>NW_003302529.1:35371-55567 GCF_000004255.2 Arabidopsis lyrata subsp. lyrata | reverse complement strand
CTTTCTTGAGTTAAAGGACCTTCCCGGGTGCATTATGATCTTCAAGACCCGGTGGTGGCTTCATGTAGACTTCTTCTTCAAGTTCTCCTTGAAGGAAGGCATTCTGAACATCCATTTGCCAAAGTTCCCACTCCAAGTTGGTAGCTAGAGAGAGAACCACTCTAACCGTATGGAGCTTTGCAACCGGGGCAAACGTATCCAAGTAATCCACCCCATACGTTTGAGTGAACCCTCTTGCAACAAGCCTAGCTTTGTAGCGTTCAATGTCCCCATTGCTCTTGTATTTGATAGTGAAGACCCACTTGGATGTCACCGCTCTCTTGCCTTTAGGTAACTCTCCTTCCTCCCAAGTATGGTTATGTTCCATAGCTTGTCTTTCGGCAGCTATAGCGTCTCTCCATACTTGATGTTGGATAGCTTCTTCATAGGTTTGAGGAATCCAATGTTGGTCAATTTGTCCAAGGAAGACTTGATGTTCTTCGGGAAAATGAGCAATGGTACACACGGCTTGAATAGGATGAGCTACGGCTTGACTATTGTAGTAAACCCGAGTGTTTTTCCAATTTGATGGAGGGAACTTCTGTCTTTGACTTCTTCTTAGGGCTATAGGCGCTTCTTGGGATGTAGAGCCTTCATTATGATCCGATGTGGACAAATTCTCCTCTTCGGATATAGTAGTCTCTTCCTCATGATCACTTGGGATCTCTCCCTCTTCAAGATTGTCTTCTTGAATATTTTCTTCTTCTTGTAAATGTTCTTCTTCCTCATGTTATGATGTTTCTTGTTGTTGAGTAGGCTCCGGATTAGGATTTGGTGAGTTGGTGTGACTTTGAGAGTTGCTTACACCAAGTCTTTCCAAGATAATTCGGAGATTGCTAGCTCTATCCGAAGGTGAATGGGTGAGATCTTGAATGTCTTCCCAATTCTTTTCTTCATAGTAGCCTTTACCCTCAACAAACTTCACATCTCTTGAGACAAGAACTTTCCTTGTTTCCGGTATATAGCACTTGTATCCTTTTTGTGTGATTGAGTACCCGATAAACATGCCCTTGACACTCTTAGGTTCGAGTTTGTTTATTTGTTCACCTATAAGGACAAAGCAAACACAACCAAACACACATAAGTGATTGATAGACGGTTTATTCTTGTTAAGTACCTCAAAGGGAGAGGAATCTTGTAGGATCTTGGTTGGTGTCCGGTTGATCAAGTAGCAAGCTAGGACCACCGCATCACTCCAAAAACGTTTAGGAACATTGGTGTGAAACATCATCGATCTTGCCACTTCCATGAGATGCCTATTCTTCCTCTCCGCTACTCCGTTTTGTTGTGGTGTATAAGGGCAGCTTGTTTGATGGATTATCCCGTGCTTGGCCAATTGTTGCTTGAAGGCATGACTTGTATATTCAACGCCATTATCGGACCTAAAGATTTTGATCTTGGCATTGTAATGGTTAGTGACATAGTTTTGAAAGTTGATAAAGGCCTCAAGAACTCTATCTTTAGAAGGTAACAAAGTTAACCAAGTATATTTAGACTTCTCATCAATGAATGTGACAAAGTATTTCTGATTTTCTCTAGATAAACAAGGTGAAGTCCAAACATCCGAATGAACCAAATCAAAACAATTCTCATAAATAGTATTAGACTTGCGAAATACGGATTTGCAATGTTTACCAAGGATACAAGCCTCACATTCATTATTCTTAAAGGAAATACTTGGTAACAAAAGACCTAAAGCACGAGAATGAGGATGTCCTAATCTAGCATGCCAAATAGCATTATTCGCATTAACAAGAATTGAGCTAAAGTGAGAAGATAGAGGAGTAGAAAGCTTTGTATCTTCAAGAACATAAAGACCATCCTTTGTACCTCCATGACCAAGCACTCTACTAGTCTCAATATCCTGAAAATGAACATCATTAGGACCAAAGATAGCATAGCAATTAAGATCGGTAGTAGCTTTCTTAACGGATAACAAGTTCGAAGTGAAGGTAGGCATATAGAAAGCTTTAGACTTTTTGCTAAACAATTCTAAATCTCCTACTCCTTTAACCGGAATCTTATCACCATTAGCAATTATGACATTTCCCAAAGCTGGTTCAATGTTATTCATCAACTTAGAGTCACTAATCATATGGTGAGAGGCTCCCGAATCAACAATAAGAGGTTTTAAAGCACTAAGAGCATGATAAGCGTTACCGGAAGACTCTTTGAGAGCCTTGATGAGTGCGTCGAGGTCAGAACGTCTCACAAGGTCGGAAGAGGCCATCATTGCGGCTCCATTTCCTCCCAAGGCTTGACTTGATGTTCCGGCTTGCTCTTGGCCTCCAAGGTTCCCTCCGGTAGCTTGGTTTGCTCTTGGCTCTCTTCGTGCTGGCATTAGGTGAGGGTGAAGAATCCAGCACTTCTCTTTGGCATGTCCACTCCGTTTGCAATGATCACACCATGGAGCTTTCCCGCGGTTGGCGTTGAAGTTCCCACGGTTGGCGGATGCAAGCTCACTTGAGTTGCCCGAGACAAGCTCTCCTTTGCTACCAAACAACCCGAGAGATCCTTGCTCCTTTTGGATTTGAGAACACACTTCTTCAAGGTTTTGGAGCTTGTCCGCACGGAGGAGATGCTTGATGAGGTCGTTATACGCCGGACTCAAGGTGAAGAGTAGAACAAAGACCTTGTCTTGCTCACGCCTCTCGTTGATGACCGCCGGATCAAGAGTATTGGGTCTTAACATCTCAAGCTCGGCCCAAAGAGACCGAAACTTCCCAAAGTGTTGAGTGAACTCCATGTCTCCTTGGGTCAGCTCGTTGATGGCTTTCTTGATCTCAAAAACACGTCTTAGGTTGGATTGGTTTCCAAAGACATTTTGCAAAGTTTCCCAAAGATCCTTGGGAGTTTCACAATAGGAGTATCCTTCAAGGATTGATGCTTCAAGGGAGTTTTGGAGAACGGATAAGACCATTTGGTCTTCTTGGAACCACTTGTCTTCATCAACAAGGGCGATCTCCAAGCCATCTTCGTTCGTGGTTGTTTCTCTTGGCGCTTCACTCTTGATGATGTGAGGCCAGAATCCACGACCGCACAAGATGGTCTTCATGGTTCTTGCCCAAAGCAAGTAGTTTCCTCCTTTGAGGGTGACTGGAGCACGAATCTTGGTGTTCTCCATGGTGAGAAGAATCGAAAAGAGAATGAAGATTGGAGAAGAAGAAGATTTGCAAGAAGAATCGAGTATGTGGAGCTTTATGGCTCTGATACCATGTAAGAATGTGGAGATTAGGTTGCGAGAATGGGACTTAGAATAAGCGAAAATGGAGATTTGAGAGATTAGAGAGAGAAAGAGATTTGATGATGAGAAAGAGAGAGATTATCTCTTCTTACTTAATTTGGCAATGTACAAGGTTTCTCCTTTAAAGAGATCTACAAAAGGAATATCCTTTAAGGATATGCTACTTTACATAAAGTAAAAGCAAAAGCAACAATCCACATCAGCAGAGGAGCGTCCCTCCTTGGTTTGAACACGCAACGGCTCCAAGGAGGAAGGATCCGGATGCTTCTAGAAGACTCTTGTCTTCTTCCTCTTTCCAATGTGTAACGGATATGAGAGAAGGTTCTGGAAGCTTCTAGAAGAGCCTTGGAGAGGATCCAAGGCTAAATGGCCGAGAGAAAAAGTCGTGGGCCGAGACAAATCTTCAATGGTACGGACGGACCAAAAGTCGGCCGTACGGGCGAGAGTCTTAAATCGGTTGTGCAACCGATCAGCGTAACCGATCGATAGTGTAACAAGGCTTTGATTGGTTGTGCAACCGATTTTCACAACCAAGCGGCAAATCTCTAGCTGACACGATCGGTTATGCAACCGATCGTAGTAACCGATTGGAAGACAAGTTACCCGGTTCTTCCTTTTCTTCACTTCATTCAATAGGCCACACCCACAAAGCTTTGAGACCAATAAGAAGCTTGGTTAGCGTTTTTAGAGTCAAATATGACTAGATCTCGTTTGTATGATTTGGTATAAGAACTAGAACCGCAACCGGATTCTAAAAGTTAAAGTAGTCTTTCTCCGTTTAAAAGCTCCAAAACTGAAAACTCATAGGACTTCGGCTACACTCACAAAGTTTTGAGAACCAATATGAAGCTTGGTTAGCGTTTTTAGAGTCAAATATGACTAGATCTCGTTTGTATGATTTGGTATAAGAACTAGAACCGCAACCAGATCCCAAAACCTAAAGTAGTCTTTCTCCGTTTAAAAGCTCCAAAACTGAAAACTCATAGGACTTTGGCCACACCCACAAAGCTTTATGAAGAAATAAGAAGCTTGGTTAGCGTTTTTAGAGTTAAATATGACTAGATCTCGTGTGTATGATTTGGTATAAGAACTAGAAACGCCATCGGATCCCACAAGCTAAAGTAGTGTTAATTTGTTTAAAAGCTCCAAAACTGAAAACTCATAGGACTTTGGCCACACCCACAAAGCTTTGAGAAGCAATAAGAAGCTTGGTTAGCGTTTTAAGAGTCAAATATGACTAGATCTCGTGTGTATGATTTGGTATAAGAACTAGAACCGCCACCGGATCCCACAAGCTAAAGTAGTGTTTATCTGTTTAGAAGCTCCAAAACTGAAAACTTATAGGACTTTGGCCACACCCACAAAGCTTTGAGACCAATAAGAATTTTGGTTAGCGTTTTTAGAGTCAAATATGACTAGATCTCGTGTGTATGATTTGGTATAAGAACTAGAACTGCCACCGGATCCCAAAAGCTAAAGTAGTGTTTCTTTGTTTAGAAGCTCCAAAACTGAAAACTCATAGGACTTTGGCCACACCCACAAAGCTTTGAGAAGCAATAAGAAGCTTGGTTAGCCTTTTTAGAGTAAAATATGACTAGATCTCGTGTGTATGATTTGGTATAAGAACTAGAACCGCCACCGGATCCCACAAGCTAAAGTAGTGTTTCTTTGTTTAGAAACTCCAAAACTGAAAACTCATAGGACTTTGGCCACACCCACAAAGCTTTGAGAAGCAATAAGAAGCTTGGTTAGCCTTTTTAGAGTCAAATATGACTAGATCTCGTTTGTATGATTTGGTATAAGAACTAGAACCGCAAGCGGATCCCAAAAGCTAAAGTAGTCTTTCTCCGTTTAAAAGCTCCAAAACTGAAAACTCATAGGACTTCGGCTACACTCACAAATCTTTGAGAAGCAATAAGTATTGAACCAAGTGAACCAAGTGAAGAAAAGAATCCATCCGGGTCACTTGGTGTTGTGCCGCTCGGTTATGCCAATCGGTTGCAAACCGATCAGAGCCTCATTGTTCTTCCAATCGGTTTGCACGATCGGTTGTAAACCATCTTGTGCTTCTCGTCCGTACAAGCCATGTCCGTACGATCATCCTTGAGGCTGTCCGTACCATTTCAAGATTACTCGGCCCATTGGGATCTCCAGCCTTCCTAGGCCTATCCAAAGCTTCACCAAGGTTCTAGAAGACTCTCGACCCTTCCAAGAGAGCCGTTACACTCGCCAAAAGAGGAAAAGGACAAGGAGCGCTCTCACCTCCTTTATGACGCGTTTTCCCTTGCTTTTGGCCGTTGTACATGGTGGATATCCTAGAGGATATTCCTTTTGCTTTGTCCTTAAAAGGAACCTTTGTATTGATCCATTTTTAGTAAGAAAGAAAAATAATCTTTCCCATCTCTCAAATCTCTTTACTCTCTCTTTCGTTTACACTTTTCCGATCAAGTTCTCATCTTTTCCGATTATCTTCTTGTCCCATCGAAACCTAAAGCTCCATAATCTAACATGGTATCAGAGACATAAGCTCCATATCCTTCATTCAACCCACCTCATTTACTTCCGCACCAAAACTCTCTCTTTTCTTTGATTGTGTTCGATGAGTTCGCTTTATGATGAGATGAGTTCTCTACACTCAAAAATCATTCCGGTTATCCTCAAGGGAGGAAACTACTTGCTGTGGTCACGAACCACAAGATCTGCCTTGTGTAGTCGGGGACTTTGGAACCATATCTTGAACGAAGAGGCGCCAAAGGAGACGACCACAAGAGATGGACAAGAAATCGTTATTGTTGATGAGGGGAAATGGTTCCAAGAAGATCAATCGGTCTTGGTCCTCCTCCGAAACTCGCTTGAGTCCTCAATACTCGAAGCTTACTCCTATTGTGAAACTCTTAAAGAGCTTTGGGATACTCTCTTTAATGTGTTTGGGAATCTCTCCAACTTGAGCCGGGTGTTTGAAGTGAAGAAGGCCATCAACGATCTCTCTCAAGGAGACATGGAGTTCACTCAACATTTCGGCAAGTTTAGGTCTCTTTGGGCGGAGCTCGAGATGCTAAGGCCTAACACCATTGATCCGGCGATCCTCAACGAAAGGCGTGAACAAGACAAGGTCTTTGGTCTCCTTCTCACCTTGAACTCCACCTACAATGATCTCATCAAGCACTTACTCCGAGCCGAGAAGCTACCTAACCTAGAAGAAGTGTGCTCTCAAATCCAAAAGGAGCAAGGATCTCTTGGTCTCTTCGGAAACAAAGGAGAGGTTGCTACAGCCAACAAAGGAGAGCTCACCACCGCCAACAAGGGAAGCTACAAGTCCGAGAACAAGAGAGGCCTAACTTGTGACCATTGCAAAAAGACGGGTCATACCAAGGAGAAGTGTTGGATCCTTCACCCCCATCCCCGACCAAGTAAATGGAAGGATCCTAAAGCTCATCAAGCGAACTGGAGCCAAGAGACTCAAGACATCTCCGGACCCGGACCCTCAACTCAAGCAAATGGTGTTGGAGCGGCAATGATGGCGTCTTCGGAGTATGTGAAGAAATCTGACCTCGATGCTCTCATTAAGGCTCTTAAGGAGTCATCCGGTAAATCCTATCATGCTATTGCTCATACTCTAAAACCTCTTATTGTTGATTCGGGAGCCTCTCATCACATGATTAGTGATTCTAGGCTAATGAACAATATTGAACCGGCTTTAGGAAATGTGGTAATTGCTAATGGGGATAAAATTCCGGTTAAAGGAATAGGTGATTTAGAGCTATTTGATAAGAAGTCTAAAGCTTTTTACATGCCAAATTTTACTTCTAACTTGCTTTCCGTTAAAAGAGCAACGACCGATTTAAATTGTTATGCGATATTTGGACCTAATGATGTTTACTTTCAGGATATTGAATCAAGTAGGGTGCTTGGTCAAGGAGTTACAAAGGATGGTCTTTATGTTCTAGAAGACACAAAGCTATCCGAACCTTTATCTTCTCATTTTAGTTCAAGTATTGTTGTTGCGAATAGTGCTATTTGGCATGCTAGACTAGGTCATCCCCATCCTCGGGCTTTAAGTTTAATGCTACCAAAAGTTTCATTTCAAAGTCTTGATTGTGAAGCTTGTATCCTTGGTAAACATTGCAAAGCTATTTTTCCTAAGTCTTCTACTATTTATGAAAGTTGCTTTGATTTAATTCATTCGGATGTGTGGACTTCACCTTGTTTATCAAGAGAAAACCAAAAATATTTTGTCACATTTATTGATGAAAAATCAAAGTATACTTGGCTTACTCTCCTTCCTTCAAAAGATCGTGTTCTTGAAGCTTTTAAAAACTTCCATACTTATGTGACTAACCAATACAATGCCAAGATTAAGATTTTTAGATCCAACAATGGTGGGGAGTATACAAGTCAAGCATTCAAGGAGCACCTAGCATCACACGGAATCATCCACCAAACAAGTTGCCCTTACACTCCTCAACAAAATGGTGTATCCGAACGCAAGAATCGACACCTAATGGAGATTGCAAGGTTCATAATGTTTCACACCAATGTTCCAAAGAGATTTTGGAGTGATGCCGTGATGACCGCGTGTTACTTGATCAATAGAACACCAACAAAGATTCTACAAGACAAGTCTCCATTTGAGGTACTCACTAAGACTAAGCCTTCTCTTGATCACTTACGTGTGTTTGGTTGTGTTTGCTATGTCTTAGTTCCCGGAGATCAAAGGAACAAGCTCCAAGCCAAAAGCACTAAGGGAATGTTCATCGGGTATTCAACAACTCAAAAGGGTTACAAGTGTTATGTACCGGAGTCAAGGAAAGTATTGGTGTCAAGAGATGTGAAGTTTGTGGAAGACAAGGGATTCTATGACAAGAAGAATTGGGAAAGTCTTAAGGATTTGTCTAGCTCACCATCGGATAGAGCTACTAACCTTCGGATTATTCTTGAGAAGCTTAGAATTGAGAACTACCAACCTTCACAAACTCAAGCTCCACATCCGCCACAAGGACAAGAGACTCAAGAACAAGAAGAAGAAAGTCTTGAGGAAGAAGTCCAAGACACTCAAAATGAAGAGAATGATCTCAACACTCAAGAAGAAGATTATATACCCGATGGTGATGGCTCCAACGAATTAAATCAAGAGGAAGAAGACACTACTCAAGAAGTGACTCAAGAAGTGATACCTTTAAGAAGAAGTGAAAGACTTCGCTTTCATCCCTCAACATGGAAAGACAAGAGAGTCTACTACAATGCCAATGCGGTAGCCCATCCAATTCAAGCCGTATGCACTCTTGCTCACCTACCCGAAGAACATCAAGTCTACCTTAGCAAAGTTGATCAACATTGGATTCCCACAACATATAAAGAAGCCATGCAACATCAAGTGTGGAGAGACGCTATAGAAGCCGAAAGACAAGCCATGATAAACAACCACACATGGGATGAAAGGGATCTCCCTAGAGGAAGGAAAGCCGTGACCTCTAAATGGGTATTCACCATCAAGTATAAGAGTGATGGAGAAATTGAGAGGTACAAGGCTAGACTTGTAGCAAGAGGCTTTACTCAAAAATATGGAGAAGACTACCTTGATACTTTCGCCCCGGTGGCCAAACTTCACACGGTTCGAGTGGTTCTTTCATTGGCTACTAACTTGGAATGGGATCTTTGGCAAATGGATGTCAAGAATGCATTCCTTCAAGGAGAATTAGAGGAAGAAGTGTATATGAGACCACCACCGGGTTTAGAAGATAAAGAAGCACCCGGGAAAGTTCTTAAGCTCAACAAAGCAATCTATGGCCTTAAGCAATCTCCGAGAGCTTGGTATCATGATAGTAAGATTTTGCTTTATCTAACAGGTATCAATCCCTAATACACATGCCATTGTAGTATATTAGGTTATCAATCCAATCTCAGTGTGACTGCAAGCATTCAAGATATGAAACAGAAAGCAAATAAGTCAAGCCAATTGTGAAAGGGTTTTGTGTGTTTCTATTGATCCTAAGCAACCAATTTAACATGCAAATACCGAATTCGAAAGCGTAAAAAGAGAACTAAACAGCGAGTAAACAAGAGCAAGAAGTAAACTAAAGACCAGAAACTATCATGCATAAGCTTTGGAAAAGAAACTAGCAACCTAACAATGCAGAGAAACGATCTAGGCCTAACAGGTCGAGATGGTCAACAGAGACTAACAGAAACAAGATTTAAACAATCAATAGAGATAAAGGGTCCTGAGGAATGGGGTAATCGATTATGGCAGTCTCTTTAGTCTACCTAGGTGGTTAACAAACTCAATCAAGCTATCCCTAGACAATAGATTCGAATACAAATCAATCCACTCTCGTGACAGAGATTCTCAAACTAAATCACTTTCATACTCAATTCTCATTGAAGAAATATAACCTAGCAGGCATTATGATTCAATCTAATAAAGTCAATAAGCATTCTAAACATCCAATCTCTTGGGCTAGAGTATGCAAATCTCTGGAATAGTTGGTTCAGACATTTCATCAAACACCTTTTGGGTGTGGAAATGTCTGAGATCAACTTCCAATTGATCAGAGAGGAAATAGCATTAAGATCTACTAAACCAGAAGGGAAATTAAGCAATTCTACACTTAACCACCTAAATATACTAAGGATTCCACACCTAATCTATCCCATCCTCAAGAACCCTAATCCACTACTCAAGAACACTGAAGAACATCATGAATAAAAACCCAGAAAACGTTTCAAACCCAGAAATCATTGAAAAGCAAGTATGTTATAGATAAGAGGCAGATCTACAACTTTGATGAAGAAACGAAATCCAAAAACTCAAAGGATCAACAGGAAAAACGATTACAAAAACTAGGGTTTATGAGAGAAAAGAAGAATATCTGCTGGGTAATAGGTATATCCCCTGGACAAAAGCATGTACCCCTATTTATAGGAAATACTAGGTTGCCCTAATTGGCTACAGGACAAAATAGAGAGTCGGTGGAGGCCAACTCGACGTGACGTCGAGCCAGCCACGTCGAGACCGTCTGATCTTCAAAGGTGGCGCCTTGACGTCCATCTCGACGTGTCATCGAGTCTGTCTGGTCGAGTCTGCTCCCAGTCTGCATCTTGGCGTCCTACTCGACGTGTCGTAGAGCCTGCAAGTCTAGCTCCAAGGTCGTGTTGGTTCCTCCTTGCTCCATCAAGTCCCAAATAAGCTCCAAAGTACCTAAAACTCATCCAATATGCAACATGCTATGCCATGCAATGCAAATCGTACTAAGTGATGAAAATCTTATGAAAAAGGACTATTAATGCAATGAAACAGAGAGGAAACTAAGCTAAATGCATAAGAAATGTGTGCTAAAAAGAGGTAAAATACAGAGATATCAACTCCCCCAAACTTAGCTCTTGCTTGCCCTCAAGCAAACAAATAGAACCAAGCTGGAGAAGAGGTTTGAAAGTGGAGACTCAGAACCAAAACATGCATATAGAGTAAGTGAACTCAATGTCCAGGTTGCTAATTATAGAATGCAAGGTTGACTGATCCTTACTTAAAAACATTAGCCATCTCCTTCACATCTCAACCTAACCTCTGCCTTAATCAAAACAAGCATTCAAATCTGCACATTCCCTTTAACATTTATTAAGTAGGAACCGTGAATCATACTATGCAATGGATATGAACACATTTGGCTAAAGGGTAAAGGTTTTAGAGACAAAGATGGTCCCTTAAAGATCTGGTTTAAATCACAACAAGGGATCTCTCAAGAATGATTGAGCTTTAGTAGAATGCTAAAGGTGAGTATCAAGTTATGCATACAAGGATAAGACCCCATCTACCCAGAATGTAACCAATATCAACCCATATGGAGGTCCTATTTCTAATCCCAGAACATGAACTTAACTCTACCCTTTTGCACTCCAAACATTTGCAGACTTTTACTCACATCATTCCTTTCTTTTCTTTGCTTTTCTATCCTAGGAGAAGCTTTCTTACTTTGCTCTGTCTAGCGGATTAGGATTCTTTAACAACTAGGGTTCCCTTTTCTTTCTTCTTATAAACACAAGGCTTTTGCCCAAACTCTTTAAGCTATTTACAGAACCCTTTTTCCTTTACTTTAGCACACCCAAATTCTTTACTAGACTTCTCTTACTTTAGCTACTTCTCCTTAGGACTCTTTTCCCTTTTCTTTTCTTTCAATGATGAACACAACCTTTTCTTTCTTTTAAACACAACCCAAACCCAGAATTAAGCACCCACCTAGTCCTATCTGGTCCAGATAACGTGAACCAGAACTACATGAGATACTATCCTTGTCGTTACAGACCTAACACTTTCTACCAAGCTCAATCGGAATAAGGCCTCACATTCACACACAAATGATAAATGGCTTGAAAGAAGGTTAAGGCTAAGGGTGGGGAATAACTGCTCCAAAGATGAGGGTCAGCTACTTGGACTAGCAAGAGTGATCAAAAGGTAAAAGAAAGTCCAAGTATTTTAAGGTATCCATGAGTTCATAGCACAATGCACAGCATGATAATTATAAGTCAAAATTCAAGTTCAAATAGATAGGGAATGGCATCAGATCAAAGCGAGATTCGAATAAAAACAAGAAAGTCAAGCGTTGAATTCAAAAGATGGTGCGGTCTTACTTCAAGTTCAGTCGATTATGCATTAGAGAACTAACAACCAGGGCACTGAGTTCTACTTAGTGAATAAGCATATTTACAAGGTTATAATCATCATAATCTCCAATGCAAATGCATGATGCAACAGCCCTAAGTGAAAGCATACTAAAACAATCCTAAAATGACAATGCAAGCTATATGAACACTCTGTTTTTGTGAAATCATTTTCAAAAAATTTCAAATTTTTATGGTTTTTCTATGCCTTAGATGCAATGATGCAAAATTTGAAATAAGAAAACAAAACACGATGTCAAATACTCCCTGAGCCCTCCCCCAAACTTAAATTACACAGTCCTCTGTGTAACAAGCATTTGGAAGAGAGTACTCAGGGCAAACCAACAGAGAAACAAAATGAAATATGGTATATACAATGGTGAATTGGAGTTGTTACCTCATGGATGGGTGAAGAAGGAGGTGATTGACCTGGTACTGGTGGGCTTCATGGGCTAACTCGACGTTGGGTCGAGCTAGTACGTCGAGTAGGGCTTCGGTATTGGTTTGGAGTGACACCAAGGGGCAAGCTCGACTTGTAGTCGAGTAGGGCAGGTCGAGACAAGGCCACCCATTTTGTTTTGCGCCTTGGCTTCCTTAAAACGCTTTATCCTAAGACACTTAAGCAAAAACATCAAAAATAACAAGGAAATAACTAATATTTACAAGGATAGACATGGGACTTCCTCCCAAGTGAGCTTGTTTAAAGTCTTTAGCTTGACTTCTCACAGTGAATAAGCTTAGGGTGGATTGTAGAGAGCAAATGAGGTCTCATCTGTTCTGCAGGTGGATGAATCATCTGGCTTAGCAGGCTCTCTTGACAAATCTGCAGTTGAGTACTCAATGGCCCTTTTCTCATAGTAAGCTTCTTGTTGATCAACTGGATAGTCTTCTGCTATAGACCATTCTGAAGTGAATTCACTCCCCTTTGCGCTGACCAGAGTAGACGCTTCATCATTTGGGATGTCCTTGATTTGGAGTGGTACTTGGTTGGCTATCCCATGGAGCTTCTTGATTTGATCCTTCAGCTCTCTCACAGTGCCTGTTAGCTCCCTTATGGCTTTATCCTGCCATTTGGACCTCTCCTTGAGTTCTAACCAGCCATCTGGAGTAGAATTGCTAGACTCTAGCAGCTTATCACGATGTTTGGTTGAGCTAGAGTTCTCCAGACTAGTTGAAGGCTTGCTCAAATGTATACTCGAGTCAGTTGGTTGAGCATGTGTTGAGCTTGCTTCATAAGCCATCTTAACCTCTGTTTCTGGCTCAATCAAGCCTTTAAAAACCTCTGACCCTACTACTTCCTTGTGTGAATCTAGTGACTTACCACAGCTCAAGGTTTCAGTGAGAAGATATCCTGCTTCACCACTCTTAGTCAAAGAAGTTTGTTGGTGATCTTCCTCAGCAACCTCCTCTAGCTGTTCATCAGCTAGGCAATCCATTACCTTAACTACGAAGGTCTGTCCTTCAATTGTTGGCTTCCTCGTGGCATCATTAATGTCAAACTTCATTGTGAAATCATTTCCCAGATTAAGATCAATCTTCCCATTCTTAACATCAATGACAGCTCCAGCAGTGGCTAAGAAGGGCCTTCCTAAGATTAAAGGATCTTTTGGTTCATCCATTTCTATCACTATGAAGTCTGTAGGGATTTCAGCATTTCCAATCTTAATAGGCAAATCTTCTAATAACCCATGAGGAAATCTGACAGACTCATCAGCCAGGATCAAGGAGATGTTGCAAGGTTTATACTTGCTGAAACCCAGTCTCTTGGCTACGGAGAGAGGCATGAGACTTTTAAAAGCACCTAGATCGCATAGGCAGTTACTGAAGGCTAAAGTGCCTAGAGAGCAAGGTAGAGTAAACGAACCAGGATCTCCTAATTTCTTGGGAATAACCTTCGTTTGGATGATTTCACTACACTCATGACTCTCCATCCCTTGCACTTCCTTAATTCTCTCCATTACCATGTCTTTGAAGTACTTGTGAGAATCCGGAATCAGCATGAAAGCATCAGTGAGAGGCATCCTTAATTCAATCTCCTTGATGTGTTTAGCAAACATGGCTCTGTACTTCTCAATGATATCCCTCTTGAATCTTCCTGGGAATGGTATTTTGGGCTTGTAGGGTGGTGGGATAAAAGCTTTCTTCTTACTCTTATCAACAACTGGTTCTTTGATCTGGGGGCTCTTAGCTTGATCACTAGGTGCAACCTCTTGGTCAAGCTTAGTGGTGTCTTCTACTTGGGTTTCATTCTGAATAGAATCCTCCCCCTCTTGAATCTCACTGTCCTCAGTGACAGGAGCTATGCTAGGTCGAGTTTGCAGCTCTCGACCACTGCGAAGGTGAATAGCATTAACATGACCTTTCTGATTGTGAATAGCTTTCCCTGGCAGTTGCCCTGGATTCGTAGGCGCAGAAGTAGAAGCAATTTTGCTCTCCACGTACTTCAACCTGGAGTTTAGAGCCTCAAACTTGATATTGAGATCATTGAAGGAGCAGTCTACTTTGTTGTGAATCTCAGCCATTTTCTTATCAAGAGCTATAGCACCAGATGCTTGACCTTGTAGAATCTGCTGAAGCATTTGTTTCATCTCTTGATCTTGTGCAGGTGGAGCTGGCTGGGGTTGCTGTGCAAAACCGGGTGGTGGATTATATTGTTGATAACCGCCACTAAACTGCTGCTTTGGGACAAAGCCTTGATTGCATGGTATGAATGGCTTGGACTGGTTCTGTTGTTGCTGAGGGTAAACCTGATCTTGAGGGTTTGCAACATTCGTGCTCCGGTAAGATAGATTAGGATGAGCAGGCATGTAGGGGTTGTAGCCCTTGTTGTAGCCACCTTGGTTCTGAACATAGCTGACTTCTGCAGCCTGAGTATTCTCCCCCTCTTGGATTTGATAGTGCTCTTCTTCAGTGATATAGTGGACTGGCTTCTGTTGAGTAAGCAGTAATTTATCCAGCTTTTCGTTGAGAGCATGAATCATCTCCTTAGTATGCTTTGCATCCGGATCTCCAATACCTCTGTTGGAGCGATCAAAATCTTCATTATAATTACCGTCGGACTGAGCTAAGTTCTCAACCAATTCCCAACCTTCTTCAACATCCTTATTCAAGAAATTCCCATTTGAAGCAGTGTCCAGGACCATTCTGAACTTGGGCAGAGCTCCTCTGTAGAGTGTACTGAGCAAAGAAGCTTTCTTGAAACCGTGATGTGGACATTGTGTAGTGTAGCCTTTGAATCTCTCCCAGGCCTCACAAAAGGATTCAGACTGTTTCTGGGTGAAACTGGAGATTTCATTCCTTAGCCTTGCAGTTCTTGAATTTGAGAAGAACTTTGTCAAGAAGGCCGTCTTACAATCGTCCCAAGATGTTATGGAGTCAGGAGGTAGTGTCTTCTCCCATTGGTGTGCTTTGTCTCCCAGCGAGAAGGGAAACAGACGCAGCTTGAAACCGTCTTCACTAACACCATTTATCTTGGTGAGGCTGCAGAGCCTGTCAAAGTTATCCAAGTGGTCTAAGGGATCCTCCATAGGCAACCCATGAAACTTGTTTCCTTGTATCATTGAGATCAATCCACTCTTGATCTCGAAATTGTTGTTCTGGACAGGAGGTGGAACTATGCCCTGTCTCTGTTGATGGCTTCTTGGTGCATCCCCAGCACCAATGTTCCGTGGTATACCAACTCCTTGATTATCGTGATCTTGTGGTTCCATGGCGACTGGATTGTGCGGTTCACAGTAGTCTCGGGCTCTACCTTCTCTTAACTCACGAGCTAACTGGTTGATGTTGTCTTTGTAGCTGATGAGGTTGTTGGAGCCTTTAGATCGAGTTTGCATGCAGAGTGATCAGACTCGATGTTGCAGTCTCGACGTGAGGTCGAGATGGTCCCTAACAATGCAGAGTGGCAGACTCGATGTGGCAGTCTCGACGTGTCGTCGAGATGGTACCTGGAGCACAAAAACAAGCAGATGAAATGAAGAGTTAGTAACCAAGGTAAAGAAAGAACTTGATCTTAAACGTTTCTGAAATCTTAAATGGAACAATGCAACACAAGACTGGCAACGGCGCCAAATTGATAGTAAGATTTTGCTTTATCTAACAGGTATCAATCCCTAATACACATGCCATTGTAGTATATTAGGTTATCAATCCAATCTCAGTGTGACTGCAAGCATTCAAGATATGAAACAGAAAGCAAATAAGTCAAGCCAATTGTGAAAGGGTTTTGTGTGTTTCTATTGATCCTAAGCAACCAATTTAACATGCAAATACCGAATTCGAAAGCGTAAAAAGAGAACTAAACAGCGAGTAAACAAGAGCAAGAAGTAAACTAAAGACCAGAAACTATCATGCATAAGCTTTGGAAAAGAAACTAGCAACCTAACAATGCAGAGAAACGATCTAGGCCTAACAGGTCGAGATGGTCAACAGAGACTAACAGAAACAAGATTTAAACAATCAATAGAGATAAAGGGTCCTGAGGAATGGGGTAATCGATTATGGCAGTCTCTTTAGTCTACCTAGGTGGTTAACAAACTCAATCAAGCTATCCCTAGACAATAGATTCGAATACAAATCAATCCACTCTCGTGACAGAGATTCTCAAACTAAATCACTTTCATACTCAATTCTCATTGAAGAAATATAACCTAGCAGGCATTATGATTCAATCTAATAAAGTCAATAAGCATTCTAAACATCCAATCTCTTGGGCTAGAGTATGCAAATCTCTGGAATAGTTGGTTCAGACATTTCATCAAACACCTTTTGGGTGTGGAAATGTCTGAGATCAACTTCCAATTGATCAGAGAGGAAATAGCATTAAGATCTACTAAACCAGAAGGGAAATTAAGCAATTCTACACTTAACCACCTAAATATACTAAGGATTCCACACCTAATCTATCCCATCCTCAAGAACCCTAATCCACTACTCAAGAACACTGAAGAACATCATGAATAAAAACCCAGAAAACGTTTCAAACCCAGAAATCATTGAAAAGCAAGTATGTTATAGATAAGAGGCAGATCTACAACTTTGATGAAGAAACGAAATCCAAAAACTCAAAGGATCAACAGGAAAAACGATTACAAAAACTAGGGTTTATGAGAGAAAAGAAGAATATCTGCTGGGTAATAGGTATATCCCCTGGACAAAAGCATGTACCCCTATTTATAGGAAATACTAGGTTGCCCTAATTGGCTACAGGACAAAATAGAGAGTCGGTGGAGGCCAACTCGACGTGACGTCGAGCCAGCCACGTCGAGACCGTCTGATCTTCAAAGGTGGCGCCTTGACGTCCATCTCGACGTGTCATCGAGTCTGTCTGGTCGAGTCTGCTCCCAGTCTGCATCTTGGCGTCCTACTCGACGTGTCGTAGAGCCTGCAGGTCGAGACTGCTCCTGGGTGATCTTGAACGACTTCATTCCTCTCCAATTCGATCCCAAGTCTAGCTCCAAGGTCGTGTTGGTTCCTCCTTGCTCCATCAAGTCCCAAATAAGCTCCAAAGTACCTAAAACTCATCCAATATGCAACATGCTATGCCATGCAATGCAAATCGTACTAAGTGATGAAAATCTTATGAAAAAGGACTATTAATGCAATGAAACAGAGAGGAAACTAAGCTAAATGCATAAGAAATGTGTGCTAAAAAGAGGTAAAATACAGAGATATCATATCACAAGCTTAGCACCACACTTCTAGGAAGAGGATTCAAGAGATCCGAAGCTGACCATACACTCTTCACTCTTCCTAGCCAAGAAGGTATAGTAGTCATTCTCGTTTATGTAGATGATATTATCATCTCCGGGAATGACAAGGTTGGTATTCAAGATACTAAAGATTTCCTTAAAAGTGTCTTTGATATTAAAGATCTTGGAGAACTAAAATACTTTCTTGGGATAGAAGTATGTAGATCAAAGGAGGGTCTCTTCTTATCTCAACGAAAGTATACTCTTGATCTTCTTGATGAAGTAGGTAAGCTTGGCGCTAAACCAGCAAAGACTCCCTTGGAAGATGACTACAAAGCTAGACGAAAGGGGGAGCATGATAACAAGCCTTTCGAAGATCCTACCAAGTATCGGAGGCTAGTAGGTAAGCTCATCTATTTAACCATCACTAGGCCTGATATTTGCTTTGCCGTGAATGTAGTGAGCCAACAAATGCAAGCTCCAACTCAACACCATTGGAATATGGTGAACCGCATCCTCAAGTATCTCAAAGGCGCTCCGGGTCAAGGCATTTGGATGGGATGCAATAAGAACACGGAGCTTGTTGGGTATTGTGATGCGGATTACGCCGGAGACAAGAATGATAGAAGATCAACAACCGGCTATTGTACCTTCATTGGTGGCAATCTAGTGACTTGGAGAAGCAAGAAGCAAAAGGTGGTGTCTCTTTCAAGTGCCGAAGCTGAGTACCGGGCCATGAGAAAGCTTACTACGGAGCTAATGTGGCTAAAGGCTCTCCTCAAAGACTTTGGTATAGACACGCCTCAACCAATCACCATGCATTGTGACAACCAAGCCGCCATTCACATAGCAACCAACTCGGTGTTTCATGAGAGAACGAAGCACATTGAAGTCAATTGCCACAAAGTTCGAGAGCAAATCCAACTTGGAGTCATCTTGCCACATTATACCGAAAGTGAAGAACAATTGGCTGACATCTTCACCAAAGGAGCTAGCACCAAGGTGTGTGAGTACATTCACCAAAAGTTAGGTCTTGTTGACTTAACTCAGCCACAATCCCCTTAGCCAAATATCCCATACTCTTTTTCCCTAAGTGTGGTTTTATCCCATGAGGTTTTCTACACTTAGGTTTTTAATGAGGTGGTTGAATTTGGACCCAAGTCTAACCTCCATCTTTCTCCGGTTAGACTTGAGGGGGAGTATTGAACCAAGTGAACCAAGTGAAGAAAAGAATCCATCCGGGTCACTTGGTGTTGTGCCGCTCGGTTATGCCAATCGGTTGCAAACCGATCAGAGCCTCATTGTTCTTCCAATCGGTTTGCACGATCGGTTGTAAACCATCTTGTGCTTCTCGTCCGTACAAGCCATGTCCGTACGATCATCCTTGAGGCTGAACGTACCATTTCAAGATTACTCAGCCCATTGGGATCTCCAGCCTTCCTAGGCCTATCCAAAGCTTCACCAAGGTTCTAGAAGACTCTCGACCCTTCCAAGAGAGCCGTTACACTCGCCAAAAGAGGAAAAGGACAAGGAGCGCTCTCACCTCCTTTATGACGCGTTTTCCCTTGCTTTTGGCCGTTGTACATTGTGGATATCCTAGAGGATATTCCTTTTGCTTTGTCCTTAAAAGGAACCTTTGTATTGATCCATTTTTAGTAAGAAAGAGAAATAATCTTTCCCATCTCTCAAATCTCTTTACTCTCTCTTTCGTTTATCTTCTTGTCCCATCGAAACCTAAAGCTCCATAATCTAACAATAAGAAGCTTGGTTAGCCTTTTTAGAGTCAAATATGATTAGATCTCGTGTGTATGATTTGGTATAAGAACTAGAACCGACACCGGATTCCACAAGCTAAAGTAGTGTTTCTTTGTTTAGAAGCTCCAAAACTGAAAATTCATAGGACTTTGGCCACACCCACAAAGCTTTGAGAAACAATAAGAAGCTTGGTTAGCGTTCTTAGAGTCAAATGTAACTAGATCTCGTGTGTATGATTTGGTATAAGAACTAGAACTGCCACCGGTTCCAAAAGCTAAAGTAGTGTTTCTTTGTTTAGAAGCTCCAAAACTGAAAACTCATAGGACTTTGGCCACACCCACAAAGCTTTGAGAAACAATAAGAAGCTTGGTTAGCGTTCTTAGAGTCAAATATAACTAGATCTCGTGTGTATGATTTGGTATAAGAACTAGAACTGCCACCGGTTCCAAAAGCTAAAGTAGTGTTTCTTTGTTTAGAAGCTCCAAAACTGAAAACTCATAGGACTTTGGCCACACCCACAAAGCTTTGAGAAGCAATAAGAAGCTTGGTTAGCGTTTTTAGAGTCAAATATGACGAGATCTCATGTGTATGATTTGGTATAAGAACTAAAACCGCCACCGGAGCCCACAAGCTAAAGTAGTGTTTCTCTGTTTAGAAGTTCCAAAACTGAAAACTCATAGGACTTTGGCCACACCCACAAAGGTTTATGAAGCAATAAGAAGCTTGGTTAGCCTTTTTAGAGTCAAATATGACTAGATCTCGTTTGTATGATTTGGTATAAGAACCCAGAACCGCCAACTGGATCCCAAAAGCTAA
>NW_003302529.1:27215-28636 GCF_000004255.2 Arabidopsis lyrata subsp. lyrata | reverse complement strand
CACCCCCAAAGCTTTAGAAGCATTAAGAAGCTTTGTTTAGCGTTTTTAGAGTCAAATATGACGACATTTTCGTGTGTATGATTTGGTATAAGAACTAGAACCCGCCACCGGAGCCCACAAGCTAAAGTAGTGTTTCTCTGTTTAGAAGTTCCAAAACTGAAAACTCATAGGACTTTGGCCACACCCACAAAGCTTTATGAAGCAATAAGAAGCTTGGTTAGCCTTTTTTAGAGTCAAATATGACTAGATCTCGTTTTGTATGATTTTGGTATAAGAACCAGAACCCGCAACCCGGATCCCACAAGCTAAAGTAGTGTTTCTCTGTTTAGAAGCTCCAAAACTAAAAACTCATAGGACTTTGGCCACACCCACAAAGCTTTATGAAGCAATAAGAAGCTTCCTCAGCCTTTTTAGAGTCAAATATGACTAGATCTCGTTTGTAATAATTAGGTATAAGAACCAGAACCGCAACCGGATCCCAAAAGCTAAAGTAGTCTTTCTCCGTTTAAAAGCTCCAAAACTGAAAACTCATAGGACTTCGGCTACACTCACAAAGCTTTGAGAACCAATATGAAGCTTGGTTAGCGTTTTTAGAGTCAAATATGACTAGATCTCGTTTGTATGATTTGGTATAAGAACTAGAACCGCAACCAGATCCCAAAACCTAAAGTAGTCTTTCTCCGTTTAAAAGCTCCAAAACTGAAAACTCATAGGACTTTGGCCACACCTACAAAGCTTTATGAAGCAATAAGAAGCTTGGTTAGCGTTTTTAGAGTCAAATATGACTAGATCTCGTGTGTATGATTTGGTATAAGAACTAGAAACGCCACCGGATCCAACAAGCTAAAGTAGTGTTTCTTCGTTTAGAAGCTCCAAAACTGAAAACTCATAGGACTTTGGCCACACCCACAAAGCTTTAAGAAGCAATAAGAAGCTTGGTTAGCGTTTTTAGAGTCAAATATGACGAGATCTCGTGTGTATGATTTGGTATAAGAACTAGAACCGCAACCGGATTCTAAAAGTTAAAGTAGTCTTTCTCCGTTTAAAAGCTCCAAAACTGAAAACTCATAGGACTTCGGCTACACTCACAAAGCTTTGAGAACCAATATGAAGCTTGGTTAGCGTTTTTAGAGTCAAATATGACTAGATCTCGTTTGTATGATTTGGTATAAGAACTAGAACTGCAACCAGATCCCAAAACCTAAAGTAGTCTTTCTCCGTTTAAAAGCTCCAAAACTGAAAACTCATAGGACTTTGGCCACACCTACAAAGCTTTATGAAGCAATAAGAAGCTTGGTTAGCGTTTTTAGAGTCAAATATGACTAGATCTCGTGTGTATGATTTGGTATAAGAACTAGAAACGCCACCGGATCCCACAAGCTAAAGTAGTGTTAATTTGTTTAGAAGCTCCAAAACTGAAA
>NW_003302529.1:5523-26692 GCF_000004255.2 Arabidopsis lyrata subsp. lyrata | reverse complement strand
CTTTTTAGAGTCAAATATGATTAGATCTCGTGTGTATGATTTGTTAGAAGAACTAGAACCGCCACCGGATTCCACAAGCTAAAATAGTGTTTCTTTGTTTAGAAGCTCCAAAACTGAAAACTCATAGGACTTTGGCCACACCCACAAAGCTTTGAGAAACAATAAGAAGCTTGGTTAGCGTTCTTAGAGTCAAATATAACTAGATCTCGTGTGTATGATTTGGTATAAGAACTAGAACTGCCACCGGATCCCAAAAGCTAAAGTAGTGTTTCTTTGTTTAGAAGCTCCAAAACTGAAAACTCATAGGACTTTGGCCACACCCACAAAGCTTTGAGAAGCAATAAGAAGCTTGGTTAGCGTTTTTAGAGTCAAATATGACTAGATCTCGTGTGTATGATTTGGTATAAGAACTAGAACTGCCACCGGATCCCACAAGCTAAAGTAGTGTTTCTTCGTTTAGAATATCCAAAACTGAAAACTCATAGGACTTTGGCCACACCCACAAAGCTTTAAGAAGCAATAAGAAGCTTGGTTAGCGTTTTTAGAGTCACATATGACGAGATCTCGTGTGTATGATTTGGTATAAGAACTAGAACCGCCACCGGAGCCCACAAGCTAAAGGAGTGTTTCTCTGTTTAGAAGCTCCAAAACTAAAAACTCATAGGACTTTGGCCACACCCACAAAGCTTTATGAAGCAATAAGAAGCTTGGTTAGCCTTTTTAGAGTCAAATATGACTAGATCTCGTTTGTATGATTTGGTATAAGAACCAGAACCGCAACCGGATCCCAAAAGCTAAAGTAGTCTTTCTCCGTTTAAAAGCTCCAAAACTGAAAACTCACTGGACTTCGGCTACACTCACAAAGATTTGAGAACCAAAATGAAGCTCGGTTAGCGTTTTTAGATTCAAATATGACTAGATCTCGTTTGTATGATTTGGTATAAGAACTAGAATCGCAAGCGGATCCCAAAAGCTAAAGTAGTCTTTCTCCGTTTAAAAGCTCCAAAACTGAAAACTCATAGGACTTCGGCTACACTCACAAAGCTTTGAGAAGCAATAAGAAGCTTGGTTAGCCTTTTTAGAGTCAAATATGAGAAGATCTCGGGTGTATGATTTGGTATAAGAACTAGAACCGCCACCGGATCCCACAAGCTAAAGTAGTGTTTCTTTGTTTAGAAACTCCAAAACTGAAAACTCATAGGACTTTGGCCACACCCACAAAGTTTTGAGAAGCAATAAGAAGCTTAGTTAGCGTCTTTAGAGTCAAATATGACGAGATCTCGTGTGTATGATTTGGTATAAGAACTAGAACCGCCACCGGATCCCACAAGCTAAAGTAGTGTTTCTTTGTTTAGAAACTCCAAAACTGAAAACTCATAGGACTTTGGCCACACCCACAAAGTTTTGAGAAGCAATAAGAAGCTTGTTTAGCCTTTTTAGAGTCAAATATGACTAGATCTCATGTGTATGATTTGGTATAAGAACTAGAACTGCCACCGGATCCCACAAGCTAAAGTAGTGTTTTTTCGTTTAGAAGCTCCAAAACTGAAAACTCATAGGACTTTGGCCACACCCACAAAGCTTTAAGAAGCAATAAGAAACTTGGTTAGTGTTTTTAGAGTCAAATATGACGAGATCTCGTGTGTATGATTTGGTATAAGAACTAGAACCGCCACCGGAGCCCACAAGCTAAAGTAGTGTTTCTCTGTTTAGAAGCTCCAAAACTGAAAACTCATAGGACTTTGGCCACACCCACAAAGCTTTGAGAACCAATAAGAAGCTTGGTTAGCGTTTTTAGAGTCAATATGACTAGATCTCGTTTGTATGATTTGGTATAAGAACTAGAACCGCAACCGGATTCTAAAAGTTAAAGTAGTCTTTATCCGTTTAAAAGCTCCAAAACTGAAAACTCATAGGACTTCGGCTACACTCACAAAGTTTTGAGAATCAATATGAAGCTTGGTTAGCGTTTTTAGAGTCAAATATGACTAGATCTCATTTGTATGATTTGGTATAAGACCTAGAACCGCAACCGGATCCCAAAACCTAAAGTAGTCTTTCTCCGTTTAAAAGCTCCAAAACTGAAAACTCATAGGACTTTGGCCACACCCACAAAGCTTTTAGAAGCAATAAGAAGCTTGGTTAGCCTTTTTAGAGTCAAATATGACAAGATCTCGTGTGTATGATTTGGTATAAGAACTAGAACCGCCACCGGATCCCACAAGCTAAAGTAGTGTTTCTTTGTTTAGAAACTCCAAAACTGAAAACTCATAGGACTTTGGCCACACCCACAAAGTTTTGAGAAGCAATAAGAAGCTTGGTTAGCCTTTTTAGAGTCAAATATGACTAGATCTCGTGTGTATGATTTGGTATAAGAACTAGAACCTCCACCGGAGCCCACAAGCTAAAGTAGTGTTTCTCTGTTGATATCTCTGTATTTTACCTCTTTTTTGCATACATTTGCTATGCATTTAGCTTAGTATTCACTCTTATTTACTGTCATTTGTAGTCATTTTGCATCACTTTGCATACTTAGAGTATTCTACATTAGCATAGCATGCATTCTTGCATTTTGGAGTTGTATCTGGTACATTCAGGTACTAAGGAGCAGTGCCAAAGCAGTGTACTCGAGCAGTGCAAGAGCAGTGCCAGAGCAGTTCCAGAGTAGTGTACTCGAGCAGTGTAATCGAGCAGAGCCAGAGCAGTGTACTCGAGCAGATTTCTGAAGAGAAGACCAAAACATACTCGACCAACCTACTCGAACAGGCTACTCGAACTGGACCTGAGAGACTTACCCGAGCAAGATGCAACCTTTGAAGAATGGACTACTCGACCAAGCCACTCGAGTACCAGCTCGAGTAGACCCTAAACCGACTTTCTATTTTGTCGTTTTGTGTACTAGGGTTTTCTACTTTTTATCCTCAGAACAATATTTCTGCAAACTTTTGTAATCCAAATTACTTTTGATCCTTTGAGTTTTTGCAATAATTTCCTTCTGCAAAGTTGTTTATCTTGCTTTCATCTATAACATATGATGTTTTTAGTGATTTCTGGGTTTGTGCAAATTTCTGGGTTTGTGTTCTTGAGCATGTCTGAGTAGTGGATTAGGGTTCTTGAGGATGGGATAGATTAGGTGTGGAATCCTTAGTTTATTTAGGTGGTTAAGTGTAGAATTGCTTGAATCCCTTCTGGATTAGTAGTACTTAGTGCTTATTCCTTTCTGATCAACTGGGATTTAAACCCAGACATTTCCACACCCACCAGGTGTTCGATGAAATGTCTGAACCAACTACTCCAGAGATTTACATACTCTAGCCCAAGAGATTGGATGTTTAGAATGTTTATTGACTATATTAGATTGAATCTTATTGCCTGCTTTGCTAGATTTCGCTAATGATGATTAGGTCTGGAACTGGTATTGCTTGAGGATCTCTGTCATGAGAGTGAATTGGTCTGTAGTTGAATCTATTGTCTAGGGATAGCCTGTTTGGATTGTTAACCACCTAAGTAGATTAAGGAGACTGCTATAATCGATTACCCTATCCTCAGGACCTTTTATCTCATTTGATTTACTTGTCTCTTTACCTGTTGCTTATTGCTGCTTAGTATTGATAGTTCTTTCTCTTTATGCATGATCGTTCCTGTTCTGTAGTTTTATCGTTTTTATGCATGTTCGCTTAGGATTGTTAGATAAACAAACCTCTATTCTGCTTGGCTTGACTTAGTATTCTCTGATCACATCTTGATTGATAGTAAGATTATTGATCAAGAAGACATTTTATTCTAACTAAGTAATAGTTATGAATGAAATGTGTTTCTTGTTATGCAAGTAACTGGTTTGAATAAGAGGAAGAGAGGTAACGGTCATCTTGGATCGTACGGACGCGGGAAGGAGACCATCCTTATCCGGATGGTGCTAAGCGCGTGTACGGCCGTGTCGTGTAGTATGTGACCGTTGTCATGAGCTGTAAAGTGGCAAAAGCACACGGTGACTCACTAGGCTAAATGAGGATGCTTTTAAGGTTATGTGCATACCCATCTAGACCTAGTAAGCTCCCTATATAAACCGTGTGCAGCCGCAAGTCATTTGTAACTTTTATGACATTACAATAAATCATCTTTCTCTCTTTTATTGATCATGTTCATCTCTATCCTCCCTACATGATTCTAAACATTGTCATGGTATCAGAGCGTGTTCGATTCTTGAATCTTTTATCTCTTATTCTTAGCCTTTCGTTTTCTCCGTTTTGAGTTCTATTCTTTGGTTTGCGGGATAGAGTTTCATCTTAGTTCCGGGTTTTGCTGTTCTTGGGGTAGAGTTTCTTAAAGTCTTTGGTGAGGATTCCATTCACAAAAGTTAGGATATCTTTGAAGCGATTTAAAGGTTTCCTAAGGAGTTTAGGTTGGGTTCATAACTAAAGGTTGAAGCTTTGTCACTAAAGGTTGAAGCTTTATCTCGGGTTTGAGTTTTGAACGATTCAAAATCGAGTCTTTACTCTTGTAAGATGGCGCTTGTGGTTCAAGAAGTGAACAAGGCTTACAAAGATCTGAAATTTCCGGTTGCTTTGAATGGAAACAACTATCTCTTATGGAAGAGAACAACGACGAATGTATTGGGTGGGAGAAGACTCACAAGATACATTGAGTCTACCTATGAAGAAGCGAAAGCTTTGGAAGAAAGCTTGGTCAAAGAGACTTGGACGCAAGAAGACTTGACGGTTCTGAGTGCTCTCCATTGCTCACTTGAGGCTTCACTCTTGGAAGGGTATTCGTATTGTGAGACATCTAAAGAGCTATGGGATACACTTGCCAATGTTTTCGGTAATGAGTCAAACTTGACAAGGGTATATGAGCTCAAGAAGACTCTCGGAAGTTTGAGTCAAGAAGACAATGATTTTAACACTCATTTTGGGAAGTATAGGTCTCTAGTTGCTGAACTAGAGATGCTAAGGCCATTCACCATCGAAGCCACAACACTTAAAGATCGCCGAGAGCAAGATCGAGTCTTCGGGTTGTTGATGACGCTTAACCCTACTTACACAGATGTGATTCAACACATTCTAAGGGATGACAAGATTCCTACCTTGGAGCAAGTGTGTGCAAAGTTGCTTAGGATCAATAGAAACACACAAAACCCTTTCACAAATTGGCTTGACTTATTTGCTTTCTGTTTCATATCTTGAATGCTAAGGACAAGAAGGCGTCGGTTTGTGATCATTGTAACAAGAAGGGTCATACCAAAGAAGATTGCTGGATTCTACACCCCCATTTGAACTATCAAAGAACCTTAAGTCGAAGGCGAATGTGGCCAATGTGAGTGATGGAGGACAAGAGAATGAAGAGAGGGCTATTGTTCAGTATGGTAAACAAGAGAAGGCGTTGCAAGCCACGATTCAAGATAAGGGCTGTGGATCATCGTCTCAAACTCAAGAAACCATTGTGATGAACAAGGCGGACCTCGAATCTCTCATTCAATCAATCGCATCAAAATTCAGTACCGGCGGTATTTCTCTCTTTACTTCTAATTCTCATGATCCAAAGTCATTAGTATTAGACTCAGGAGCTTCTCACCATATGATAAGTAATCCTAAGCTGTTAGAGAACATTAAACCGGCTTTAGGAAGTGTTAAAGTTGCGAATGGACAGAATGTGCCGATTGAAGGAATAGGTAGTATAAACCTATTTAGTAAACGTTCTAGTGCTTTCTATATGCCTAAGTTTACCTCGAACTTACTCTCAGTTAAGAAGACTACTAGAGACTTAAATTGTCTTGCTATTTTCAGTCCTAATGATGTGAAATTGCAGGATATTAAGAGTGGTAATGTGTTTGGACAAGGTGGTACTAAAGATGATCTCTACGTGCTTGAAGACACTTCTCTTAACTCTATCTCTAATAATGTTGCTTCTTATATGATTGCAAACAATGTTAAAGCTTCGGTTGTTTTATGGCACAATAGACTTGGTCATCCTCATTCTAGAGCTTTGAATTTACTTTTACCGGGTTTCTCTTATGATTGTGCTAAATGTGAAGCATGCATTTTAGGAAAACATTGCAAAGTAGTCTTTCCCAAATCAAATACTATTTATGAAAAATGCTTTGACCTTGTGCATTCGGATGTTTGGACTTCACCTTGTGCATCTAGAGATAATCATAAATATTTTGTCACTTTTATAGATGAGAAATCAAAGTATACTTGGGTAACATTGCTTCCATCTAAGGATAGAGTTTATGATGCATTTATAAACTTCCAAAATTATGTGACTAATCACTTTGATGCCAAGATTAAGATCCTTAGAACAGACAATGGAGGAGAGTACACAAGCACTAAGCTCAAAACACACTTGGAAAAATGTGGAATTCTACATCAAACAAGTTGCCCATACAACCCTCAACAAAATGGTGTTGCCGAAAGGAAGAATAGACACCTAATGGAGGTGGCAAGGGCAATGTTGTTTGAGAAACACATGCCAAAGCAGTTTTGGGGAGATGCCGTGTTAACTTCATGTTATCTCATAAACCGAATACCAACCCGTATCCTTAATGATCAATCTCCTTTTCAAGTTTTGAATAACCAAAGTCCTAACATTGATCATTTAAAGGTATTTGGAAGTGTGTGTTTTGTTTTTGTTCCAGGTGACTTGAGGAACAAGCTAGAGCCGAAAAGCACTAAGTGTGTTTTCATTGGATACTCAACAACGCAAAGAGGCTATAAGTGCTATGATCCGGTCATGAATGGGTACTATGTATCTAGGGATGTAAAGTTCATGGAAGATGAAGCTTATTTCGGAGAGAAGAGTTGGGAAGGTGTGAAAGACTTACCAAATTCAACTTCAGATAGAGCTAGAAGTCGTAGGCATATTCTTGAACATTTGAGTAATGGATGCTCTAGTCAAGAAGTGAGAGAAGCCACACCAAATGATAGTACTATTGAAGTTCAAGAGAGTGGTAATGACATAGCTCAAGAGAGGGGTAATGACATATCACAAGAAGCTTCGGATAACCAACAAGGAATGGATAGAGAAGAAAGGTCTAGTGAAGAAGTGGTAGAAGAGAATCCATCTAATAAAAGGGAGGTCATTGAATCTTCAAGCGATGATGAGACATATCAAGCTCCACAAGTAACACAAGACTCTATCTACACTAGAGAGAATCCAAGAAAGAGCATGAGAGAGAGGAAATCTCCATCTAATTGGAAGAATACTAGAGTATACTACAATTGTCAAGCCGTGGCTCATCCAATTCAAGCTACATGTTCGATTGACCTTCTTCCCGAAGAACATAAAGCTTTCCTTAGCAAACTAGACGTGGAGTTTGTCCCACAAAGATATGAGGAAGCTAAGGGAATTAAAGAATGGGACAATGCGGTTGATGATGAGGTACAAGCTATGTTAAGAAATCATACATGGGACGAAGAAGAGCTACCACAAGGCAAGAAGTGTGTGAGTTCGAAATGGGTGTTTACCATTAAGTACAAGAGTAATGGAGATATAGAAAGATACAAGGCAAGATTAGTGGCAAGAGGGTTTACTCAAACGTATGGTGATGATTATCGAGAGACATTTGCTCCGGTAGCTAAGCAACATACGGTGAAAGTAGTTCTTTCTTTGGCTGTTAACTTGGATTGGGAATTATGGCAAATGGATGTGAAGAACGCATTCCTTCAAGGAGAGCTAGAAGAAGAAGTCTATATGACTCCTCCTCCGGGTTTGGAGAATTTGGTAGCTCCGGGAAAAGTGTTAAGACTCCGCAAGGCTATATATGGTCTAAAGCAATCTCCAAGAGCTTGGTACCATAAGCTCAGCTCCACGTTAAAGGCTAATGGATTCAAGAAATCAGAATCTGATCACACCTTGTTTACTCTCCAAAATGATCAAGGCATTGTAGTTGTCTTAATCTATGTTGATGACTTGATCATCTCGGGGAGTAACAAGGAAGGTATTAAGTCTATCAAAACCTCTTTACACAATGCTTTTGACATTAAAGATCTTGGTGTGTTGAAATACTTTTTAGGTATCGAAGTGTGTAGATCACCGGAGGGTCTATTTCTCTCACAAAGGAAATACACACTCGATCTTCTAAAGCTTACGGGAAAGCTAGGAGCCAAACCAGTTTCAACACCATTAGAGCCAGGATATAAGGTCAATCGAAAGGGGGAGAAGAATGATAGACCATATCATTGCCCGGAGCAATATAGAAGACTTGTGGGTAAGTTAATCTATTTGACCTACACTCGGCCTGATATCTCTTTTGCAGTGAATCAAGTGAGTCAACACATGCAAGAACCCACGGTGTACCATTGGAGTATGGTAGATAGGATTCTAAAGTACCTCAAAGGGAGCCCCGGCCAAGGCATTTGGATGGGAAGGAACTCAAGCACAGAGATAGTTGGGTATTGTGATGCTGATTATGGTGGAGATCGTAATGATAGACACTCGACAACCGGCTTTTGCACCTTCATTGGGGGAAACTTGGTGACTTGGAAGTCAAAGAAGCAAAAGGTGGTGTCATGTTCAAGTGCTGAAGCGGAGTATAGAGCTATGAAGAAGCTTACAAATGAGTTGACATGGTTAAAGGCGCTTCTTAAAGACTTTGAGATAGAGCAAAAAACGCCCATCACATTTCATTGCGATAACCAAGCGGCTATTCACATCGCCAACAACCCGGTGTTTCACGAGAGAACCAAACATGTGGAGATAGACTGTCACAAGACTAGAGAGAAGATCCAAGATGGTACTATCTTACCGTGTTACACTGAAAGTTCGGACCAATTGGCCGATATCTTTACCAAGGCAGCAAGTACCCAAGTTTGCAAGTTTATTCATGGCAAGCTTGGACTTGTAGACCTAACACACCCTTGAGAGAACTTCCCTGCTTATGTCAGTGATACTCTTTTTCCCTAAGATTGGTTTTGTCCCACGTGGTTTTCCAATCTTAGGTTTTTAACGAGGTCACTCGCATAAGTGTCAAGTTTATAACAATGATTATTGTAGTATAAACTTGAGGGGGAGTATTGATCAAGAAGACATTTTATTCTAACTAAGTAATAGTTATGAATGAAATGTGTTTCTTGTTATGCAAGTAACTGGTTTGAATAAGAGGAAGAGAGGTAACGGTCATCTTGGATCGTACGGACGCGGGAAGGAGACCATCCTTATCCGGATGGTGCTAAGCGCGTGTACGGCCGTGTCGTGTAGTGTGTGACCGTTGTCATGAGCTGTAAAGTGGCAAAAGCACACGGTGACTCACTAGGCTAAATGAGGATGCTTTTAAGGTTATGTGCATACCCATCTAGACCTAGTAAGCTCCCTATATAAACCGTGTGCAGCCGCAAGTCATTTGTAACTTTTATGACATTACAATAAATCATCTTTCTCTCTTTTATTCATCATGTTCATCTCTATCCTCCCTACATGATTCTAAACATTGTCAAAGAGCACCTGATTGGATTGATAACCTCTTATACTGCAATGACATGAAAGTATATTAGGGAAATTGATAGTAAAATCCTAGTATCAATTTGGCGCCGTTGCCGGGGATGAAATGTCTGAACCAACTACTCCAGAGATTTACATACTCTAGCCCAAGAGATTGGATGTTTAGAATGTTTATTGACTATATTAGATTGAATCTTATTGCCTGCTTTGCTAGATTTCGCTAATGATGATTAGGTCTGAAACTGGTATTGCTTGAGGATCTCTGTCATGAGAGTGAATTGGTCTGTAGTTGAATCTATTGTCTAGGGATAGCCTGTTTGGATTGTTAACCACCTAAGTAGATTAAGGAGACTGCTATAATCGATTACCCTATCCTCAGGACCTTTTATCTCATTTGATTTACTTGTCTCTTTACCTGTTGCTTATTGTTGCTTAGTATTGATAGTTCTTTCTCTTTATGCATGATCGTTCCTGTTCTGTAGTTTTATCGTTTTTATGCATGTTCGCTTAGGATTGTTAGATAAACAAACCTCTATTCTGCTTGGCTTGACTTAGTATTCTCTGATCACATCTTGATTGATAGTAAGAGCACCTGATTGGATTGATAACCTCTTATACTGCAATGACATGAAAGTATATTAGGGAAATTGATAGTAAAATCCTAGTATCAATTTGGCGCCGTTGCCATTTGGGTGTCTGCTTGTTACATTCAAGATTTTAGAATTGCTAAGATCAAGTTCTTTCTTTACTTTGGTTACTAACTACTCTCTTCAGCTGCTTGTTTTTGTGCTCCAGGTACCAACTCGACCTCAAGTCGAGTCTACACGTCGAGACTAGCCACTTTGCATGCAAACTCGTTCTCAAGGCTCCAGCAACCTCATCAGCTACAAAGACAACATCAACCAGTTAGCCCGTGAGTTGAAAGAACGTAGAGCTAGAGACGGTTGTGAACTGCACAATCCAGTAGCCATGGAACCACAAGATCAAGATAATCAAGGAGTTGGTATACCACGGAACATTGGTGATGGTGATGCACCACGCAACCATCAACAGAGACAGGGCATCGTTCCACCTCCTGTCCAGAACAACAATTTCGAGATCAAGAGTGGATTGATCTCAATGATTCAAGGTAACAAGTTTCATGGGTTGCCTCTGGAAGATCCCTTGGATCACTTGGATAATTTTGATAGGCTCTGCAGCCTTACCAAGATAAATGGTGTTAGTGAAGACAGCTTCAAGCTGCGTCTGTTTCCCTTCTCGCTGGGAGACAAAGCACACCACTGGGAGAAGACACTACCTGCTGGCTCCATCACATCTTGGGATGATTGCAAGAAGGCATTCTTAACAAAGTTCTTCTCCAATTCAAGAACTGCACGTCTACGGAATGAAATCTCCAGTTTTTCACAAAAGCAGTCTGAATCCATTTGTGAGGCCTGGGAGAGATTCAAAGGCTACACTATACAGTGTCCACACCATGGTTTCAAGAAGGCTTCACTACTCAGCACACTCTACAGGGGAGTTTTGCCCAAGATCAGAATGTTGCTAGACACTGCCTCTAATGGGAATTTCTTAAATAAGGATGTTGAGGAAGGCTGGGAATTGATAGAGAACTTAGCTCTATCTGATGGTAACTATAACGAGGATTTTGATCGCTCTAACAGAGGTATTGGAGATCCGGATGCAAAGCATACTAAGGAGATGGTTCAGGCTCTCAACGACAAGCTGGATAAATTTCTGCTTACTAACCAGAAACCAGTCCACTATATCACTGAAGAAGAGCACTATCAAATCCAAGAGGGGGAGAACAATCAGGCTGCAGAAGTCAGCTACATTCAGAACCAAGGTGGCTACAACAAGGGCTACAACCCCTACCAGCATGCTCATCCAAATCTATCTTACCGGAGCACGAATGTTGCAAACCCTCAGGATCAGGTTTACCCTCAGCAACAACAGAACCAGTCCAAGCCATTCATACCGTACAATCAAGGCTTTGTCCCAAAGCAGCAGTTTAGTGGCGGTTATCAACAATATAATCCACCACCCGGTTTTGCACAGCAACCCCAACAAGCTCCACCTGCACAAGATCAAGACATGAAGCAAATGCTTCAGCAGATTCTACACGGTCAAGCAGCTGGTGAAAAGAAGATGGCTGAGATTCAAAACAAAGTTGACTGCTCTTACAATGATCTACATGTCAAGATTGAGGCTCTAAACTCCAAGGTGAAGTACATGGAGAGCCAAGCTGCTTCTACTTCTGCCCCTACACATCCCGGACAACTACCCGGGAAAGCTATTCAGAATCCAAAGGAGTATGCTCATGCTATTCAACTCCGCAGTGGTCGAGAGCTGCGTGCTCGACCTAACCAAGCTCCTGTCACTCAAGACAGTGAGATTCAAGAAGGGGAGGATTCTATTCAGAATGAAACTCAAGTAGAAGACACCACTAAGCTTGACCAGGATACTGTACCTAGGGATCAAGCTAAGAGTCCCCAAATTGAAAAACCGACTGTTGATAAGGGTAAGAAGAAAGCTTTCGTTCCACCACCCTACAAGCCCAAAATACCATTCCCAGGAAGATTCAAGAGGGACATCATTGAGAAGTACAGAGCCATGTTTGCTAAACACATCAAAGAACTTGAAGTAAGGATGCCTCTCATTGATGCTTTCATGCTAATTCCAGATTCTCACAAGTTCTTGAAAGACATGGTAATGGAGAGAATTCAGGAAGTACAAGGAATGGTTGTGTTGAGCCATGAATGCAGTGCTATCATACAGAAGAAGATCATACCAAAGAAGCTTGGGGATCCCGGCTCATTTACTCTACCCTGTTCACTAGGCCCTTTGTTCTTCAACAAATGCCTATGTGATCTAGGAGCATCTGTCAGTTTGATGCCACTCTCAGTAGCAAGAAGACTTGGATTCAACAAGTACAAGTCCTGCCATATCCAACTAATCTTAGCCGACAGATCCGTAAGAGTCCCTCATGGTATGTTAGAGGATCTACCTGTAAGAATTGGAAGGGTAGAGATCCCTACAGACTTCGTTGTTCTAGAAATGGATGAAGAGCCAAAGGACCCTCTCATACTAGGGAGACCTTTCTTAGCCACTGCTGGAGCTCTCATTGATGTCAGGAGAGGTAAGATCGACTTAAACCTCGGAGAAGACTTAAAGATGACATTCGACATCACTAAAACGATGAGGAAACCCACCATAGATGGACAAGTCTTCTGGATTGAAGAGATGGATAGATTAGCCGACCAATTGTTGGAAGAGCTTTCTGAAGAAGATCACTTACAGAGTGCTTTAACCAAAGACGGAGAAGACGGATATTTGCACTTGGAGACCTTGGGATATAAGAAGCTTTTAGACTCACATAAAGAAGTAGAAGGTCCAGAGTACTTTGAAGAGCTGATTGTGTCTCCAACAGAGGTTTTGGCAGTAACTGAGGACGATTCAGCAACTACTCGAGCACACTACTCGAGTAGCAACTCGAGCAGGCCATCTGAGGAGGCCGAAAACACATACTCGAGTATACCACTCGAGATACCATCAACTTGTGCATCAGACGACTGGTCTGAACTTAAAGCTCCGAAAGTTGATCTTAAACCGCTCCCTCAAGGTCTAAGGTACGCATTCCTTGGAACAAACTCTACCTACCCTGTGATGATTAATGCTAATTTGAATGATGATGAGGTGCATTTGCTATTGAATGAACTTAGAAAGTATAGGAGAGCAATTGGTTATTCTCTGTCTGATATTAAAGGAATTTCACCTAGTTTGTGCATGCATAGGATCCATCTTGAAAATGAATCTTACTCTAGCATTGAACCACAGAGAAGGCTAAATCCTAATCTTAAAGAAGTAGTTAAGAAGGAGATACTTAAACTATTGGAAGCGGGTGTAATCTACCCTATTTCAGATAGCACTTGGGTATCTCCGGTTCACTGTGTACCTAAGAAGGGTGGAATGACTGTTATAAAAAATGATAAAGATGAATTGATTCCTACTAGAACTATAACAGGACATAGAATGTGCATTGATTATAGAAAGCTAAATGCTGCATCTAGAAAAGATCATTTTCCTTTACCGTTTATTGATCAAATGCTAGAAAGGCTAGCTAATCACCCATACTACTGCTTTCTTGATGGATATAGTGGTTTCTTTCAAATACCAATTCACCCTAATGATCAAGAGAAAACCACTTTTACTTGCCCTTATGGAACTTTTGCATATAGAAGAATGCCTTTTGGATTATGTAATGCACCTGCTACGTTTCAGAGGTGTATGACTTCAATATTCTCGGATTTAATTGAGGAGACGGTGGAAGTCTTTATGGACGATTTCTCAGTCTATGGCTCCTCCTTCTCCTCTTGTTTGTTAAATCTATGCAGGGTTCTGACAAGGTGTGAGGAAACCAATCTAGTGCTAAACTGGGAGAAGTGCCATTTCATGGTCAGAGAGGGTATAGTACTGGGACACAAGATATCAGAGAAAGGGATTGAGGTTGATAAAGCCAAGATAGACGTTATGGTACAGTTGTAGCCTCCGAAAACTGTCAAGGATATCAGAAGCTTTCTGGGTCATGCTGGTTTCTACAGGAGATTTATCAAGGACTTCTCAAAGATTACTAGACCACTTACCCGACTTCTCTGCAAGGAGACCGAATTTGTCTTTGATGAAGAGTGTATGAGAGCTTTCCACCAGATTAAAGAAGCTCTAGTATCTGCTCCAATCGTCTAAGCACCAAACTGGGATCATCCTTTTGAGATCATGTGTGATGCTTCAGACTATGCAGTTGGAGCTGTGTTGGGTCAGAAGATAGATAAGAAGTTGCGTGTCATCTACTATGCGAGTAGGACGTTAGACGATGCTCAAGGGAGATATGCTACAACTGAGAAAGAGTTGCTAGCTGTAGTCTTTGCATTTGAGAAGTTTAGAAGCTACCTGGTGGGTACTAAAGTGATAGTCTACACAGATCATGCAGTGTTGAGACACATCTATGCTAAGAAGGATACCAAGCCTAGACTACTAAGATAGATTTTGTTACTTCAGGAGTTTGATATGGAGATTGTTGATAAGAAGGGTATAGAGAACGGAGTAGCTGATCACTTGTCCAGAATGCGGATTGAAGATGAAATCCCTATTGACGATTCAATGCCTGAAGAGCAACTGTTAGCCATCAAGAGTTACGAAATAGTGTACAACAAGAAGGAAATCGAAATAGCATGTGCGGTCAAGGAAGAAGAGCTTCCATGGTATGCTGACCTTGTGAATTACCTTATCTGTGGAGAAATCCCCAAATACCTTGATGCTTACCAGAAGAAGAAGTTCTTTAGAGACATCAACCATTACTACTGGGATGAACCTTATTTGTATAAGAAGGGTACTGATGGCCTATTTAGAAGGTGTATTGCTGAAGAGGAAGTTCAAGGAGTGCTGGAACACTGTCATGGTTCTGCTTATGGCGGTCACTTTGCTACCTTCAAGACAGTACAGAAGGTTCTCCAAGCCGGCCTTTGGTGGCCTTCCATGTTTAAAGATGCACATGGATTCATTGCTAAATGTGATCCCTGCCAGAGAATGGGGAACATAACTAAGAGGAATGAAATGCCGCAGAACCCTATCCTAGAGGTTGAAGTCTTTGATGTGTGGGGAATTGATTTCATGGGACCATTCAATCCTGCTTCCTATGGTAATAAGTACATCCTTGTTGCTGTGGACTACGTCTCCAAATGGGTTGAGGCCATTGCTTCTCCAACTAATGATCATAAGGTTGTCTTGAAGCTGTTCAAGAGCATCATTTTTCCCAGATTTGGTGTACCTAAAGCAGTGATCAGTGATGGTGGCTCTCATTTCATCAATAAAGTCTTTGAGAGCTTGTTAAAGAAGCATGGTGTGAAGCACAAGGTAGCTACTCCTTATCATCCTCAGACCAGCGGGCAAGTAGAAGTATCCAACCGACAGATCAAAGCCATACTTGCTAGGGTTGTTGGTGTTTCAAGCAGAGATTGGTCTACCAAGTTAGACGATACACTTTGGGCTTACTGAACTGCTTACAAGACACCAATAGGAAGGACTCCATTCCAGATGCTGTATGGGAAGTCATGTCACCTTCCGGTTGAAGTTGAGTATAAGGCCATATGGGCTACCAAGTTGCTGAATCTGGATATAAAAGAAGCTCAAGAGAAGAGATCGGTTGATCTGCACGAACTCGAGGAAATAAGGCTGGAAGCTTATGAAAGTTCAAAAGTGTATAAGGAGAGAACAAAAGCTTTCCATGACAAGAAGATTACACCAAAAGACTTCAAGGTTGGAAACCAAGTCTTACTGTTCAACTCCAGACTCAAGTTATTTCCCGGAAAGCTCAAATCGAGATGGTCCGGTCCTTTCACTATCAAAGAAGTTCTACCATTTGGTACAGTATCATTGTTTGCTAAGGATGGTTCAGAGTTTAGAGTGAACGGCCAAAGACTCAAGAAGTATCTTGCAGACAGTATCATTCCTGAAGGAGCAACAGTTCATCTTCAGGAACCTCTCAGCACTTAAAAGGGAGTAAGAAAAGTCAAGCTAAAGACTTAAAACAAGCTCACTTGGGAGGAATTCCCATGTTTATCTCTGTAAATATTGCTTTATTTCTTGTTATTTTTAATGTGTTTCTTTAGTATTTTTGATTTACAGGCAAAAAGAGGAAGGTTTTGGTTCAGGAAAAGCTCAGGAAAATTTTTCTGCAGAAACGGTATAGTACTCGAGTACTGTACTCGAATCAGCCACTGAAGCAGCAACCAGAGCACATATTCGAGCAACCAGAGTAACAACCAGATCACACTGTTCCGAGCTCATCCCAGCTAGTACCTTGGAGCTACACGAGTGAGAGCATGGATGACTATGTCTCTGCTTTCTTCACCTAGGCCAGGTAAGGACTCCACTACACCATTGTTTATACCATCTTTCATTTTGTTTCTCTGTTGGTTTGCCCTGAGTACTCTCTTCCAAGCTTTTGTTACACAGAGGACTGTGTAATTTAAGTTTGGGGGAGGGCTCAGGGAGTATTTGACATCGTTTGTTTTGCTCTTATTTCAAATTTTGCATCATTGCATCTAAGGCATAGAAAAACCATAAAAATTTGAAAATTTTCGAAAATTGTTTCACAAAAACAGAGTGTTCATATAGCTTGCATTGTCATTTTAGGATTGTTTTAGTATGCTTTCACTTAGGGCTGTTGCATCATGCATTTGCATTGGAGATTATGATGATTATAACCTTGTAAATATGCTTATTCACTAAGTAGAAATCAGTGCCCTGGTTGTTAGTTCTCTAATGCATAATCGACTGAACTTGAAGTAAGACCGCACCATCTTTTGAATTCAACGATTGATTTTCTTGTTCTTAGTCGAATCTCGCTTTGATCTGATGCATTTCCCTATCAATTTGAACCTGAATTTTGACTTATAATTATCATGCTGTGCATTGTGCTATGAACTCATGGATACCTTAAAATACTTGGACTTTCTTTTACCTTTTTATCACTCTTGCTAGTCCAAGTAGCTGACTCCCATCTTTGGAGCAGTTATTCCCCACCCTTAGCCTTAACCTTCTTTCAAGCCATTTATCATTTGTGTGTGAATGTGAGGCCTTATTCCGATTGAGCTTGGTAGAAAGTGTTAGGTCTGTAACGACAAGGATAGTATCTCATGTAGTTCTGGTTCACGTTATCTGGACCAGATAGGACTAGGTGGGTGCTTAATTCTGGGTTTGGGTTGTGTTTAAAAGAAAGAAAAGGTTGTTTTCATCATTGAAAGAAAAGAAAAGGGAAAAGAGTCCTAAGGAGAAGTAGCTAAAGTAAGAGAAGTCTAGTAAAGGATTTTGGTGTGCTAAAGTAAAGGAAAAAGGGTTCTGTAAATAGCTTAAAGAGATTGGGCAAAAGCCTTGTGTTTATAAGAAGAAAGAAAAGGGAACCCTAGTTGTTAAAGAAACCCGATCCGCTAGACAGAGCAGTAATAAAGCTTCTCCTAGGATAGAAAGCAAAGAAAAGAAAAGGGATGATTTGAGTAAAGTCTGTAAATGCTTTGAATGCAAAAGGGTAGAGTTAAGTTCATGATTCTGGGATTAGAAATAGGACCTCTATTTGGGTTGATATTGATTACATTCTGGGTAGATGGGGTCTTATCCTTGTATGCATAACTTGATACTCACCTTTAGCATTCTACTAAAGCTCAATCATTCTTTAGAGATCCCCTGTTGCGATTTAAACCAGATCTTTAAGGGACCATCTTTGTCTCTAAAACCTTTACCCTTTAGCCAAATGTGTTCATATCCATTGCATAGTATGATTCACGGTTCCTACTTAATAAATGTTAAAGGGAATGTGCAGATTTGAATGCTTGATTTGATTAAGGCAGAGGTTAGGTTGAGATGTGAAGGAGATGGCTAATGTTTTTAAGTAGGGATCAGTCAACCTTGCATTCTAGAATTAGCAACCTGGACATTGAATTCACTTACTCTATATGCATGTTTTGGTTCTGAATCCCCACCTTCAAACCTCTTCTCCAGCTTAGTTCTATTTGTTTGCTTGAGGGCAAGCAAAAGCTAAGTTTGGGGGAGTTGATATCTCTGTATTTTACCTCTTTTTAGCATACATTTGCTATGCATTTAGCTTAGTATTCACTCTTATTTACTGTCATTTGTAGTCATTTTGCATCACTTTGCATACTTAGAGTATTCTACATTAGCATAGCATGCATTCTTGCATTTTGGAGTTGTATCTGGTACATTCAGGTACTAAGGAGCAGTGCCAGAGCAGTGTACTCGAGCAGTGCAAGAGCAGTGCCAGAGCAGTTCCAGAGTAGTGTACTCGAGCAGTGTACTCGAGCAGAGCCAGAGCAGTGTACTCGAGCAGATTTCTGAAGAGAAGACCAAGACATACTCGACCAACCTACTCGAACAGGCTACTCGAACTGGACCTGAGAGACTTACCCGAGCAAGATGCAACCTTTGAAGAATGGACTACTCGACCAAGCCACTCGAGTACCAGCTCGAGTAGACCCTAAACCGACTTTCTATTTTGTCGTTTTGTGTACTAGGGTTTTCTACTTTTGCTATAAATAGACCTCTTAGGGCTTTGCCCAAAGGATCTCGTTTTTATTCTCTGAACAATATTTCTGCAAACTTTTGTAATCCAAATTACTTTTGATCCTTTGAGTTTTTGCAATAATTTCCTTCTGCAAAGTTGTTTATCTTTCTTTGATCTATAACATATGATGTTTTTAGCGATATCTGGATTAGTAGTACTTAGTGCTTATTCCTTTCTGATCAACTGGGATTTGAACCCAGACATTTCCACACCCACCAGGTGTTCGATGAAATGTCTGAACCAACTACTCCAGAGATTTACATACTCTAGCCCAAGAGATTGGATGTTTAGAATGTTTATTGACTATATTAGATTGAATCTTATTGCCTGCTTTGCTAGATTTTGCTAATGATGATTAGGTCTGGAACTGGTATTGCTTGAGGATCTCTGTCATGAGAGTGAATTGGTCTGTAGTTGAATCTATTGTCTAGGGATAGCCTGTTTGGATTGTTAACCACCTAAGTAGATTAAGGAGACTGCTATAATCGATTACCCTATCCTCAGGACCTTTTATCTCATTTGATTTACTTGTCTCTTTACCTGTTGCTTATTGTTGCTTAGTATTGATAGTTCTTTCTCTTTATGCATGATCGTTCCTGTTCTGTAGTTTTATCGTTTTTATGCATGTTCGCTTAGGATTGTTAGATAAACAAACCTCTATTCTGCTTGGCTTGACTTAGTATTCTCTGATCACATCTTGGTTGATAGTAAGAGCACCTGATTGGATTGATAACCTCTTATACTGCAATGACATGAAAGTATATTAGGGAAATTGATAGTAAAATCCTAGTATCATCTGTTTAGAAGCTCCAAAACTGAAAACTCATAGGACTTTGGCCACACCCACAAAGCTTTATGAAGCAATAAGAAGCTTGGTTAGCCTTTTTAGAGTCAAATATGACTAGATCTCGTGTGTATGATTTGGTATAAGAACTAGAACCGCCACCGGATCCCACAAGCTAAAGTAGTGTTTCTTCGTTTAGAAGATCCAAAACTGAAAACTCATAGGACTTTGGCCACACCCACAAAGCTTTAAGAAGCAATAAGAAGCTTGGTTAGCGTTTTTAGAGTCAAATATGACGAGATCTCGTGTGTATGATTTGGTATAAGAACTAGAACCGCCACCGGAGCCCACAAGCTAAAGTAGTGTTTCTCTGTTTAGAAGCTCCAAAACTAAAAACTCATAGGACTTTGGCCACACCCACAAAGCTCTATGAAGCAATAAGAAGCTTGGTTAGCCTTTTTAGAGTCAAATATGACTAGATCTCGTTTGTATGATTTGGTATAAGAACCAGAACCGCAACAGGATCCCAAAAGCTAAAGTAGTCTTTCTCCGTTTAAAAGCTCCAAAACTGAAAACTCACTGGACTTCGGCTACACTCACAAAGATTTGAGAACCAAAATGAAGCTCGGTTAGCGTTTTTAGATTCAAATATGACGAGATCTCGTTTGTATGATTTGGTATAAGAACTAGAACAGCAAGCGGATCCCAAAAGCTAAAGTAGTCTTTCTCCGTTTAAAAGCTCCAAAACTGAAAACTCATAGGACTTTGGCCACACCCACAAAGTTTTGAGAAGCAATAAGAAGCTTGGTTAGCCTTTTTAGAGTCAAATATGACTAGATCTCGTGTGTATGATTTGGTATAAGAACTAGAACTGCCACCGGATCCCACAAGCTAAAGTAGTGTTTCTTCGTTTAGAAGCTCCAAAACTGAAAACTCATAGGACTTTGGCCACACCCACAAAGCTTTAAGAAGCAATAAGCAGCTTGGTTAGCGTTTTTAGAGTCAAATATGACGAGATCTCGTGTGTATGATTTGGTATAAGAACTAGAACCGCCACCGGAGCCCACAAGCTAAAGTAGTGTTTCTCTGTTTAGAAGCTCCAAAACTGAAAACTCATAGGACTTTGGCCACACCCACAAAGCTTTGAGAACCAATAAGAAGCTTGGTTAGCGTTTTTAGAGTCAATATGACTAGATCTCGTTTGTATGATTTGGTATAAGAACTAGAACCGCAACCGGATTCTAAAAGTTAAAGTAGTCTTTCTCCGTTTAAAAGCTCCAAAACTGAAAACTCATAGGACTTTGGCCACACCCACAAAGCTTTGAGAAGCAATAAGAAGCTTGGTTAGCGTTTTTAGAGTCAAATATGACTAGATCTCGTGTGTATGATTTGGTATAAGAACTAGAACTGCCACCGGATCCCACAAGCTAAAGTAGTGTTTCTTCGTTTAGAAGCTCCAAAACTGAAAACTCATAGGACTTTGGCCACACCCACAAAGCTTTAAGAAGCAATAAGAAGCTTGGTTAGCGTTTTTAGAGTCGAATATGACGAGATCTCGTGTGTATGATTTGGTATAAGAACTAGAACCGCCACCGGAGCCCACAAGCTAAAGTAGTGTTTCTCTGTTTAGAAGCTCCAAAACTGAAAACTCATAGGACTTTGGCCACACCCACAAAGCTTTATGAAGCAATAAGAAGCTTGGTTAGCCTTTTTAGAGTCAAATATGACTAGATCTCGTTTGTATGATTTGGTATAAGAACCAGAACCGCAACCGGATCCCAAAAGCTAAAGTAGTCTTTCTCCGTTTAGAAGCTCCAAAA
>NW_003302529.1:3865-5361 GCF_000004255.2 Arabidopsis lyrata subsp. lyrata | reverse complement strand
GTTTAGAAGCTCCAAAACTGAAAACTCATAGGACTTTGGCCACACCCACAAAGCTTTATGAAGCAATAAGAAGCTTGGTTAGCCTTTTTAGAGTCAAATATGACTAGATCTCGTTTGTATGATTTGGTATAAGAACCAGAACCGCAACCGGATCCCAAAAGCTAAAGTAGTCTTTCTCCGTTTAAAAGCTCCAAAACTGAAAACTCATAGGACTTCGGCTACACTCACAAATCTTTGAGAAGCAATAAGAAGCTTGGTTAGCCTTTTTAGAGTCAAATATGACTAGATCTCGTGTGTATGATTTGGTATAAGAACTAGAACTGCCACCGGATCCCACAAGCTAAAGTAGTGTTTCTTTGTTTAGAAACTCCAAAACTGAAAACTCATAGGACTTTGGCCACACCCACAAAGTTTTGAGAAGCAATAAGAAGCTTGGTTAGCCTTTTTAGAGTCAAATATGACTAGATCTCGTGTGTATGATTTGGTATAAGAACTAGAACTGCCACCGGATCCCACAAGCTAAAGTAGTGTTTCTTCGTTTAGAAGCTCCAAAACTGAAAACTCATAGGACTTTGGCCACACCCACAAAGCTTTAAGAAGCAATAAGAAGCTTGGTTAGCGTTTTTAGAGTCAAATATGACGAGATCTCGTGTGTATGATTTGGTATAAGAACTAGAACCGCCACCGGAGCCCACAAGCTAAAGTAGTGTTTCTCTGTTTAGAAGCTCCAAAACTGAAAACTTATAGGACTTTGGCCACACCCACAAAGCTTTGAGAACCAATAAGAAGCTTGGTTAGCGTTTTTAGAGTCAATATGACTAGATCTCGTTTGTATGATTTGGTATAAGAACTAGAACCGCAACCGGATTCTAAAAGTTAAAGTAGTCTTTCTCCGTTTAAAAGCTCCAAAACTGAAAACTCATAGGACTTCGGCTACACTCACAAAGTTTTGAGAATCAATATGAAGCTTGGTTAGCGTTTTTAGAGTCAAATATGACTAGATCTCATTTGTATGATTTGGTATAAGACCTAGAACCGCAACCGGATCCCAAAACCTAAAGTAGTCTTTCTCCGTTTAAAAGCTCCAAAACTGAAAACTCATAGGACTTTGGCCACACCCATAAAGCTTTGAGAAGCAATAAGAAGCTTGGTTAGCCTTTTTAGAGTCAAATATGACAAGATCTCGTGTGTATGATTTGGTATAAGAACTAGAACCGCCACCGGATCCCACAAGCTAAAGTAGTGTTTCTTTGTTTAGAAACTCCAAAACTGAAAACTCATAGGACTTTGGCCACACCCACAAAGTTTTGAGAAGCAATAAGAAGCTTGGTTAGCCTTTTTAGAGTCAAATATGACTAGATCTCGTGTGTATGATTTGGTATAAGAACTAGAACTGCCACCGGATCCCACAAGCTAAAGTAGTGTTTCTTCGTTTAGAAGCTCCAAAACTGAAAACTCATAGGACTTTGGCCACACCCACAAAGCTTAAGAAGATC
>NW_003302529.1:0-1128 GCF_000004255.2 Arabidopsis lyrata subsp. lyrata | reverse complement strand
TTTAGAGTCAAATATGACTAGATCTCGTTTGTATGATTTGGTATAAGAACTAGAACCCGCAACCGGATTCTAAAAGTTAAAGTAGTCTTTCTCCGTTTAAAAGCTCCAAAACTGAAAACTCATAGGACTTCGGCTACACTCACAAAGATTTGAGAACCAATATGAAGCTCGGTTAGCGTTTTTAGAGTCAAATATGACTAGATCTCGTTTGTATGATTTGGTATAAGAACTAGAACCGCAAGCGGACCCAAAAGCTAAAGTAGTCTTTCTCCGTTTAAAAGCTCCAAAACTGAAAACTCATAGGACTTCGGCTACACTCACAAAGCTTTGAGAAGCAATAAGAAGCTTGGTAAGCCTTTTTAGAGTCAAATATGATTAGATCTCGTGTGTATGATTTGGTATAAGAACTATAACTGCTACCGGATTCCACAAGCTAAAGTAGTGTTTCTTTAATTAGAAGCTCCAAAACTGAAAACTCATAGGACTTTGGCCACACCCACAAAGCTTTGAGAAGCAATAAGAAGCTTGGTTAGCGTTTTTAGAGTCAAATATGACTAGATCTCGTGTGTATGATTTGGTATAAGAACTAGAACCGCCACCGGATCCCACAAGCTAAAGTAGTGTTTCTATGTTTAGAAACTCTAAAACTGAAAACTCATAGGACTTTGGGCACACCCACTAAGCTTTGAGAAGCAATAAGAAGCTTGGTTAGCCTTTTTAGAGTCAAATATGACTAGATCTCGTGTGTATGATTTGGTATAAGAACTAGAACCGCCACCGGATCCCACAAGCTAAAGTAGTGTTTCTTCGTTTAGAAGCTCCAAAACTGAAAACTCATAGGACTTTGGCCACACCCACAAAGCTTTGAGAACCAATAAGAAGCTTAGTTAGCGTTTTTAGAGTCAAATATGACTAGATCTCGTGTGTATGATTTGGTATAAGAACTAGAACCGCCACCGGATCACACAAGCTAAAGTAGTGTTTCGTTGTTTAGAAACTCCAAAACTGAAAACTCATAGGACTTTGGCCACAACCACAAAGCTTTGAGAAGCAATAAGAAGCTTGGTTAGCCTTTTTAGAGTCAAATATGACTAGATCTCGTTTGTATGATTTGGTATAAGAACCAGA
>NW_003302530.1:68267-79363 GCF_000004255.2 Arabidopsis lyrata subsp. lyrata | reverse complement strand
TCCGACTTCCTAGAACCTAGGACCCAAAATCAATTAAAACCAAAAAAAAAAAGAAGAAGAAAGAACTTGTAATTCACAGAAGAAAAAAAACTTTGAAACACGAATTTTTCGGTTGTGCAAATATCAAAAGCCTCTTCAAAACGAAAAAAAAAAAAACCAAAAGAAAAAACGAAAACATTATAATAGTGAAATTTAGAAATCCTAGAAATCAAGAGGATTTGAAGAATTCTTACAGTAATAATCGCTACAAATCTTCCTCAATCTTGAATGATTACAATCGAGAGAAATATGCGAAACAAAGAAAAAACTTATAATAGTGAAATCTAAAAACCCTAGAAATCAAGAGAATTGGAAGATTATTGCTTCAAATCATCTTCCGTCATAAAATATCGATCGAGAGAAATATGCTAATTAGAGAAAGAAGAAGCAAAACAAAATCTGAGAAAATTATGAGTCTCTCTGGTAAGCTGTGTAGATGGAAGCAAAGAAAATCAGTAAATTTATAAGGGTCTATAATGTAAGGAGCAGAAACATGAAAGTATATATGATTACATGTCTATTCATTCGTAATAAATATTACCTAGAGATTCCGAGATTGAAGATCTCCTTAGCAGTTTTCACCTTATTCTTAAACTCCCATGTGCAAAGCATAAGCTATGTAGTAGACAGCATGTGTCTTATCAATCTCATTGACCTCCAAAAACTTGTAAATCACTTTCGCATCAGCGCAATGCTCCGCCTTCAAAAACACAAAAATTATGAGTAACATTGACAAAAAAAAAATTATTTCGTTATGTAGTGCATGGTAAAAAATTATTTTACATCAGATCCGATGAGAGACAACTATCAATAATTAAACCAACACAAATTATAAAATTGTAAGTAATTTACAAAGAGACATAAGAGAAGCGCTAACTAAAATTAAAGAGGACTCACGATTGATGTAAAAAGTTTGTTAATGAATTTAATGAAGAGGCATGTCTTCATCAACTCGTTCATTCAATCTCTTGATAGAAACTCCCATGAGCGGTTACCTAAAACATAATTCACACGATACAAATCAGCAAAACAATAACAATCTTGATAATTCATAGACCAAGATAATAACAATACAAATATAACCTCAAGAAAAGGTAAAAAATAATAACGCAAAATAAATCGATCCATAAAAGAACCAAAGCAACAAAAAAAAAAGCTATAATATCAAAACGATATGTTTAGGCTAACGAATCTGAGTTCTAATGGTGTGGTTGCGGCTCTATATTTATAGTTTAATATCTAGGGCACACCGTCATAATTATCTCTAAAAATTTATTTTTTAAAATTGGAAAATTTCTTGATAAAAATATTCGTAATATATTTTAGTATCTATCTTAAATTTTTATAAAAATTAAAAAACGAAATATTCTATATTTTAATATTTAAAAACGAAATATTCTATATTTTAATATTAAAAAACGGAATATTCCATATTTTAATAAAATTCACACGATTTTATTGTTTTACCCTCACCAAAAAATAGAAAACTGGATTTGATAGTGTATTCATTAAGGGTGATTAAGACTAATCATCTCAAAACACGATTAGACTTATATACCCCTAATAATTAAGAACAAAAAATTTCGTATCGAGGGTGTTTAGGACATTAGTATAGAGATCAACACACGATTAGACTTATATACCCCTAATTACGAAGAAGAAGAAATTTCGAGAAGAACAATTCATTAAGGGTGTTTAGGACAAATCATTCCAACTTTTAACCACAGGCCTCCAATGCCCTAACTTTGAATATGGTGCGTTTCTACTTCTCAAATAATTATTGTAGAGATAGATAATAATAGATAATTATAAATTAATGTGATAATCCATCTAAAACATGTAATATGCGATAAATAATTTAAGCATTTATAATTAAGTACCTTTGTTATTGGACATGTATAAATTTTAAAAGATCCAATAAACTGTAAATAACTAATTTTAGTTCGGCCGATTGAATTTTTTTTTTTAAATTGTTTTTTTTGTTTGGCCAAATTTTTAGTTAGCCCATATCGTTGAAATTTTTTTGTTTGAGAATGAGAGGAACATTTAATCAGCCATATAAACCTATAAAATAACACAGTACGTTGTTTGTATGTTTAAGAGTGTTATCAAACTACATATATTTAGTAGAGTAGGAATTTAATATTACAGAAAAGAATAAGTTCAACAGTTTAATAGATACGCTAAGAGCAAATAATATTCTTTTACAATTGAAAATCCAAATTAAATCCACTGGTAAGTACAATGGATTGTCAGATATTCTCTCTTTCAGACTTCTCTATGGATGCTTCATTTGAATCATCTTTCCTTAACACATTGTTAAGATATTGACGACCAGCAAACACATTCTCTCTTTCAGAGGTCTCTATGGATGCTTCATTTGAATCATCTTTCCTTAACACATTGTTAAGATATTGACGACCAGCAAACTCGCTTATTAGATGGTTACACAAAATTTATTAGTATGAGCAAATGAGGTAAACTGGTACATGAAAATAATTATTTAATTAAGGGGCTGTTCGTTTCTCCATTCAGTGAGCAAATGAGGTAAACTGGTACAGTGAGATGAATATTGATGTTCGTTTATAACAATTTTTACAGAGCAGTGAGATGAACCAGTTGGATGATTTTTATTAAACTCATCTAAGAAATGATCATTATCCGACTGAGTCTGATTGGAGCTGATTCAGTCAAAAATACAAAATAACCTAAATACCCCTATCTTTTTTTTTTTTTTTTTTTTTTTTTTTTTTTTTTTTTTTGGGAACAAAATACCCCTATCTAATTTGGAGAATTACACCAAAAAATCTAAACCTACTTCTCCTTCTTTTCCTCATCCTCGACACAACATTCCGTCGGCCATCTCTCTAGAGAAGAGAAACGAGATCTCTTCTTCGCCGGATCTCTTCGTCGCTGGATCTCCTCCATCAAATCTTCTTTTGTATTGGTAGGTTTAGTGAATGCACCAAAAGTAGTGGTAATGAATTTATCTTTGGTTATGACAAAAAATTTCACCTTCTGGGATCTTGTTTCTCTTTTGACTGTTGCATCTGTTGTATAGCCATTCTTAACATTATAGGTTACAGAACTAGTAATAGTATCTCTCATGTTAGATACACATGCTCGCGAGTTCAATATCAGTGATACATGTTTTTGCTTGATATGCTACTTCAATCTTGAATGTTTTGCTGTTGATCTTTAGATTCCCAGATCTATTACCATAAGGCTTGCTTAGCCTCTTGAACTTTAAGGCTATTGAGATTGCTTTGTTTTGTCATGATGATGATTGTGTGACGATTGCTTTGTTTTTGTTTCAGAATTTGAAGACTTTGACAAAGGAGATGCTCTATATGAGCCTCGCTCAAAACTTGCTCTTTATTGTAATCAGGATCAGAAATTCTAAGGTTGTATTGTTATTAAGACTAGAGGAATTACCCGGGCTACGCCTGGGCATGTTGCTTTATTTCTGGTAACTAAGTTTGAATGCGTAAATAGGTAACTCGTAGGTAATTAGTTATTTTTACTCTTAGAAGCCACAAATTGTGTCCTTTAATTAGTTAACTTAGTTTTAATTTCTCTTGCAATTTTTTAGTATAAATGCAAACCAAATCATGTGATATATGCAATATTTTTACAAAAGTAACACATATATATATATATATATATATGGTTGTGTATCTATCTATAATCTTTTTCCTTGATAATTAATATTTACTAAATAATGTAATTTTTATTTTTATTCTTTAGTATTCTTTTGATTAGTTTTTTTCCGTTTATACACCTCCCATAAATTATTGTAGTCATCTCTTTCTATTTTAATAATTTAATTTATTTTCATAAAATACACTTTTCATTCTTTTGCAACATATGTCGTACTCTATTTCATTAATTAATTAATTTTTTACTACACCATATCAAGCCCCTTTTTGGTTTTGGTAGAATCATATATTACAAATTGTTACAAAGTATCCCACAGCTTGCTTGTATAAGTTAGCATGAACGTGAAAAACCACCAAACTTACATCATTGGATTTAGAGGACTATTAAACAAAAAAAGGAGACATGGTATTTAACATGAAATAAAATGTCTTTATTTTTAATATAGTGGATAAAATAAAAGTGAATTTTTGGTGAGCAGATATAAAATGTTAAAAATACTTAATGTCATGAAGATGATTCATGGCATTAAGCATTGGATTTAGAGGACTATTAAACAAACAAAGGAGACCTGAGTATTTAATATGAAATAAAATGTCTTTATTTTTACTATAGTGGAGAAGATAAAGTGAATATTTGGTGGACAGATATAAAATGTGAAAAATGCTTAATGCCATGAAGATGATTTATTAACCTCTTCATCTCGCAAAAATGATGTGTGCATAGTATGACCAAAAAGCTTTTTTCCTCAATCATCCTCAACAATTTTATGAGACCTTTTTTCCTCTTGCCGTAAAATTTTGAAAGATCTTCTCCTTTGTGCTTAAAAGTGTGATTGTGGAGGAGTATAATAAAAAACTTCCAAGGTTGGTTAGATGAATACAAATTAGTAATAACATCTTCGTTTTTATCGTCTTTAACCTTGTTAGAATCACAACCCCAATCCCCCAAAACATGTGAATCAAAATCTACAATAAACATGTCTACAAATGTCTACAAATATCTACAAATGTCTTCAAACTAATAGACATTTAGCTATCACTCTAAACCCAAATCAAAGCAGATTAAACAAATAGCAAAGGTTTAAAAGCCGAGAACCTCACGGCGGAAAAAGGTATAAAATTTTACGTAGAAGATTAAAAAAGACTGACCTTGTGTTCAGATCGGAATTCACTATGGAAGACGCCGTTTAAACCATGTGATTGATAATCAGAACCTCATTTAGTTAAACAAAAGTCTACTCACATCAAACGTACAGAAAAGAAACACGTGAAACACAATCTAGGTAGTAATATGGAAAAACAAAAAACCGAGAAAGCATCAACGGGATTAAAAAAAATGATGTAAACCCTAATATGAGAATCAAAGAGAATTGATGTACCTTTTTGAGTGAACCGTAGAACCATCATCTCACAGAACCAGCCACCAGCTCGATCAACGAGTTTCTTGTTCTTTTTTATGTATAACGTCACAACTCCTCTTCGTCATCGATTCGCTCGATACATGTTTAAATCTACCACAAACGAAACGAATAAGATAAAAGTCGAAGGGTTAGAATGTAGATTTGTGTTAAAAAGTTATAAAGAACGAAAGATATTTTGCAGGGAAAGGGATGAGACAAATAGATTGACCTATGAGGTAGAGCTTTCCCCTGAAAAGTGCTCATGCACACCTTCGGCAACCAACTTCTATATGAAACACCAATTGAACCCAATTTCAAGTTCTCCATACACCTACTCCAATGAAGTTTTAGAGTGAAAACTTAGGAGAAAGAAGGTTTGGAGGTGATCATGGTTGTTATGGAGAGTAGATGTTATAGGGTTTGGGAAGAGAGGATGTCAATGAGATTGAAGTTTCCATTTAATCAAGGGGGAGTGGGAAATTAAGAAAATTTAATTGTAACGGTGGTGCTTAATTTCAGACACTGGGAAGATGAAGGATTGGAGCTTGGCTTTCGTCAATGCCGTCTCGCCTAGATTACCTCGGAAATCAACTAGGAAGAAGAGTTACGTAGAAGAAGAAGAGTTTGTGGTGTGTTTTGCACTAGAGTTGGGTTAATAGTGTTTGGGCTTTTATTTATTTTTGGGGTAAAGTTTGACAGTTTAAGTTGAGCCTTGTAATAATAACAATTTAAGTTGAGCCTAGTAATAATAACAGTTTAAGTTGAGCCCAGTAATAATTAATGGCTTGTAATTAATGATTAAAATATAATTAGATGAAAACATGGACATTTTATTTATTTTTCTAATCAAAAGCATCTAGATGAGAATGGTTTTCAACCAAACAAACAAAATTTTAATCAAAAGCAGTTGGATGGATCATCCAGATGAACCACCAAAAATGGAAACGAACATCACTCATATGGATTAGCTAGATAAATCATTTGGATGGAGCATTTAGATGCATATCCCAAATGAGCAAACGAACAACACCTAAAAGAATTTTTTTAACTATAAGAAACTCATAATGTTTTGTGATTAGTAAGACCTGAGTAAAGTGGATTCAAAGCAATTCGACCACATCTATATGCACTTGCTAAACATATCTCACCTACATTAAAGTTACAATAAATTTTTATAATATAAATAGAAACCGATAACATCAGGAAAATCCATAAAAAAATACCTAACGAATATGTACGTACCTTCATGTTCAATTATCTCCTAGAAACTCAAAACAGTGAATACCGGATCTTCCTTAATCTTGTTATCATAACCTTTCTCTATCTAAAGTCTTCTAATATAATTAGCATCCTCTCCAATCAAACGACAACACATTTGTTCGTTCCTACAATTTATTTTGTAGTAGTAAAAGAAACTACTAATGAAATAGACAATTACCTCATTTTAATCATATAGCATTTTACAAAAGTTTAAAACTTACTTGGGATCAAGTAGTGTGAAAGTAAGAATCTCAACATCATCCTCGAATTTGATTTTTGAAAAATCAATGAGTACTCCGCACACATTTATTAAATCATTTTTAATTTTATCAGTCAAAATTACAATGAATTATGGTAATTAAAAATACTAAAAAAGTAGTTGATAAATGTGTAGGTAAAAATAAGTTTACATATGAGAATTTCTTTTCTTACACATTGGTTTTTGATATCCAAAAATCCTTAAAGACGAAGAAATTGTGAACGGAAAGACGAGTGATTGTCATGATTGTTTCTTCCCAAAACTTGATACATAATGTATGATTTATGTTTTTTTTTTCAGTCGAGTTTGACGAATCACCTTGAAATTACTCAATCGAAACCATTCACCATCTATATTCTCGTTTGGTATATGAAGTCCATATACTAATCCTGGGATAGTGGCCTCAAATCTTGTTTTTCTTAAAAAACATATTTGTTATTAGAAAGAATCGATTAAATAATATGATACCAATTATTTAGGTTAAGTTTAAGTAAGAAATTAAATTGATAGACAATATAACATACCTCTTCATCAGAAATAATCATTTTCCTCTTAATGAAGCTACCTAAATTACTATACCACGCACTGATAACTTTCACATGCAAAATCCAATTCGTCGATGAATCGTTTAGTTTATCAATAGTATGTGGAGATTGCATATTTTGATAATTAGAAATTTGCAAAAACTATGGAGATTTTTTTTAAAACGATTGTAAGGGAAGAAGATAAAGCATCCTAAAAAAAAAAATAATGTTTTCCTGTATATAGAAATTGGGTTTTTTTTTGTGTGATAGTCTTTAGTACATATTTCTAATATATATATCTATTAATGCTCGTCAGTTATAAATAGATTAACATATATATATATATATATATATATATATATCTGGATATGGTAATATACTTATTTTAAATTATGTTTAAAGTTTTTAAATATAATTCGCGAATTAAAATAAGATATACTCTAATACATTATTTTCGTGTTATATTTATGGGTAGTGATAATTGTAAATATATTAACTTTTCCTTACAAATTTTCCAGTACATATGTAATAATGGTAAGTCATGTTATTTATATATTCACATTTTATTCCTACATATTATACATATATATATATATATTTAATGGAATCTAACATATTATGTTACGACTATGTTACTAAAGTATATAGTCTTAAATATAATCAATATATAATATATAATATATATATATATATATATTCAATATATCTTTAGTGATACTTGTAGTTAATATAAAGTTTCTTTGTAATCTTTCATTCAATTTTGTTATTAATTTTTTTGTTCTATATAACCTACTCAAAACATTTTCAAATCAATTTATGAAAACAGTCGTTAATAGTGTTATATTTCTCTAGGTTCATACCGTGTATTGATAGCCGTTTTACGGTTTTTAATGGCAGCATGCAAGAGAACAATGATTTATTGATATTGATTTCAGTTTTTTCGGGGTAAGTAAAAAGTTGAATCATTTTTTTTGTTCAGATGCATAGAAAAAGAATGAGATTTTGAAAAATCCAAAGTTACTCTGAACATATAGTCGCTATATTTATTAAAATAATATCTATTTAAAAAACTTCAATATAATGCCTTAACCTTACTATAATCTATAATAATTACGATTTAACGGTGAATATTACGACATAAACAAATATTATCATAAAATATTACCACATAGGGTAATAGAAACAATTAACAATTTCTTGCTCTGTCCTCTAAAGCCCGATCAACATAAGATCGCACATCTTAATTATTGATTGTTTGAATTATACTATGACATTTAAAGTTGAATTGATTTAACATATACTTACATTTCACGAATTTCAGCCACTTCTATGATGTTTGGCTTTGGAATAACCTTAGAAATTGGTCCATGAGTGCAAATCCTTACATTCTTCGAACCATCAAAGTAGCGATTGATTTCCCACCATCTAAGAACAACCACAAGAACTCCTCCAGCAAATAAACGGTAGTTACGATCAAAATCTAAAACTTTTCTTTGCATAGCTATGCACTCCAACATACGTTCGTTGATACAATTTTTAAAAGTTGTTATAAATAAAAAAAATAAGTTAAATTTAATTATGTGATACTTGATTTTGTGAAAAAACAAATCCTAGCTAACTCTTTCTCTTTATCTTGAAAGATATTCTGAAACCACTAAGATCATGAGGATGGTTAGCCACATTCGTAAATGGACTAACATCAACACAGCCTCAACCAAATCTGTAAAAAAACCAAAAGCGTTATAAAAATTAATTCAAATTTAAATTAGCTTACATGTATTTAAATATTATATATAAAATCTCTAATTCTTTAAAGGATAAGATTATATGCCAATACATTGATGTTGATAGTATCATCGATGATCGAAGAGAAGGATGCAAATTGATAAACTTCATTATGAGGAAGAGGAAGGACATTGTTATCGATTGTAGATCTTAGGAAGTAAAAACCCACATTCATATCGATTAACACATAAAAACTGAAGCATACAATATCTTAGGCATAAATGTTTTGCAATGATTTATGTTACCATAAATTACAGACTTAGCAATTCAATTCAATACATGATATAATTTATATGTAGTTCATATTCTCTAGCCATAAACGCAAACACAATTAGTATCTTCCACAAACTCTAAAACACAGGGATAGATCTGTTTTTTAACATCAAGTCATCACCATATTTTTGTCTTCCAAAAAATGATAACCTCGGATTACAAGAAGCTGGAAGTTGCATCTCTATAAGCATTCAAATATAAGATTCATCAACGAAGTTCAATAAGTAGACAAGATTTGTTTAAGTTGATATCTCTAATCATTATAGAACAATCAAAATCCATACACAGAAAAAGAAAACAAGGTTCTATTTTGTTTACCTCAATAAAAAACAAGAACATCTACCTCAACAACAAACAAGAACATCTATCTCCAAAAGAAACACTAATGAGATATAAGAACTCACCTTGCCGTCAGGCTGGAAAATATAGTGAAAAGTTACCTTAGATCTACTTGAAACATTATATATGTGTGAGGAAAATAAAAAGAAAAAAGGGTTTCCAACGGACCTAGAAATCATTGACCGTCCGAGTAAGATGAGATGTTTTTTTAATGACATCCGAGTTATCAACAACAGCAGATATGATAATAAGCTTTTTAAGATCAATTAAACCTAAAACACTATCGTGTCGTTGTAGTATTTTAGGGTGTCAATCCAATCTAGTGTGATGCAAACAGATGAGATGTGATCAGAATTTGCTAAGTCAAGCCAAGCAGAGAGTTGTTGTTTTCTAACAATCCTAATGCGAAATAACAGAAATGAAATGAAACTGAAATGCAAACTAGCAATAGCAGGCAGCTGAATAACAAAGCAGGTAAGATAGCAGGCAATCAAATGGACGAGAGATTCCTAAGGACAGGGTAATCGAATAGCGTGGTCTCCTTAATCTATTTAGACGTTTGACAAAACTTCACAGAAGCTATCCCTTGACAACAAGTTCAAAAGCAAATCAATTCACCACCGTGATAGAAATTCTCAAGCAGAGCTAGACACAGACCTAATCACCATTAGCGATCTCTAACTAAGCAGGCAATATCGAATCAACTTGTTAAAGCCAATACCCGCTCTAAACGGCCAATACCTTGGGATAGAGACGAGTATCTCTGGAATTAGTGGATCAGACATTCCATCAAACACCTTTTGGGTGCGGGAATGTCTGGATTCATTTTCCAGTTGATCAGAAAGGAACAAGCAATAAGCGCAACTAATCCAGAAGGGATTCAAACAATCTAAACTCAACCATCTAAATCGACTAAGACAACCACGACTACTCTATCCCATCCTCAGAAATACAATTCACTACTCAGACATAATCAAAAACAATAGCAATGAAACGATTGAAAACATGATAACAGGAAATGATAAAGACTGAAACAAAAACTGAATTATAAAATACTTGAAAGCGAATACAAAGTCGCAGGAAGAACACACTGCGGCTATGAAAACAAGTCTAGGTAAAAACTGAAAATAAAGACTGGATGCCCTCGGGAAAACCCTTAGAGGCTGCTTATATAAGCGAAAAAAAGTTAAATAAGGAAAGTTCGGGATAGTGGTCTTCACAACGAGACTTTGCGATCAAGCATCTGATGGGCTGAAGTGGGCTTCCCTGTGATCGAGTGAAACTGATCAAACTGGGCTTCGGGAACTCCGTCTTGCGATCGAGTGGTCTGTAGTGAAGACGAGATGGAATGGTCCAGCGACCTTGCGATCGAGTGGTGCGATCGAGTAGATGACGTGAGGTGGTGATCGAGTGGTTTCTTCAGCTTCTCTTCTCTTCCGTATGCTCAGCTTGTCTGGTTGAGTGAGGAATGAGTAGATGGGCTTCTGATGACAAGGTGGTGATCGAGTGGTGTAGAGTGGGTGATCCTCCTGGATTGCGAACGGGTGATATGTCCTTC
>NW_003302530.1:58894-67950 GCF_000004255.2 Arabidopsis lyrata subsp. lyrata | reverse complement strand
CCCCAAACTTAGTCTTTGCTTGCCCTCAAGCAAACAAGAAAACATAAGCGGGAGGAGAGGTTTGAAGTTGGGGACTCAGAACCAAAACACGTGATGAAGTAATTAAGCTCAATGTCCAAGTTAATAGTTCTAAGATGCGAGGTGAACAACTTCTACTTAAAAACTTTAGCCATGCTCTGTCAAGATCCAACTCACACTCAATTGCATAATGCAATAAAATCAACCAATCCCTTTAACATTCATTAAGTTCAAAATCATGAATCAAGCTGTGCAACGTTAGTGAACTCGTTTGGCTAAGGACAGGTTATGAGACAAAGATGGTCCCTTTAAGGTGGTTCAGATTTTAATAACAGGGGACTCTCAATAAGAATAAACTGAGCTTTAGAAGAATGCTAAAGGTAAGTGCCAACCTATGCATACAAGAATAGCATCCCATCTACCCAATGACATAAACTGTGAATAACAAGTAGATGGTCCTATTTCTAAACCCATTGATGATCCTAAGTCTACCCTTTTGCACTAAAGGCATATTTCGATATTTTTCTTGGATCAATCTGTCTTTTCTTTTCTTTGGCTCTTGTTCTTAAGGAGAAACTTTCTTATACTCTATGAGTCTAGTCTAGTAAATTGGTTTTTCTTAAACTCTTATGGCTCTTATAATCTTTTCTGTTTTTGTTGCCATCTTTTTTTTTTAGAGCATAACTTAACAATTCTTTACTTCCCAAATATTCACTAGACTTGAGTATGATTTTCAGCTTCCTTCTCCTAAAGACTTTAACCCGTTTTTTTTTCTTTTTCTTTTCACACTCAATCTCAATCCCAAATAAGTTCCCACCTAGTCCTACCAAGTCCGAAAGCGCGGATTGGAACTACATGAGATACTACTCTTGTCGGCTCAAACCTAACACGTTCTACCAAGCTCAATCCTGAAATAGGCCTCACATGCTCTCACAAATAACATGGCTTGAAAGAAGGGTTGGTTAAGGGTGGGGAAACTACTCCAATAACAGAAGCAGCTACTTGGATTAACAAGAGTGGTGAATAAGTGAAAGAAAATCCAAGTATGTATTCTATCCACGAGTTCAAAACCGATGCAAACATGATAATTATAAGTCAGATTCAAGTTCAAATTGACAGAGAAAGGTTTCATGACATGCTATCGAGTGGTTTTTATAGAACATGGTGCGGTTTTACTTCAAAGTCATTCAAATGCATCAGACAACTAGTAACGAGGGCATTGAGTTTATTCAGTAAATCAACATGCTTACAAGGTTATTTCCTCATTATCCCCTATGCATATGCAACAATCCTAAATGAAACACTCTAGACTCGATCCTAAATGCAATGCAGCTACATGAGCACTCTGTTTTTGTGGAATACATTTTCAGAAATTTTCAAATTTTTTTGTTTTTTTCTATGTTTTAGATGATATGCAGACTCAAATGATATTCACAAAAAACAAGTCAAATACGTCTTGAACCCTCCCCCAAACTTAAATTACACAATCCCTTGTGTAATAAAAATTTGTGAAAGAATTCAAGATAAACACAAGAAACAAAAACAAAAACGGTATTTACAATTGTGTTTTGGTGTGTTACCTCAGGAAAATTGCCTGGAGATGTAGTCATCCATCTCCGCTTGAGTGTAATCCGTAGGCATGACAGGTCCTAGCTGCGCTTCCACCATCTCTTCATCATTGTGCTCAATTGCAACCCCAGCAGGTTGTTGAACTCGGCGATCATGCGATCTCCTCCTTGACATTACTCGCCCTTTGCTTGATGAACGAACTATCTTCGCATTCTTCCTCCTCTTGTGTTCTCTGGTCTCGTGAGACGAGTGCCTTGCGGGTTCTTGCGGAGAGGCGTGTTCTCTCTGTTGATAGGCGGATTGCCTTGGCGGGGCTATGTCATGGCGCCTGGACGGGATGTCTTCGGGCGGGTTGTCTCTTGCGACGGCAGTAGTCAATGATGTGCAGCTGAGGGCCTTGATACACTTTTTGATGATTTTGTCCTGAAACTTGCACCATTTTTGAACTAGACTGAGCTTCTGGTGTGATTCAGCGAGACTCTTACTTTCTCGTGAAGGAGGCTTGTGTTCTTCGAAGTGAAACCTGCTTGTGTCATAGTTCTCCCAGCTAATCTCTTCATTGTCTCTCTGTTCTTCTACTTCTTCAGCAACATTTCTGGATGAAGAGCCTCCAATCACAGCATGGAGGGTTTCGATGGGTGGTGAGAAGTCAATGTTGTCTCTCACCGTGATGGTCGTCATCTCGCGGAACGGAATGAGGAATTGTGTAGCTCCTACCGCCGGATGGTCAAACTTGTAGGCGTATCTCTCATCGTGCATTTGGTGCTCGATCTCATGGGCAAGCTTAAGATGGGCAATGTCCATCCACCTTGGTTCAGTTGGAGCCGATGTTAAAGGTGCTTCACAAAATTAGAGAATTGGTGTCACCACCCCTCCAACGCAAAGAGCTCCTTTTACTCTCTTCTTGCTATTGGATAAAGCCCACCCTCTGTAGCTGCATAGGTGGTTGAGAAGATACATGGACGGGGGTGTGTCGCTTGAATCGCCTCTCATCGTCTCGCCGTTCTTGGTGTAACGGAGTAAACTCTTCAACGCCAAGTCCAACGTCTCCATGTCTGGGTTGGTTAAGGTGGCGGATATACTTCTAGCATAGGGGACATTGGCCAGGGCACGTTGGAAGTAGCGGATAGCCGGATTACGGATGGAGTTGCTCTTAGACCTGGTAGAACTGAAAGTGGTATCATCTCCGATTGTGTTCCACAACGCCTTAATCTCATCTCGTAGGAACTTTGGTTCCGTTCCCGTACCACTAGGAAAATCGAACATTTCTTCCAACATTTTGATGGTCATGACGTAGTCGTGGCTGTCAATGGTGAAGCTCAAGTATCCCAGTCCTTCTTTTCTTAATTCTGCAGCTGACAGCCCTTCAAACAACTCCACTTGAACAGTCGAAAGGAATTGAATGGTCTCTTCCTTATAAGCAGGGTGAGGGTGAGACATTAGTGTCGCCATATGACACTTTTCGAACAGCAGCTCAACGTCCTCCAGAATTCCAAGATCCGCCATGGTCTCGGGGTGGGGATACCTTGTTCCCCAGAAAGGATTTTTGTAGTAATCCTCAGGAGTGAGATTATCTTCTTTCATCAGCGACTTGGTTGTCTTACGGACTGGTTCTGGAGTATACTCTGCATCATCCTCCATGTCTTCATCGATGAGCCTATACCGCTCCATCATTGGTCGCTTCCCTCTTGCGATTTCTCTTAATCTCCGGTCTTCAGCAACAGCTAGTTCTGTTTCTTCCACGAACCGCTGATACTCTTCTGCTTCCCTTTCTGGTCTACTTGACCAGGATTCAGCTTCTTCAACATTGAAGTCAGCATCCATGGATGATTCGTAGCTGTGCGCACTCATCTTGAAGCTGCAATCGATTTGAAACTCACAACTAAAGCTTAGTAGGTTAGTGAGAGATAAACAAAGGGAATGAGAGAAGTGACTTCCTGTTATCAGGCTATTGTGATCGAGTGTTCGGATAGGAGAGGGAGATGTTGCGATCGAGTGGTTCGTCTTCTAGACGAGAAACGGAGCGATCGAGTGCTTTTGCTGGCCGAATGTGATCGAGTGGTTTGTGGTGGGTGGATGTGCGGTCAAGTGGAGAGGTGTGTTGGGGTGGTGAGTTTGAGATGCTTGGGTAAGGATGTTATTTTATAAGCTAAGAGAAAGATGTGAAAGTGTACTTAGCTTGGATTGGGAGTGTGGTATTTATAGGAAGGTGGTGAAGTAGGTGTGCCTTTGGAGGTGTGTGAGACTCTCCTCCTCTTGATAAAAACGTGGGGGAAACAAGGTTGGTGGCTTGGACTGTTGGTCATTGACATTTTTTTTGTCATGGAGGACAAGATGGGACAAGGTGGGACTTCCCCATTTCACAAGTGGTGAATTCTTTAAGCTAATGGCTTCCTTAGCTTAATCACACACGATGTTAGCCTAATTTCACTCGATCACACTCCTAATGACACTCTCGTCTCGTTCCTTATCTCGTGATCGCGTTTGATCCAAGTAAATTTCGAGCCATAGTCTCTCCTGAATCAAAGCACTCGATCGAAATTGTTTTAACGGCGCTCCGACGTTGCGATCGAGTATTTTACAAAAAACCCCCCTGTTGTTGCTCTTGACAATTACGCCTCCTGAGAATTAAAAATATTACCAACACAAATCAAAAACAACAAGAAAGAAAATAATAAAAAAAATAAAAAAAATTATATACAATAGTAGTCATGGGACTTCCTCCCAAGTGAGCTTGTTTTAAGTCTCTAGCTTGACTCCTTACAGTTATTAAGCGCTGGGAGGCTCATCCAATGGAACAAAAGTTCCTTCTGGAAGATGTTGGTCTACCATGTATTTCTTTACTCTCTGGCCATTGACTGTAAAGTCGCCACTTTTTCCTGCTAAAGTGATAGCTCCGTAAGGTCTTATATCAACTATTCTGAAAGGGCCAGACCATCTTGACTTGAGCTTTCCAAGAAAGAGTTTCAAGCGAGAGTTGAATAGCAGTACTTGGTCGCCTACTCTCAAATCTTTTGAGGTTATCTTCTTGTCATGGAACGACTTGGTCCGTTCCTTGTAAATTTTAGAGCTCTCATAGGCTTCTAGTCGGATCTCGTCAAGATCATTCAGCTGTATTAACCTCTTCTCCTTAGCGGTCTTGATGTCAAAATTTAGAAGTTTGACTGCCCACATGGCTTTGTATTCAAGTTCAACCGGCAGGTGACAGGATTTTCCATAAAGAAGATTGAAAGGAGTTGTGCCAATGGGGGTCTTGAAAGCCGTCCTGTAAGCCCATAGTGCATCGTCAAGCTTCACCGACCAGTCTTTTCTTGTAATTCCCACTGTCTTCTCTAGAATTGATTTTATCTCCCTGTTGGAGATTTCCACTTGTCCACTCATCTGTGGGTGATAAGGAGTTGCGACTTTGTGCTTAACTCCATTTTTCTTCAGCAAACTCTCAAAGACCTTATTGATGAAGTGCGTACCTCCATCACTGATGACCACTCTGGGAACTCCGAATCTAGGGAAGATGATGGTTTTGAACAGCTTTATGACGACTCTTGCATCATTCGTGGGACTAGCTATGGCTTCCACCCATTTCGATACGTAATCTACTGCGACCAGTATGTACTTGTTTCCATAAGAAGATGGAAACGGACCCATGAAGTCAATTCCCCATACATCGAAAATTTTGACCTCTAGGATAGGGTTTTATGGCATTTCGTTCCTTCTACTTATGTTCCCTCTTCTTTGACATGAATCACATCTCGAGATGAACTCTTGAGCGTCTTTAAACATCGTCGGCCACCAAAAACCTGCTTGCAGGATTTTTGATACTGTTTTAAATGTAGCGAAGTGACCACCATAGCTGGAACCGTGGCAATGCTGCAAGATACCGTCTGCTTCATTCTCTGAAGCGCATCTCCTGTAAATCTTATCTTTGCAGAGAGTATAGAGGTAGGGCTCATCCCAGTAGTAGCGATTTATGTCCCTAAAGAACTTTTTCTTTTCATAGCTTGACAAGTTCGGAGGCTCTTCACCACACACCAAATAGTTGACATAATCGGCATACTAGGGAAGTTTTTCCTCTACTGCAAGTGCCTCATCTAGGGATTGGATGCTTTTGTTCAATTTCTTGATAGTCATAAGCTGTTCTTCAGGCATAGAGTCATCGATAGGGATCGCATCTTTGATTCTCATTCGCGATAGATGATCAGCTACACCGTTCTCAATCCCCTTTTTATCCACTATTTGCATATCAAATTCTTGAAGCAGCAAAATCCACCTTAGCAATCTTGGCTTCGTATCTTTTTCGCATAAATATGCCTCAGTGCAGCATGATCGGTGTAAACGATTACTTTAGAGCCCACTAAGTAGCTCCTGAACTTTTCAAATGCGAATATCACTGCCAATAGTTCCTTCTCAGTTGTGGCGTATCTCACTTGTGTTTCATCCATCGTTCTGCTAGCATAGTAGATGACATGCAATTTTTTATCGATTCTCTGTCCTAGAACTGCTCCTACAGCATAGTCCGAAGCGTCACACATGATTTCGAAGGGGTGATCCCAGTTTGGTGCTTGGACAATTGGAGCAGAGACTAGTGCTTCCTTGATCAGTCTAAAGGCTGTCAGACATTCTTCATCAAAAGTAAAATCTGCTTCTTTGCATAACAGCCTTGTGAGTGGTCTAGCCAACTTGGAGAAATCCTTGATGAATCTCCTGTAAAACCCCGCATGCCCAAGAAAACTTCTGATATCTTTCACAGTCTTGGGTGGCTGCAACTGCACCATCACATCTACCTTGGCTTTGTCAACTTCTATCCCTTTTTCTGATATTTTGTGACCCAAGACAATTCCTTCTCTGACCATGAAGTGGCATTTCTCCCAGTTTAGCACCAGGTTTGTCTCCTCACATCTCTTGAGTACCATGCACAGATTAAGCAGACAGGAGGAGAAAGAAGAGCCATACACGGAAAAATCATCCATGAACACCTCAACCATCTCCTCTATTAAATCGGAGAAGATAGAAGTCATGCACCGCTGAAAAGTGGCGGGTGCATTACAAAGCCCAAAAGGCATTCGCCTATAAGCGAAAGTTCCATAGGGACATGTGAACGTAGTTTTCTCTTGATCATCGGGGTGAATAGGAATTTGGAAAAATCCGCTATACCCATCTAGAAAACAGTAATATGGGTGATTTGCTAATCTTTCTAGCATTTGGTCAATGAAGGGTAAAGGGAAGTGGTCTTTCCTAGTGGCAGCATTAAGCTTCCTATAGTCAATACACATCCTATGTCCTGTTATTGTCCTAGCGGGTATCAGTTCATCTTTAGAATTTTTAATGACCGTCATTCCTCCCTTTTTAGGGACACAGTGGACAGGAGACACCCAAGTGCTATCAGATATAGGGTAGATTACACTTGCATCTAATAGTTTAAGTATCTCCTTCTTTACCACTTCTTTCAGATTTGGGTTTAATCTCCTCTGGGGTTCAATGCTAGAATATGATTCGTTTTCTAGGTAAATTCTATGAGTGCACAAAGTAGGTGAAATACCTTTGATATCATCTAGCGAATACCCTATAGCTCTCCTATACTTTTTAGTTCAGTTATCAGCAAATTTACTTGTTCAGCATTTAGTTCATCATTTACTATAACAGGATAAGTGGAATTACTACCAAGAAAAACGTACCTTAGCCCTTCTGGAAGCGGTTTCAGGTCGATTTTGGGTGCCTTGAGCTCAGACCAATCGTCAGATGTTGATTTAGAGTCAAGGTTAGCATCATGACTGAGTGACGCAAACGAGTGGTTGTGAATACCATGCGATCGAGTGGTTTTGTCGGGAGAAAAATCCTCCTCGCGATCGAGTACAGCTAGTTCCTCAAAGTCCTCCGGGTCATCGGCTTCCTTATGCATGTCCATTAGCTTCTGGTATCCCAAAGTTTTCAAATGCAAGTCCCCATCGTTGCATTCCTGGGTCAGAGCGCTCTTTAGGTAGTCCTCCTGTGCTAGCTCCTCCAATAGCTCATCAGCTAATAATTCCATCTCCTCAATCTAGAAGACCTTACCCTCTATCGTAGGCTTTTTCATTGTGTTGGCGATGTCGAAAGTCATGCGGAGATCCTTTCCAAGGTTAAGGTCGATCTTTCCTTTCTTGACATCAATAATGGCGCCTGCTGTAGCTAAAAATGGTCGTCCCAAGATCAATGGATCCTTAGGCTCTTCGTCCATTTCTAACACCACGAAGTCTGTAGGTACTTCCACGGCACCTATCCTGACTGGTAAATCCTCTAAAAGGCCATGAGGTATTCTGATGGATCTGTCTGCTAGAATCAGAGAGATATTGCAAGCTTTATATTTGCTGAAACCTAGTCTTTTTGCAACTGAGAGAGGCATGAGGCTCACTGATGCACCTAGATCGCAGAGGCATCTGTTGAATGCTAAAGGACCTAATGAACATGGTAGAGTGAACGAGCCAGGGTCTCCCAATTTCGTAGGTATGATCTTTCGTTGGATAATTGCACTGCACTCATGACTCAATAGCACCATCCCTTGGACTTCTTTGATCCTCTCTGTGATCATATCTTTCACGTACTTGTGAGAGTCTGGTATCAACGCAAGGCAATCTACCAGAGGCATTGTGATTTCAAGATCCCTCAGCTGTTTTTCTAGGAGGGTTTGGTACTTCTTGACGAGCACTTTCTTGAATCGACCAGGGAATGGAAGCGGGGGTTTATAAGGTGGAGGGACAAAGACTGTATCCTTGGTTTTTGCAGTAACCGGTTTTTCAACAGGGGGAACGATAGGCGGAGCTTGTGATTGAGTAGGTTGGTTTACAAGAATCGGTTCTTCGATTGTTTTATCAGCCAAAACGTTATCTTGATAAAAATCCTCCTCCTCTTGAACCACACTGTCCTCAGTGTTTTGAGTAGGATTTTCCCTGGTGGGCAATTGTCTTCCGCTTCTTAGATTGATTGCATGGGCATACTCCTGTGAGCTATGCACTCCTTTTCCTGAAAGATGTCATGTTTTATTTGAAGCGGATGTCGAAGCTGTCTTGCCTTCCATGTTTCGTATCTTTGAGTTCAGTGATTCAAACTTACTAGTAAGATCATTGAAGTTGCAATCGACTTTGTTGTTTAATTCGGCTAACTTCTTTACGATTTCCATCGCTCCGGTGGCTTGCCCTTGAAGTATCTGTTGGACCATGTTCTTTATATTAAAATCCGGGGGCGAAGGTGCTTGATGTTACTGTGATGGGAAACCAGGTGGTGGTTGCTGTTGTTGATATCCTCCCTGGAACTGCTGCTTTGGAACGAACCCTTGACATTGATTGTATGGAACAAACGGTTTGGGTTGTTGTTGCTGCTCCTGCTGAGAACGATAAACTTGGTCTTGAGGATTGGCAACGTTGTTGCTTCTGTATGACAGATTCGGGTTTGGTCTGTAGTTGTTGTAACCCTTGTTGTAGCCACCTTGGTTCTAAATG
>NW_003302530.1:45536-58526 GCF_000004255.2 Arabidopsis lyrata subsp. lyrata | reverse complement strand
AAACAACTTTAATACTTAAAAACTTTTTAAAAATAATTAATATTTTTAACTAAAATCATTTTAATTCCACTATTACTTTTTAAAAATTAGTTTAAGTGTTAAATTTTAAAATGTCTAAAACTAACTGCGCCTAGGCATCCTGTCCTTAATTGGTCCGTAAGCTTTGGTGTTCGAAGTTCGGCATGTTTTCACATAATATAGATTTAACACTTAAACTCATTTTTTAAAAATAATAATGATTTTAACTAAAATTTAAAATAAATTTAACACTTAAACTTTAAGGAAATAATTAATAATTTTTAAACAAAACCATGTTAATTTCACTATTACTTTTTTAAAATTAGTTTAAGTGTTCAATTTTAGAAACGTCGAAAACTAACCGCGCCTAGGCATCCTGTCCTTAGTTGGTCCGTAAGCTTTGGTGTTCGAAGTTCGGCATGTTTTCACGTAATATAAATTTAACAATTAAAACTCATTTTTTAAAAATAATAATGATTTTCACTATAATTTAAAACAAATTTAACACTTAAACTTTAGAAAAATAATTAATAACTTTTAAGTAAAACCATATTAATTTCACTCTTACTTTTTAAAAATTAGTTTAAATGTTCAATTTTTAAAACGTCGAAAACTAATTGCGCCTAGGTTTCATATCTTTAGTTGGTCTGTAAGCTTTGATATTCGAAGATCGGCATGTTTTCATGTAATACTCACGTAATATAGATTTAACACTTAAACTCAAATAATAATGATTTTCACTAAAATTTAAAACAAATTTAACATTTACACTTTAAAAATTTAATAAATTTTATTTAAAACCATGTAAATTTCACTACCACTTTTTAAAAATTAGTTTAAGTGTTCATTTAAAAATTAGTTTAAGTGTTCAATTTTAAAAACGCTAAAAACTAACCGCGCCTAGATCCTATTACATTATTTATAAAGTGATTTCTTTTTATTTCTTAAAATTTTAGAAAGAAACGAATTGAGACAATTTTATAGAAATAAATTTGTGTTTTGGATGTTTAAATTAAATTTTTTAGTTTTTAATTTGAAATTTTAATAATTAGAAGAAAAAAAAGTTCAAAAAAATTAGACAATAAAATTATAAAGACTATATCGGTAAATTCACTTATACAAACGATATTTGTAAATTCAAATTTATGATTAGTGACCTCAATTATCATATTTTAACAGTTATAAGATTATCGAAATGAAAATGATGCATATTAAAAAATTAAAAACTTACAAAAAAATTTTGATTATTTTCATGACACAGTTATAGAGTAAACTACAACACAATAATTTCAAAACATAATAGACCAATTATTTTATTCAATAAATTTTAAATATAGATTATAACGAAAATTCAACTAAAAAGAAAATTCAACTAAAAACAAAATTAAAGCAGACCTTAGTATCTTATTATATAAAGTATGGTTTTCAAAGTTAATAACTCACGAGATCGTGACACGTGTCAAATTTTTTGAACTGAGATTTTGACATGTGTCAAATAATTTTTCCAAAAAAAAATTAAGAAAATTATACAATCAATTATTAATCCTATAAGAAAAAGGATTGTAAATAGTCACCTTTAGATAACTATAAAAAATTATAAATTTAAACAGTTTTAAAATATAAAAAGCTAATTATAAGGAAATTGTACATATATTTTCATAAGAGTTTTTGCCATCTAGCAAACAAAATTTTTGTTTTCAGAAAGCTAATTATAAACAAATTGTACATATATTTTCATAAGATTTTTTCCAAGAAAAAGATTTAAAAAAAAAAAAAAACTAAGAAAATTATACAATCAATTATTAATCCTATAAGAAAAAAGATTCTAATTAGTCACCTTTAAATAAACAAATATATTATCTCATATTTTTCCATCAAGCAAACTAATTTCTTAACGACGTTATATCATATCAATGAATATATGGCAACTGAGGCAAATTAGTAATGATGAACGGCGACAGACATAGACGAGAGTTATTGTCGGAGATTCTTGGTCCAATTTCGGAGGAGATAAAGAAGGTTGGGTAATAAGAGAAGTTGGGAAAAAAGGATAAGAGACAGTAAGTAGTGTTGGTGTTGATGATGGTGGTTCAAGCTTGGTGGTGGTAGCGGCGATAAATATTGATGAAGCTGGTGAGTCAGAATTAGCGAGATTCGGTATTGTTGGTGGTGGTGATTGTGATAATAGTGAGATTTAGTTATGGTGGTGGGTCAGAGTAGTGAGACTCGGTGGTGATACCCGACAAATGCGAGAAATGTAGATAGGGAAAAAAATAAATAAAGATATGGTGGTGAAGAAATCCGACGAGAGAGAGAGAAAGAGAAAGAAAGAGGAGTTTCGAAAAAAAATAAGAGAAATCTAATGAGAGAAACATAGAGATTTGAAAATTAGAAAGAAGAGAAAACGAATAAACTAATAATATGAGCCGAAAAAATGATAAAATTCATGTAGCAAATAGATAATGTTCAATCTGATGTTTTTTTTTTTTTTTTTTTTAGTCCTAAGTTATTTAGTGTATATTCTCTAATTCCTTATAAGGTTTTCTCTTTTTGTTGAGGATATTTCTTATTAGCAAGTAAAGTTACATGACATGGATATAGGCGGTCTCATATTTTCTCTTCTTTTGTTGTCACAATTTTATTAATGCGTCAAACTTTTCTAAACAAAATCATATATTTATGTATCTCATACTATATGTTTACATATCATACATATATCGTTCATATATGTACGTAACTATATGGTTTTATCTTTTCTTATTGTCATACTTTTGTTTCCATCTTGCCTATATTGAATTTATAAGATGTAACACACTCTTCTGATGGATGTAAATAACTTATTAAAATTAAATAATACAACATATGAATATTTATGACTTCATAACTTATAATAAGAAACAAATTATATAATTTTATAAATAGACCAACATTTATATTAGATGATTTAACAATTAGTATAACATAACTAAAAATGATGTTTTATATTCCGTATTATGCTAATAAATCTATATTTAGAAATAATTATGCTGCATTTTCTAAAATATATATGTTTATAGAATTTTAGTTAACCTTACAAAAATAAAATAAAAATATTAAGAATGATAATCTCGACCGACAACCCGTGCAACGCACGGGTCCATATCTAGTATATTTATATCTATATATACATTTTTGGAACACTTTTAGCAAATAAATCCTGGAGTTGGGCAGTATTTACAAAGAATGTCATTAGCATTTATTATTACTTTTACAAATTTTAAATAAAAGATATTAACCAAACAATATCTTGCCTAATTTGTTTCTAAAAATCTCTACACAATCTTTCCATACATCTTTAAAAAAATTATAGCAAATATTTATATTAACATTTTGCATAGCAATAAAAAATACTAATTTATAATAATCAAAATATTCACATAGAAAAATCAAATACACATACAGGAAAAAGAAATATATCTATCATCATTTAAGCCGTTGCTTTATTTAAATTAAAAAAAAAAAACACAAAAACTTGAAATCATATACTTTATATGATAAATTTAAAATATATATTAGTAGTATGAATTTAAAATCGTTCAAAGAAAGGTATACTACGGGTGAGATCCTAAAATTATTAGATTATATAACAACTAGGTGATTGCCCGCGCGCATGCGCGGGAAGAATGCTGTATAAATGGTAAAATCATGTGAAATAAGGGATTGTTTAGGTGTTACTTGGTAGTGTAAGAAAAATATGGTAAATTGTTTAGGATTTAGTGTGATAAAATTATGGAAAATGATGAAATTTAAAAAATTCAATAATATTATAAATGCTAAAAAATAATAATAAATCATCTTTTAAAATCATTCACCAACAAAATAAGAAATCAACGAACATCATCACTCCATGACATTCTCCTTCCGTGTGATGATCGGTACTTGGTCATTTTCAGGATTCCTGACATCCGATTAAGAACACCATAAACAGTGAATGTCCAGTCGCCAACTTTAGAGTTTTGATTGTAAACGGGAAAAAAAAATACTTACCAACAAAGCATCTCGTCGGTAATACTGAGATCCGGATTCAACATAATCCTCGTACTTCCGGTAACATTGGTACATCTCCACCTATGTTCTTGTGATAGCTCTAATTTCACAAACTTGATAATACATATCACTGTGTTACGTGAACGTTGCTTCCATAAGTCATAGAACTCGACTGCAAGGTCACCCGTTAAACGACACTCTAGATGGATACACCTAATTTTAAGATTTGAAGAAGTCATAAGACATTATATTCTGGTTTAAATCTTTAAAAGAATAGTGACTTACTCAGTATCACGTAAACCAAAGTACAGCTCAAAATATCCTCCTTGAGAATGTTCCACGGAAGGAACAAAAACCAACTCTCTCACGTTGACAATTTTGCCAACAACATCTATGAAACACACACATGAATAATACAGTCAGAACATGAACCGCAAATAAACTCCAAAAGCAAAAATAAATTTATAAATTAGGCTTACCAACGCAAATATTCGGATTAACAATACCACTCAATATACTCACAAACTCAGTTAGATTGAAATAGGTTCTACTGGAGCACATATTAATACTTTGCACTAAAGTGTCCGAACGAAACACAATCTTGAATCTATGCGGTACTGGTCTCAATATGCTGTTAACCCGTGATACATCAAAATTTTTAATGCTCACCCACTCATCGATTATCAATCTTGAAAGATAATTATCAATTAATTCATCACGAACAACGGCTTGGATCTGTGTGAACTGCAAATAAAACGTTAAAGACAAAACCAATTCAATTTAATATCGAAAACATGTATAGCAGGTAAGTTATCAAAAAACTAACATGCTCGTCACCCAAAATCATATTGAGCTCTCTACCCGTGCCACGCGAAACAGACCAACAATTCAAAATCTTCACCGAGACAGACCACTCACCCATGTTAGGGTTAAGAGACGCAATACGAAAATAACCACCATCACATGAATCAGATGTAAAAGGAATCATTGTAGAACCCATAACAAAAGATTACGCGGCTAAATATTCCAATGAGGTATAAATACGGGATACATATATGTAGACCTAACGATTATTTGGAAAGAACATAAAAATGGAAAATATATATTAAAAACTAAATCAGAAAATTAACAAAAACGAATATTGATTAAACGATATAGAATTTATCCATAAGATTAATAAATTAAGTTTTAAAAAAAGAAACTAAATCTCAACAGTTAAACTGAAATATATACTAACGTAACTTAAGGGTAAAAAATATCACTCTATTATCAACACCATAATAATAATATATACAAATGGTGTAAGTTATTAGGGACGCAAATAAAGTTCCATTTTACCTAACGACGGAAACCAAAACCACACGATGCATTTTGAGAAACAACTTTTTTGAATGAGTAATACAAAAAAACTATAACCAATGACAAGCTATGTATCATGTATGTCACCTCAACAGAGTTTTTAACTAATATCATATAACATCTTTCAGACTAAATTACAAAAACTCACTAAAGCGAAATATATATAGAACTATAACGCATATCCAGAAACTATATTATATAAATAAAATTGTAACTATTAAAAATGTCAATTTAGTATTTATCACAATCGATGCATATCATAACAGTATCCCTAATTTTAGAGATTTTGTTTATTATTACACGCGATTTTCCATAATAATCGCGATAAAATAATATTTTTTTCTTTCTTTTCGGTCGTGTTGATGTAGTAGCTGTTTTTTTTTTTTTTTTTTGTTCTTTTTGTTTGGTTTGCTTATATATAATAGCGTGAATAATAATAATAAAACAGAGGAGAGAGTATATATTAAAATGAAACGGAATATCTAAAAGCAAGTAGATATATCGAACTATAAAATACGGTACAGACGACGTCAAATCGTAACTGGTTATTTTCTAATTATTACTACAAAACAGTACAGTTAATCCCATTCAATTTTTACCGCATACGAACATAATAAAAAAAATTACAGAAGAGATAAGCGATGATAACCTACACGCATCGTCTATGTGTCGAGAAACATGATAACAGTCGTCGGAAGTTCTAAGTCTTTGTAATAATGATAGCAAACACAGACGCATTATTGTTCAACTATCAAAGAAAATTACGCATAAACAGAAATATTCTAGAAAAAGTTATAAATGAATATCTTAGAAAAAGTGATACAACAACAAATACATGTAGTTAAAAATTATGGATTACGCGGTACTTCGTATATAATTCGCATTACGAACATGATATAGTCGATAATCACATTAAATACACAAGAAAGAACAAACTCAATTAAAATAACAAATTCATAAATAATAAATCATAAAGGTTAATAATTCCCAAAACGATAAAATGATAAAATAAATAACACCAAGACACTATTATATTGATAGTATTAGGTGGAATAGTAAACCAATACCGAAACTATAACACCGATAAAACAAAACCAAGACAACGATAACAAATCTAGGCCAATATCACATTGACATGTCATCACATTTGTAAGTTAAGAGTCGGCGAACTATACCAAGACGCACACCTTCAAAACCGGCATGATGGAATCCAAGATCACCCATCACCTTACGCATAACACGAAAACCATATCACTCTAATTGCACATCGGATAACTCCAACCCTAGTGTAATAAAAAGCAACACCTTTTTGAGACACAACTATCAAGTCAAACAACATCTATAAGTATTTAGTATTGATGATAGATTAATACCAAGATTATTACGCGCGATTTTCCGTTCAGCCAACACATCACCACTCAAAAGTCGATAGCAAGCGTCCCATACCGTGTGGACATTAATGCTTTTATAGAGTATCAACGATTCAACAAAACGAAGGCGTAGATACGCCGGGCATAAACGCCAACTACTGATGACAATATCATTAATACACTCAAGAGTATCTTCATTGGTATTCATTAAAATCTCATCACACTCAAGACCGTCAGACGGGTATGGCTTCATACCAGCAGCAACAAAACGCTTCAAGATAATAATAGACAACACATTAGTATCTTATTACATGAATACAAACTGACTATATATATAATATATGTACATCAACTATTAGTAAGATAGATATAAATTATCTCACCCCATCACCAAAATACTTCATGCGCAAGTCAGCATAATTCTGGAAGATATACAAAATAAAGTATAAGCAATATAATTTATATTACCAACATTTATCAAACACGTAAATCGGAACGAATGTTACCAAACAATAAATCGAACTGCACACTATATAGAGTTACCAATTAACCTTTTTAGTCTGCATCAGAGGGTCCAATGATTTTGCCTCCTATACAAATCAACGAAGATATAAGTTTTTTTTCTTTTTATTTTTCTGTTTAAGCTTCGAAACATACATATCGAATATAAAAATTGACAACATATACCAACCTGTAGATATCTGGACAAAAGATATCTCAAGACATTAATATGAGCACGATACCTTTTCGATAAATAAGCGTTATATGGAACGATGTACCTATTATCGACATTAAATTTTTGCTTCACGATGAATTTGCCATCCGCTCGCCGTCTATAAATAGGATACCCCTCGTCATCAACCTTAGTCTGATCACTGTAAGGCCTAGGGTAGTATTTGGTGCATCTGCCTTTTTGCATACACGGACAGCCGGGATTAACAACTCCACACGGACCATGCACCATCATATCTGCTACAACTTCATACAAAAACGGCTCTAACTCTGGATCAGGAATTAATGCACTAATATGTTTATCAATATCATCAGTAGTTGGAAGTTTTGATCCTGGAGCTAGGAACAGGACCATATGTGCGTGTGGTAGACCCCTTTTCTGGAACTCAATCGTGTATAAAACTGTAAAATATACAAGAAATTACAGAATAAGAGGTTAAAAATTTAAGATTCTAAAATTCTATATATATAATAATAACACATAATTTATGCGAGACACAAATATCGCTATAAAAGTTTGGTCAATCTTACCAGAAGAGACAGTTCCCAGCTTCTTATTATGGGTAAGATCATGAATGAGATTATCGAGTTTCAGCTTAAAAAGCCTACAACAGATGTCGGGCCTATCCTCGGGTTTTAAGTTGTATTTTTCCAGATACCTAGTAATCTCGGGCCACGCATGATTACAAGTTATAGTGATAAATAGATCAGGAAAGCCATAATACTTGCAAGTAGTCATCTCATCAAGATAATGCTGCGTCTTGTACCTAGGCCCTCCGGTGAAAGAAGATGGTATCATAATTTTATTACCTTCTCTGGAAAGATTTTTATTTCCTTTCTTAGAAACTTTAAGAATCTGCGAATAGCTTTCACAGCGGAGATTTTTCTGGTTAAAAAACAAATAACGAAGCCTGTTGCTTTCGATCATCGTATACGCATCAACCAGGAACTGCTGATATAATCTCCTGGACATAACAATAGTAGGAGATTCACTTCGTCTCGATTGAATGCGATACGCAAAGAATTCTCTCATCGTCACCTTTGTTCTTTTTAGACCGCCTTTATCGATGAATCCAATGTCGATACCTAACCTAAATCCATCCTCGCCGTAAGGAAAAAGCAAAGGATACTGTAAAGGGAGGTAGGATGGGTGCAGCTCACTTATACGCTGAAACCCTCCAGAATTAGCCTGAAGCACTACATCACGCGGTTTAGGGTTTATATCTCCCACGATAAGCCCAGCAACCTCGTCAGTCGTAGGTATATTTTGGACTCTACCGTCACTATCTCGATGATTTTTCAAAATCAACTTAAAGCCGCTGGTATCTTCACATTGTGCTAATCTATCTCTAGCTGATCTAAACGCGATGACGTGTGGGTTGTTAGCATCTAACATATCCTTCAAAGTCTTAACGATACTCTTCTTTATTTGCTTACCCGGTCCTTTCTCGCTAAAACAATTAAAAACAACAAAAAACGGAAATTAATTCGTGAACATAATATAAAAAATATATTACAATAAACAACTCACCCCATAACACCCATCCTATTCGAGACTTCGTTTACGGTATCATGAATATAGAGCTGCGAGAAAGCAGGACTTTTGGAAGGGCCAGGCAAAAGTTCACCGATGCGATGATAATTTTGACCCTGCATGCGAAACACATACGGTGCATTCCCATGGTTCACGGAATTATAAATTTGACCACCAAGCGACGTGAATGAGAACATCATATTGTATGCTCTAATTAAAGCACGGAAATTTTTGCTTGTCTCATCCTTGCCATACAACATCGACATAAGCACCGGTGGAGGATTTTTTAGTTTAGGCAGCTCCACTTTACCCTTCATGCAACACGTAGAAAATATAGGCCTATTTTTAGCTCCACGTTTGTTAATACGCTCGCCAAACCACATATAAGCACCGCAATTTTGACAGGTATAAAACGGATCTCCATCATCAAAATAACCTGACACAAGAAGCACTCATGTACACAATAATATTAATTATATTTTTTTAAAAATTATAAAAAAAACAACCATAGTAAGTACCGTTTTCTGTTAATCCAGGTTTCACATTTATGATCGGTATGGATCCAAACCCTTCCTGTTCCATAATACACTCATCGGCGTTATCGAGATGTTCAACAAAATCATAATCCATTGCATTATCGTCGTCTGTTTGGTCCTCCCTATCACCATGATCATAATCCGAATCGGTTGCGAGGAAATGCACGTAATCATCTTCGTAAATCGGCAACACCAACCCTTATATATAACATTTTTTTATTTGTTAATCACACGTACAATTTCGAGAATAAAAACTTAATATAAAAGGCTATCGTACCGGTTTCTGGTGGTCTTGTCCTCGCTTTTATCCGTCTTGATTTAAGTATTGCTACACGGCGCGCTCTCGCACGACAACAAACATCCTTAGGAGGTCGTGAATTCAATAACGCACGTAATTCATCAGATACCATGTTTTCATATGCCGCGATAACACGTGTTCGATTAATCGACTCCATGCCTAGAAATTATGAATATATATTAATCACAACGGAAAATATAATATGTCACTACAACTTAATTATGCGTGTGTGGGCGTTTTTATTAATTAAATTAATAAATTTTTTAAAGATAATAGACTTAACCCGATAATCTATTACGGAAGGCAGTCAGTCCTTCGTGCTCTGATAAGAGGATGTTATAAATGGTAAGAAAATAAGATGCTAGTCATTAGAAAAAAAAAAAAAGCCAAGACAATAAGAAAACAACGAACATCATCACTCCATAACATTATCTTTGCGTGTTACGATAGGTATTTCATCTTTTTCAGGATTCCTGACGCCCGGTTTATAACATCAGAATCAGTTAACGTTCAGTCAAAAATTTTAGAGTTTTGATTGTTGACGACAAAAAAATAAATAGTAATTACAAACAAAGTATCTCGTCGGTAATAATGAGATCCGGATTCAACATAACCCTCGTACATCTTGTAATGTTGGTACATCTCCACTTTATGCATAAGATCTACATAATAATTTTTCTCTTTCTTTTTGTCATTATTGTTATAGCCAAACTCATCAATCAAGTAATAATTTTTACGTTTATCAAGAGCTCTTTCATCACTTTGCAGAAAACCGTCAATTTTGCTCCTTTTTTTGTTATCATGGTTAGAGTTAAACTTATCAATCAACAAATGATTTCTATGTGTATCAAGAACTGTTTCGTCATGTTGCAGAAAACCGTCAATTTTGCTTTTTTTTTTTCTTTCTATTAGAATGGTTATAGCAAAACTCATCAATTAGCAAATAATTTATACGTTTATGAATAGGTCTTTCATAAGACTGCAGAAAAATTTGTTATCATGGTTATAGCCAAACTAATCATCATCTAATGATTTTTACGTTTATCAAGAGTTTTTTCATGAGTCTGTAGAAAATCGTCAATTTTGCTCCTTTTTTTTCGTTATCATTTTTATATCCCAAACTCATCAATCAGCAAATGATTTATATGTTTATCAAGATCTCTTTCATTAGAATGTAGAAAACCGTCAATTTTTGCTCTCTTGTTTTGTTATAGCCAAACTAATAAATCAGTATATAATTTTCACATTTATCAAGAGCTCTTTATTAGGTTGCAGAATACCATCGAATTTGCTCCTCTTTATTTATTATTATCATGGTTATAGCCAAACTCATCAATCAAAAAATGATTTCTACGTTTATCGGGAAACACCTTCATCAGGCTACAAAAACCGCCAATTTTGCTCTTTTTTTTTTTGTTATTATTGTTATATCCAAACAAATTAATCAGCAAATGATTTCTACATTTATCAAGAGCTCTTTCATTAGACTGCAGAAGAATTGTCTATTTTTCTTTTTTTTTCGTTATCATTGTTATAACTCAACAATCAACAAATAATTTTTATGTCTATCAAGAGCTTTTTCATTAAACATTAGAAAACCGTCAATTTTACTCAACTTTTGTTGTTATTGTGGCGATAGCCAAACTCATCAATCAGCAAATGATTTCTATGTTAATCAACAGCTCTTTTATCAGGCTGTAGAAAACTTCCAGTTTTGCTCATTTTTTCGATAAAATGGTTATATACCCAAAATCATCAATAAGCAAATGATTTCTACGTTTATCGAGAGCTCGTTCTTCATACGGCAAAAAACCGTCAATTTCCTCTTTTTTTTTGTTATCATGGTTATAGCCTAACTCATCATCAGCAAATAATTTCTAGGTTTATCATGTGATTTTTCATGAGTCTGAAGAAAACGTCAATTTTGTTCTTCTTTTTTGTTATCATGGTTATAGGTAAAGTCATCATCATCTAATGATTTTTACGTTTATCAAGAGTTTTTTCATGAATCTGTAGAAAATCGTCAATTTTGCTCTTTTTTTTTTGTTATCATTGTTATTTCTCAAACTCATCAATCAAATGATTTCTATGTTTATCAAGTTCTCTTTCATCAGAATGCAGAAAACCGTCAATTTTTGCTCTTCTGTTTTGTTATATCCAAACTAATAAATCAATAAATAATTTCTACATTTACCAAGAGTTCTTTATTAGGTTGCAGAAAACCGTCGATTTTGCTCCTCTTTTTTTAATTATCATGATTATAGCCAAATCAATCAACAAACGATTTCTACGTTTATCAGGAAACACCTTCATCAGGCTACAAAAACCATCAATTTTGCTCATTTTTTTTGTTATTATTGTTATATCCAAACAAATTAATCAGCAAATGATTTCTACATTTATCAAGAGCTCTTTCATTAGGCTGCAGAAGAACTGTCTATTTTTCTTTTTTTTCGTTATAATAACTCAACAATCAGCAAATAATTTTTATGTTTATCAAGAGCTTTTTCATTAAACAGTAGAAAACCGTCAATTTTACTCAACTTTTTTTGTTATCATGGCGATAGCCAAACTCATCAATCAGCAAATGATTTCTATGTTAATCAACAGATCTTCTATCAGGCTGTAGAAAACTTTCAGTTTTGCTCATTTTTTCGTTATAATGGTTATATACCCAAAATCATCAATCACTAAATGATTTCTACGTTTATCAAAAGCTCGTTCTTTAGACGGCAGAAAACCGTCAATTTTGTTTTTTTTTGTTATCATGGTTATAGCCTAACTCATCATCAGCAAATAATTTCTAGGTTTATCATGTGATTTTTCATGAGCCTGGAGAAAAACGTTAATTTTGTTCTTCTTTTTTTTGTTATCATGGTTATAGCCAAACTCATCATCATCTAACAATTTTTACGTTTATCAAGAGTTTTTTATGAGTCTGTAGAAAATCGTCAATTTTGCTCTCTTTTTTTCGTTGTCATTGTTATATCCCAAACTCATCAATCAGCAAATGATTTCTATGTTTATTAAGTTCTCTTTCATTAGAATGCAGAAAACCGTCAATTTTTGCTCTTTTGTTTTGTTATATCCAAACTAATAAATCAATAAATAATTTAA
>NW_003302530.1:40260-41404 GCF_000004255.2 Arabidopsis lyrata subsp. lyrata | reverse complement strand
CAGGAAACTCATTTGGCGTTTGTAACTCGGATGAATTTAATGAATATTCCAAAACCATCTATATAAAAATAAACTAATATTTGTAAATTCGAAGCTAAAACCAATTTCGAAGTCAAATAAAATTATATACAAACAAAGTATAATCAATATTTTCAACTTATAGGTTAGAAAAAATATATTACCAACATGAAACTCCTTAGTTGCTAATCCACTCCGAATATGAACAAAATCTTCAAAGACAAAGTAGTTTTGAAGAGTAACATCTTAGATACATTCATACATCACATTTTTTGGAACAAACTTGGTACAATAGTGATGTTTTATGTTTATTCTGCTTTCTGCTCGAGCTCTCAGCACAAAATCACTTATCACATACCAACAAACTTCTTCAATGTATTTAGGAATTTCATTCTTATAGTATCCAAAAGGAATACAACCTTCAATTTTATCACCTTGTTTTTACAAAAAAGTATAACACAAAATAACAAAGATTTAACAACTTGCTTTAATATAATAGATATATAAATATTAAAATCCGATATTTATGTTATTCATCAACTTACAAATATGAAAAAACTAAATTGTTATAAGTAATTCTTTTAAACATCTTCGCATGCATCACCATATTCCTGAAATCGGGATGTTACAATTCACCCCCACTAACATATCACAACGTCCTCGTTGCATACCAAAATCATCACTTCCGTTGGCGTGAGCTTTTTTTACTTCACACTCGCCTGGGTTCGACTGTGATATCATTTTTCATGTCTGTCTCCCTCAATTTTGAACCTACAAAATGGGCTTCAATCTTCTCACCAGATTCCTATCAAAACAAGGCTAACAATTGTTGGTCCATTCGAAGAAGTAAAAGGAAAACAGAAATAAGACAGAGAGTTAACACACCTCATGCATTTGTACCCCTCTCTCAAAGGAAATCCTCAATGTGTTTGGAAGGAACTGCACAGTTAATTGCCAACTATCAGAACCGGTTTAGTATCAACAATAAGAAATGGTTTTGGTGCCACCAAGGTTTACCTTCAGAGGTTCAAATGGGTATTGCTTCGCGATAGCATCAAGTTGGTTTGCACAGCTCTGGTTCACTTGCATGAAAATATCAGCGAACAACCCGTCTACAAGATGTGGG
>NW_003302530.1:32278-34022 GCF_000004255.2 Arabidopsis lyrata subsp. lyrata | reverse complement strand
TGATATAAATTTTATATAATAAAAAAATATTAGTAAACTCTACCATGTATATACATGAAATAGAGATTAATTCACAATGATCATCAATAATCGATCAAACCAAAAAATAAAAATACAAACGCACTGAAATTAAAACAAACACTAATAATACCTTATCATACTTTCTTTTTTACTTCAGCAACTCGTTTGTCTAAACTCGTTTTTATCGAAACTTCACGATCGGTATACCTAAGACAGAAATCAAAAGATACAAAATCAGTAAAAATAAATAAATAATTCGTAGAACAACCAACAAATTCATATAACAAAAAGCATAATCGCATGATAAGAAATTCGATAAGCAATATAAAAAACCCTAATAGCAAAACTATTTATTGAACATAAAAAGCTGGTTCGTAACTGTGGGGCAGAAACTCTGTATTTATAGCCTCAAACTTAGGGCAAACCTCCGATATTATCTTAAGAAATTTAACTTTTTTAATTAGAAACTAAATCAGAAAACTAACAAAAACGAATATTAACTACTAAGATATAGAAATTATCCAAAAAATAACATATAAATTAAAGCTAAGATTCCATAATCATTAAAGTCGAGATATTATGACCTCCATATCCCCAACGATCATACTATAAAATAAAAAAAATTAAGGGTGATTAAGACTAATCATCACAAAACACGATTAGACTTATATACCCTTAACAACTAAGAACAAAAATTTTCGAATTGAGGGTGTTTAGGACATTATTATAGAGATCAACACACGATTAGACTTATATACCCCTAATTACGAAGAAGGAGAAATTTCGAGAAGAACAATTCATTAAGGGTGTTTAGGACAAATCATTCTAACTTTTAACCACAGGCCTCCAATGCCCTAACTTTCAATATGGTGCGTTTCTACTTCTCAAATAATTATTGTAGAGATTATTATATAGAACTCAAAAGTTGTTGGCTTTTTTACGTTATTAATTAGGCATAAATTTAAATTGTTGCAGAATATTTAAATTGTTTTAAGAAGTTTCACCAACATAAACATAGCTAAATACAATACTTATATATTGATGCTTCGTCTTGACATATGATGTGGTTAATGTGGTAACAACCAACGAATTTAGAGCTGCAAAATATGCAAATAATGTGTTTAATATATCTTGTTGCAATTTTCACATGCTATGAGTATGACATATGATTTATTCTTACATTGTTTTTTATTCTTAAGTCAATATAGTTCAGGATCAAACCAAAACCTTGAATATCCATAATCGTTTACCAGAATTTGTTCACCTACAAACATTAAATCATTGACAAAAAAATTTGTCTCTTTATATATACTACCAATGGATTGTAAAATTTACACAAACCTTCACATGTAACAATCTTCCAAAACTTAAGCACACAAAAGACAAGTTATTTTTTTTGTATTTCAAACCATATCCTTTATCATTCCATACTTGTACGAACTCATAGGGTATGAATCCAATTGCACGAGAGGTAATACGTTCCATCCTATAAATGCATTGTAAAATTTTAATGTCTAACTATAACTTTTACATCTTAAACCGCATTACCCGTACAATATTTAAAAACTTACTTTTGATCCAGAAGTTTGAAATGCATAGAGCGATAACCATTACAACAAACTTCAAATTCAGGAAACTCATTTGGCGTTTGTAACCTTGGATTGAATTTACTTGCATATTCCCAAAACATTCTATATTACAAATAAACTAATATTTGTAAATT
>NW_003302530.1:9062-32178 GCF_000004255.2 Arabidopsis lyrata subsp. lyrata | reverse complement strand
AACAAAGTATAATCAATATTTTCAACTTATAGGTTAGAAAAAATATATTACCAACATGAAACTCCTTAGTTGCTAATCCACTCCGAATATGAACAAAATCTTCAAAGACAAAGTAGTTTTGAAGAGTAACATCTTAGATACATTCATACATCACATTTTTTGGAACAAACTTGGTACAATAGTGATGTTTTATGTTTATTCTGCTTTCTGCTCGAGCTCTCAGCACAAAATCACTTATCACATACCAACAAACTTCTTCAATGTATTTAGGAATTTCATTCTTATAGTATCCAAAAGGAATACAACCTTCAATTTTATCACCTTGTTTTTACAAAAAAGTATAACACAAAATAACAAAGATTTAACAACTTGCTTTAATATAATAGATATATAAATATTAAAATCCGATATTTATGTTATTCATCAACTTACAAATATGAAAAAACTAAATTGTTATAAGTAATTCTTTTAAACATCTTCGCATGCATCACCATATTCCTGAAATCGGGATGTTACAATTCACCCCCACTAACATATCACAACGTCCTCGTTGCATACCAAAATCATCACTTCCGTTGGCGTGAGCTTTTTTTACTTCACACTCGCCTGGGTTCGACTGTGATATCATTTTTCATGTCTGTCTCCCTCAATTTTGAACCTACAAAATGGGCTTCAATCTTCTCACCAGATTCCTATCAAAACAAGGCTAACAATTGTTGGTCCATTCGAAGAAGTAAAAGGAAAACAGAAATAAGACAGAGAGTTAACACACCTCATGCATTTGTACCCCTCTCTCAAAGGAAATCCTCAATGTGTTTGGAAGGAACTGCACAGTTAATTGCCAACTATCAGAACCGGTTTAGTATCAACAATAAGAAATGGTTTTGGTGCCACCAAGGTTTACCTTCAGAGGTTCAAATGGGTATTGCTTCGCGATAGCATCAAGTTGGTTTGCACAGCTCTGGTTCACTTGCATGAAAATATCAGCGAACAACCCGTCTACAAGATCCATAACCTTGCACCAAACAAACGACAAGGAATATCATCAGCAACATAGGCAAAAGATGAGGAGTGAAATAAAGTTGTTATCTCAGCAACTCAAACCTTACCTCATTGTAGTGGTACTTGAGCTCCATCTCGACATTAAGAGTCACAAACTCAGTGAGATGACGGTTTGTGGACGACCTTTCAGAACGGAAGTATGTCCCAATGTCGAACACTTTGGTGAATCCGCTGGAAATTGCCATTTGCTTGTGGAGCTGAGCCGATTGAGCTAGTGATGCATCTTTTCCAATGTAATCAAGGCAGAAAACCGATGCTCCTCCGTTAATCTTTCTAGCCAGCAGCTTAGGAGTGTGTATGGAATCGAATTCAAGTGCCAGGAGATACTGTCTGAAAAACTACACAGAAGGAGAGGAAGACAGGTTAGTAAATACGTGCATATAACAAGTCAAATGAAAACAGACAAACCATCTTACGTTTTCAATGTGCGATCTGACTCTAAAGATCGCTTGATTAGCCGGTGTTCTGAGATCAAGCACCCTATTATTCAGACGTGTATCTAGACTAACATGAGGAGTTCTTCTTTCACCCTGCAATAATCAGAGAGAACCATTATGAGTACTACCATGAAAGTTACAACAAATTCCGTAAGAACATTATATAACTTACACTAGCGCCTTGTTCATCTTCTTCTTTTTGAGAAGCAGCGTCCACATCAAGTAGTAATTGTGTCAAGGCTTTGCTGATGCAGAACACTTTTCTCACATAAATTTCAACCTGCAAATTAAACAATTACTAACCAAAATCTATCACAGACAACTATCACAAACATCTATCAATCTAGACATGTGAGCAAAACCTGCTGGGTTGTTCCTTTGATAGCAGATTTCGGGTCCTGACAATACCCAACACAGCTACGAAAGATTCCTGACTCAGACTTTTCAGATTTTTTTTTTGAAATTGGAACCTACTTTGTCCTCCTCTTATGTAGTCGCCACACACTGACCGAGTACCCCTTCTCTCTCAAGACAAGAAACCCTAGTTTGTTGGACTTTCCCTGGTACTTATGCACTCTCCCCGTCAATAATACCTCAGAGTCCTTCATGTCCTGTCCAAGAGAGGACACTGCAACCACCGTTCTTCCATCTACGGCCTTCCTCCACTTTCCACCTTCTTCAACAGTCAACAGTCGTGGACTGTGTCTCCCACAGATCCACATAACCATACTTCCCAGCATACTCTTCGTCCTCATCCACCAGAGATCCACCGGCCATCAACTTTTCTCGCCAGACATTGGTTAGATCGGAGACGATACTCTCTTCGTATTCTTTCTTGTTTTTTTTTTTTGTCGATTCTTTTTTTTTTTCTAAACCCTAGATCTCTCAACTTTTACTCAATAACTATTTAAAAAACCCAAATTTTACCTTATTTTAAATAAATAATACCTTTTTAAGCCAAATTTTAAATAAATAATACATTTTTTTCTTTCTTTATAACTTGTTCTGAATTCGGTTTTAGACATTCTGTCAAATTAAACCGATAATTTACAATATAAATTCGGTTAATTTCAGAGAGTTCAACCGATCAGTTGGGTCGGATTTTACTGAAACATGTTCTGTGGGTTGATCATGATTTCAATGGTGTTAACATATCAAAGATATGTTATTTTCGGTTTTATACATTTTATCGAATTGAGTGGAGGATTGGTTGAGCTGTACATGTAGACTTATTATTGTAAGATTTTTGATGTATCTCTATCGACTATAGCTGTAAACAAAAATAATTATTTTTATTTTATTATTATTTTATAGTTTTAGTTTAGAAGGTTGTCTTCTAGTGTAACTTTTCGTTGATATATTTTTATTAAAGGTTAAATAAGATTTTAATTTATAAATGTTTTATTAGAAATTTGCGACTCAAATTAAACAATAAAAATATTAATATTAAATCTTAAAATAATTATTCTTTTCATAAATTTTTTTCTTTCTTTTTAAATAGTTCATGTTGTACCAAGAAAAAAATTTCTACTAATAGATTTAAAAATAATTACGTCCATATAACCCTGCAAATTCGGTTTATCGGGTCCTTTATTAGGAAACTAGATCTTATGTCGAAAGTAACCGAAATCAATTACCTTTCGGAATTCGGTTTTAGACATTTTGTGGAATTGAACCAATAATTTACAATAAAATTCGTTGAATTTTGGGAAGTTCAACCGATCAGTTGAGTCCGCTTCTTTTGAAACATGTTTGACGATTATATTTTATTGTTCAAGTTTTCGTGGGTTGATCATGATTTCAGTGGTGTTAAAATATTAAAACAATATTTTAGACATTGGATGAAGAGAGATTACATTACGTACGGCGGAAATGTATTTTTCTTTGTTGCTTTCGTTTTTGTATTAGTTATGTTGTGTTCATTGACGTAAAAAAGTGTTATTTTCGGTTTTATACATTTTGTCGAATTGAGTGGGTGATTGGTTGAGTTGTACCTGTAGATTTATTGTTGTAAGATTTTTATTGTATTTGTGTTAACTGTAGAATTTTCTTTAATTTAAACATTATTATTATTTAATAGTTTTTGTTTAGAAATTTGTCTTTTCGTGTAACTATTCATTGATGCATTTTTATTAAAAGTTAAATAAGATTTCAATTTTGTAAATGTTAGATTATAAAGTTGCGACTCAAAACTATAAAAAAACTAATACTAATTCTTAAAATAATAAAAAAATTTATACATTTTTTTCTTTCTTTTTAACTGGTTCATGTTGTACCACTAAAAATAGTTCTACTAATAGTTTTAAAATACTTAAGTCCATCTAGTCCTGCAAAATCGGTTTATCGGGTCCGTTATTTTGAAAGCTGGATTTTATGTCGAAAGTAAATGAAATCAATTGATGACAAAAAAAAGTAAATGAAATCAATTACGATTCGGAATTCGGTTTTATACATTTTTTCGAATTGAACCGATAATTTGCAATAAAATTCGGTTAATTTCGGGAGGTTCAACCGATCAGTTGAGTCAGGTTTTTCTGAAACATGTTTGACGATTATTTTTATTGTTCAAGGTTTCGTGTGTTGATCATGATTTCAATGGTGTTAAAATGTTAAAAACATGTTTTAGACATTGAATAAAGAGCGACTACATTACGTACAGCGGAAATGTATTTTTCTTTGTTGCTTTCGTTCTTGTGTTAGTTCTAGTGTGTTTATTGACGGAAAAGAAACTATTATTTTCGGTTTTATATATTTTGTCGGATTTAGTGGGTGATTGGTTGAGTTGTACCTCTAGATTTATTATTGTAAGATTTTTGTTGTATTTGTGTTGACTATAACTGTATAATTTGTCTTTAATTTAAATTTTATTATTATTTAATAGTTTTTTTTAGAAATTTTTCTTTTAGTGTAAGTACTCATTGATACATTTTTATTGAGGGTTAAATATGATTTCAATTTATAAATGTTAGATTATAAAGTTGCGACTCAAAACTATAAAAAACTAATACTGATTCTTATAATAATAAATTTTATTATACAATTTTTTCTTTCTTTTTAATTGGTTCATGTTGTACAAATAAAAACAGTTCTACGAATAGTTTTAAAATACTTAAGTCCATATAGACCTGCAAAATCGGTTTATCAGGTCCGTTATTTTAGAAACTGAATTTTATGTCGAAAGTAAATGAAATCAATTATGGTTCGGAATTCGGTTTTATACATTTCGTCGAATTGAACCAATAATTTACAATAAAATTTGGTTAATTTCGGGAGGTTCAACCGATCAATTGAGTCGGGTATTTCTGAAACATGTTTGACGATTATTTTTTATTGTTCAAGGTTTTGTGGGTTGATCATAATTTAAATGGTGTTAAAATTTTAAAAACATGTTTTAGAAATTTGATGAAGAGACAATACATTATGTACGACGGAAATGTATTTTTGTTTGTTGCTTTCGTTCTTGTGTTAGTCTTGTTGTGTTCATTTACGTAAAAAAAGTTATTTTTTGGTTTCGATACATTTTGTCGAATTGAGTAGGTGATTGGTTGAGTTGTACTTGTACATTTATTGTTGTAAGATTTTTGTTGTATCTGTATTGACTATAGCTGTAGAATTTTTTAAATTTTAATTTTTTTTTTATTTAATAGTTTTAGTTTAGAAAGTTGTCTTTTAGTGTAACTTTTCGATGATATATTTTTGTTAAGGGTTAAATAAGATTTTAATTTATAAATGTTTTACTATAAAGTTGCGACTCAAAACAATAAAAGGTTAATAATAAATTTCAAATAATTAATTTTATTCTACATTTTTTTCTTTTTTTTAACTTGTTCATGTTGTACCAATAAACACAGTTCTAGTAATAGTTTTAAAAATACTTACGTCCATCTAGCCTTGCAAATTTGGTTTACCGGGTCCGTTATTTTTTGAAATTAGATTTTATGTCGAAAGTAAGTGAAACCAATTACGGTTCGGAATTCAATTTTAGACATTTTCTCAAATTAAACCGATAATTACAGTAAAAATTCAGGAAGTTCCACCGACCAGTTAAGTCGGGTTTTTCTTTTTATGATTAAATATGAAATTCATTTATATTTGTAAAAGATTATACAGAGAGTTGAGAAGTAAAAGTACAGCTAAAAACAGAGCCTATTAAGAAACAGAGTACAACAGAGTATAACGAAAAATCAGTGGCTATGTCATCTACGTCTCAATTCCGTCCAACGTAGTTGCAGGTCACCAAGCTTCGACGTCGGCGGCAGGTTCAATGAGGAGATGCGGTCTGTAATAGAACAGATGCCGTGTTAGAACTTTGATTGTGGTTCCGGCCATTCCTCTCTTCCATACCATGTAGAGAGTGGTTTGGAAAATCATACATAATAGATTCTGGTCCCGCTTTGTTAGCTGTGGAGACCGGAGGGAAAGCAGTGTTCGTGACCAGTCTGGATTGAGCTTACGCCGGAGAAGACGACTTGTCAATTCGGACCAGATGGAGTAGGTGAAAGGGCAAGCAAAGAAGAGATGGTCTCGGGACTCGTCTCTCTCCCTGCAAAAGACGCAAGGTTGCTCCACACCCCAAGCGCGCATGCGTGTTCCTGTGGAGAGTTGGTCCTTTACCGCTAACCAAACAATGAACGAGTAGCGTGGAACTCTTTGAGGAAACCAGACAGTATTGTGCCACAACACCTTATGTTTGGCCTTGCGTAACAGATTCCAAGTGTGACGTGACGTGAAAGATGAATCATAATCATCGAGAGTATATCGCCAAAGTGGTTTATCAGGCCCCTTTGCGCGCTGTGGGGGAGCTATTTCTTGTAGCTTGGTCACTACATTACGCAATGTTTGGCTGCGACAGCGACGCACTCTCCACTGCGTGCCCTGGACTGCGTTTGCTACTGTACTGTGTCTAGCCACACCAAGGGAGACCGGCCCTGTATCTCCTTTGATTGAATGTAGTCAGCCTGGTTCTAGCCATTTGTCCCCCCAGACACTTACGGACCTTCCATCCTGAACTTCCCATTTAAAAAATTCATCAGCCTCATTTCTTAACTTTAATAGCTTCCGCCATATCCAAATATCCCGCTGTACTGTTTTTAATCTCCCAAAAGGAGTGATGTCGGAGCAGGTTTTCTTTAGTCCATGCGACCCAAAGTGAACCAGAGCTTGTCAGAAGCCTCCAAATCAAACTCAAAGAAAAAACACGTGACACATCACGTAACCGTCGAATGCCCAATCCTCCTTCCTCCAACGGTAAACATACTTCTTCCCATGAGACCTTCATCAAGACTGTTGGAACTTGTTTTTGACAAAAATGGTTTTGACCATTGTTACGGTGGATTTTCCAGTGAAGACGTTCACCGGAATGACCGGTTCTTGGGCACGATGAAATCGTCGCTGCGAGCACTATGTGGTATTGGAATGTCAAAAACGGAGTTCGTTTGAATGAGAAATGGAGATGTGAAGTGGCTAACTTGAAAAGTTTTTAGCTTTTATTAAAGATCAAAATGTTACACTTGGAGGTTAGAGGAGATACGGGCTCGGGCCTTGTGGCTTTGTGGCTTTGTGGAATGTGATTGATTTATGGTTAATCATAGGTCCAAAAATGATTAATTATTTGGCCCAGATTTTTGTCTTTTGTATGTAACCAATACAAAAGAAAATTGGTCAAACCCTATTAATCTCTCCTCTTAAGTCACAGCCATTAATCTGTTTTGTAACAGATGAATATCAGATTTAATTCTTGAAATTAAGTCTGATTGATTCTCCATTTGATTGCACCGATATTTTTAGATTCGTGTGAGACACTATAAAATGGTCTCGTAGCAATACTCATTGGAGGTTCAACAACGTAACAATCTTCTTCCTCTTCTTCTCTTCTCTAGTTCGAGTCTGAGAGTACAACACAAAGCTAGTGTTCGATTAGCTTTTGATTTGAGTGTTGCAATCAAAAGGAGAAACAGTTTTATCGGCGATTTTTGAGTAAAGGAGAGAGATCATCAACGTTCTCGACTCTGTTTACCACCGTCGATCTCCGTTCTTCAATCATCCTTTCGGTATTGTTGATTTTTGATACTTGTTCAATGATAATTGCTTTACAAATATTAGATTGTATCCCTGTTGAAATATTCAGGTCCTACAAAGACATCGCTGTGGCAGCCTAAAAACCAAGAGCCAGAAATTGGATATACTCATGATTACTGATTTAATCAATTGAACCCTTCCTGCATATGATAGTGACTTACTCGACCATGATAGCAACCGACCTCTTATCTTATCAATGAGAGGCTCATAGTCATGACGCGTCATGGATTTGGTGGTCAAGGGTAAGCCTAGGTAACAAATAGGTAGGCTACTGCTACCTATTCCGTGGTGTGAGGCAGCATTAACGGCAAGGCGTTTGTCTTTACCCGCAGAGAATATTGATGATTTGGAGGCATTGATATTCAAACCAGACATCCCAGCAAAATCGTTGAAGACTGATACTATACCCGCGATAGAGGACGGGGAGCCTTCAGAAAAGACAAGAATGTCATCCGCAAAGCTTAGGTGTGTTACTTCGACCCTTTTGCAATGCGGGTGAAGTTTAACCTTCCCGTCCTTGGCAGCTCTATTTAACATTCTCGACAGTACGTTGCTTGCTATTTCATAGAGATATGGAGATAGGGCACAACCTTGTCTCATACCCCTTTCACTAGAGTAAAAACCCTCAAGCTCTACATTTATTGAAACAGAAAAAGCAGCTGTGGAGATACATATATAAACCCAATGAATGAACAGATCTAGAAATTTCATAGCCCGGAGAGTTACCATAATAAATTCCCATTGTACTGTATCGAAAGCCTTCGATATGTCAAACTTGATCGCACATCGAGTGGGAATAGAATCCTTGTGATAATCCTTTACTAACTCAGTAGCCAACACTATGTTCTCCAGCAGTAAACGGTCCTTCATAAAAACAGTTTGGTTCAACTCGATCATCTCAGGGAGCGCTTTCTTTAATCTGTTTGCCACAAGTTTTGAAATGATCTTATACAACATGTTGCAACAAGCAATAGGCCTGAAATCTTTCATAGTGTCAGCCTCGTCGTGCTTTGGAATCAAAGAGAGGATAGTAGCATTTATCCCACGAGGCATGAAACCATAGAGAAAAACAGACTGAACTGCTCTTATCAAGTCTGCACCAATCACCGTCCAAGCAGCTCGATAGAATTCTACCGGATATCCATCTGGCCCAGGTGCCGTACTCAATGGCATCGCAAAAACCACAGCTTTAATTTCCTCCGCCGAGACCGGGCTGACTAGAAGGGCTGATTGTTGCTCAGTACATCGAAAATCAAGTAAATCTTCTATGAATGGCTCCGAAGGAATAGAGACTCCCTCATGGTTCAGCTGGAGAAATTGTTGAAAATGTCAGACTGCAGCCTGTTTTATTTCGACAATATTGGAGATCACTTCACCTTGATCCGTGACTAGGCGACGTATAGCATTTTTTGAAGCCCGACTTTGCACCACCCTGTGAAAATAAGTCGTGTTTTGATCCCCCAAGCTAAGCCAAGTGATGCGTGACTTCTGTTTATAAAATTTTTCCTCCAAATCAGCCTAGTAGGTCCATTCTCTCATTGCCGCTGAAACATTTTCAAAACTCTGGTGACACGGGTTTTGTAGTGCAGCAGTTTGGAGAGAGCACAACCTCTCATAAGCTTCCTTTGAACGGCGAGGTATATTATCAAAATGAGTGCGGTTTAGCTGTCGCAGTTCAGCTTTCAATAACTTTAACTTAGAGTGAAACCTTTGTAGAGCTGAGCGGGAGTGGAACAATGGCGGAGACGCTGACCACACCCTAGAAACTGTTTCCAAAAACAGAGGATGACTTGACCAATAAGTGAAAAATTTAAACGGCTTACGCTTACCATGGCTTATGGAGGAGAGTTGAACAAAGCTGCGAGTGTGATCTGAAATCCCACTAGCTTCATACAAAGTGTAAGATGATGGGTACTGTGATAACCAACCTCCGTTAACAAGGACCCTATCCAATTTTTCCCCGAATGGATTACCATCCTGGCTATTCCACCATGTAAACTTTGGGCCTACAGATGCCATATCCTCCAACCCGCAGCTAAGGACCGTGTTTTGAAATTCTAACATGCCCGAAGAGTTTAGCGAATAATCAAGAGTACGAGAATGCTCTGTCGTGCTCAAGATCTCGTTAAAATCTCCTAAAACAATCCAAGGGGTGGTTGCTGTAACGTACATTGTTTGGTTGTCCAACAACTCGGACCACAACACCCGACGATCCATATGAAAGTTAGATGCATAAACACACGAGCATAAACATTGCTTACCATCCTCCATTTTTACCCAACATGTGATAAGCTGTGAGCTTATGAATAGCGGAGTTACTTCGACTGAAGGAGACCAGCAGAACCATATTCTACCCAAGCGGTTGTGCTCATAATTTGCTTCATAATTCCATCCCAGAAGAGCATCGTTGAACACCGAAATAAACTGATCCTCTTGTACTCTTTTTTCCACCAGACATCCAAAACTAGGCTTAATCGCTTGAACCCATTCCTTGACTACCATGTGTTTGCATGGCATATTGAACCCACGCATGTTCCATGCAAAGATTGATGTCATTAAAACTTCCGAGAGGAAGCCTTCTTAGAGTTTAACTGCGCACCAGCCTGAATCATATCCTTCTTGTGCAAGATAGGTTTACGACCATGTTTTTTTCCTGTCATCTTACTAACCTGCTTCCCTTTACTCTCCCCCATCCTCCGAGATATCCGCTAGGATCTGAAACCGAGACGGCGAGCTAGTACCGCCTACATTCCCCATACTCCGATCATTGGAGGGAGTGACGTGAGTATGTTTAGGGGATGTAGAGTGACCTGTGCTTGTAACTTTAGACCAGCCATCGTCCATGGCTAACTCATCGTGCTCCGCTTCTTTATCATTAACCTCTGTTTCACATTCCTTGTCGGGATAGTTTCCTGTAACCGTCATGCATTGACATAATATCAGTCACTACATTTGCTTCCTCTGTTGCAGCTGGTAGCGCATTTATCTTTTTCAAGTGGGAGAGTAGATTTTGTACCACCACCGCTACCTGCCTTGACTCACCAGAAACTGCGGCACTCTTGGCCAATTTCTCAGAAATTTCATTATGTATCACTGTTCCCTGCTGCTTAGTCAAAATAGAGGCTGTCTTAGCCTGGGCGCAATCTTCACTCTTATGACCCCAACTGTTACAGATGGCACACTTTGGTGGAAGCCAAGGGTAGTCCACAGTAACCATATTGACGACACCATTCTTATCCGTACAACAAATTTTTTCTGTCAACGGCTTTGTAAGGTCAACTTCTACTAGTACACGTGCTACATCCAGCCTAGTGCACCTCTCCGTATTGGGGTGTAAACGAACAAAATTTCCAGTGATGTCCCCCAGGTAACGAAGCCCTACTTGAGAAAAGAGGTACCCTGGAACTCCTTTTAGATCCACCTAGAGAGGCATTCCCGACAAATCAGGCCTCTCATTGGCTGTCTCTGGACTCCATTCATTTTAACCCAAAATCTGATTTTTCCTTTTTTCAAATTTGGGGTAAGGATGAAATCGAGTTCGTTTCATCAGCTCAACTTCTCGGCTTGCTCCAAATTGCTCAAAAATCTCCAATTAAGTCTTGAATGTACCTAAACCTGTAAAAGACTCAAAAAGACTATAAAAATACCAAAAATCTTATTATATAAAGTATGGTTTTCAAAGTTAGTAACTCACGAGATCGTGACATGTGTCAAATATTTTGATCTCAGATTTTGCCATGTGTCAAATAAATTTTCTTTTTTAGTAAAGAAGGTAAAAAGATAATTATAAGAAAATTATAAATGTAAACAGTTTAAAAATGTAAAAAGCTAATTATAAAAAAATGGTACCTATATTTCCATAAGAGATTTTGCCATCTAGCAACCAAAACTTTTGTTTTTAACAACTTAAAATTTGTTAAAAGATAATTATAAAAAAATATAAATTTAAACAGTTAGATCATAGTTAAAAAATTATATACGTATATATAAATAAATAATACGTATATTTTCCATAAAAATCAAAATAATAAAATTATGCTAAACAGTTTATTTATAAGTTACTAATTGTACAAAAAAATATTTAAAGATAGAAAAAGGATTAAGGAAATTATTCAATCAATAATTATTCATATAAAAAAGAATGTAAATAATCACCTTTATATAAACAATAATTTGTTTCATATTTTTTCACCAAGCAAACTAATTTCTTTACACACCACCGTTGTTTTAACTATATTTTATTGGTAAAACTTTTTTTTGTTATAAAGTATTTTTAGGATAATATAAGTAAATATGTGAAAATAGCCAAGAGTTAAAAAAGTTTTGGAAACTCACGTTTTTCAGATATGTGAAAATTCAAAATGGCTCACAAACAAAAGACGAACATACAACTGCGTATTCTAATTTGGAAAAAAAAAACATGAAATAAATACTAACAACACGAAAAATCTGATAGAAAAAAAAATCAATCTTAGAATTCTGACGACGAAATAGAGACATCCAACAATGTCATTTAATAAAATAGCATGTCGTACGAAAGAAATATGAGTAACATGTGATTGTTATGGAGGTCATGATGGTGGTGGTAGATGGTTATGGAGGCGGTGATTGGGTGATTGGATGATTTTGAAAAATAACATGATCATGTAAAAATTACATGCATTTATCATTTGTTGTAAATATATCCTGCCAATTATTAAAACAAACACTGTGAATCACGATGGTTTTCTAAAAATATAATGTGATATTCAAAACCAAAGAATATATGGCAATGGAGGCAAATTAAGAATTATGAACGGCGATGGACATAAACTAGAGTTGTTGTCGGAGAGGCTTGGCCTGATGTCGGAGAAGATAAAGACAGTGGAGTAGTAAGAGAAGTTGGGGAAAAAGGAGAAGAAGCGATAACAGTGGTGGTAGTGTTGATGACGGTTGTTCAAGCTTGGTGGTGGTGGCGGCGATAAATGTTGATGAAGATGGTGGATCGAAATTAGCGAGATTCGGTATTGATGGTGGTAGTGATTGTGATAGTAGTGAGATTCATTTGTGGTTGTGGGTCAGAGTAGTGAGACTCGGTGGTGATGTCCGATGAAGGGAAGAAATGGAGATAGGGGAAAAAAGAGGGTGAGAAGGAAAGAGAAAGAGGAGTTCAAGCAAAAATAAGAGAAATTTTATGAGAGAAATAGAGAGATTTGAGAATTTATTGCCGGCGAGCGGAAGGAATAAATAGAAAACGAAAAATAGGTAATATGAGCCAAAAATTGACAATGCCACGTAACTATATAATTTCATCTTTTCTTATTGTCACAGTTTATTTCCATCTTGCCTACATTAAAATTATAAGATGTAAAACAACTCTTCCAATGGATGTAAATAATTTATTAAAATTTAATAATACAACCTATGGACATTTATGATTTCATAACTTATAATAAGCAAAAAAAATATATAATTTTATAGATAGGTCAATGTTTATAGGAAAAATGGGTAGAAAAACCCTCATCTTTCTTAAAAACATATAAAAAACCCTCAACTTTTTTTGTGGGTTTTTAAACCCCCACGTTTTCATAAATGATAAAATAAACCCCAGTATTAATAAACTTAATTTAAATTCAAACAAATCGTTATATTAAAACATAAATAAATATAAACAATTTGATTTAGGGTTTTTCTTCTAAGATTTTAGTTTACAATTTTTAAGTCATGATTTAAAAAAGTTAATTAGTGAAGTTTTATTCGGTTGTGTTACAAAAATTTATCAACGTGAAACCAAACAGATTTTGTTACGAATTATATGTAAATTCTTATATCGAACCAGATATGAGTTTATATTAATAAAGCTTTATTCAATTCGATCACACAAATTTACTAACGTGAAACCAAACCAAATTTTATAATACTACGAAAAGTACATGAATTTTCACATCAAAATATTTTCATTGGACAAACTAAATAAGATTTACTAACAGTTAATATTTCTATATATATATATATATATATATATATATTACTATATATTAAAATATATTATAAATTACATTTAATTAATCGTTATTTAACTATATTTTTATCCAAAACATGAACACTCAAACAAAAAAATAAAATGTAATATCCTATAAATTTTTGTATTTTATATAACATAACTTTAAATATAACGATTTTTAAAAAAAATTAAGTTGAGTTTATTAATATTAGGGTTTATTTCACCATTTATAAAAAGGTGAGAGTTTAAAAACCCATAAAAAAAGTTGAGGGTTTTTTACATGTTTATATTAGATGATTTAATAATTAGTATAACATAACTACAAATAATGTTTTATACTGCGCAATATGCATTATAAATCTATATTTAAAAAATAATTAAAATGCTACATTATCTAAAATATATATGTTTATATAATTTTCGTTATGTTTACAAAAATAAAATTAAAAGTTAAGAATAATAATTTCGACAGACAACCCGTGCAACGCACGAGTCCATATCTAGTCCTATATAAATAAGACTTATATCATGGTTGAAAAAAAAAACCATTACATATCAGCCACCTATGTCACCAAAGTGTCTTTATCTTTTGTTTCAAACATCATGAGAAACCTTAAAAGTTAAGTGTTCTTAAGTTTGAGTAATTTCAAGATGCATGACCTACGGAGAAGTGATTTTTAGTACCATATGAGTGGAGACAAAACCCAGAAAAATATCACATGTTTATTTGTATGATAGATAAACAAGTCTTTAAAGCCTCTATAAATAACGAACCGGTTATCAAACAAAACCAGATAATTGTAGACTCAAGAGGGCTCACATCGTTGGGCTTGACAGTCTTAGTACGCAACAAGGACGTTGTGATATGTTAGTGAAGGTGAATGTTATACCCATATTTCAAGAAATATGCTAGTGCATGAGAGATGCTTAAGAGAATTACTTTGGCCACCTATGTCATCAAAGTGTACTTATCTTTTCAACCGAACATCGTGAGAGTTCTCTAGTGTTAAGCGTGCTTTAGGTGGAATAATTTTATTATGGGTCACTTACCGGATTGTGATTGTCGGTAACGTAGGAGTAAAGACAAAACACAAAGAAAGATCGCGTGGTGATCTGTAGGATCGGTTTACAAGTCTTTAAAGCCTCCAAAATAGTGAACCGCTCGTCAGGATGGGCTGAACTGCTAAGAGAAGACGTGAGTGAGGGCCACTGGTAATGGCAGTCTGGATGTTACAGATGGTATCAGAGCCAAACCTCCGACGAGTGTAGAGTGAAGTTGGCTCACACCATCACCGGTGACGATCTTTGTACGCAATAAGGATGTTGTGTTCTGATATTGGGAGTTATTGTAACACCTTGATTTGTGGAAATGTGGTGGTGCTTCAAGAGAGCCTTAGAGAATTGATTTTGACACCTTCCCCTAAAGTGTACTTATTTTTTCTGTCAAACATCCCGAGAGAACTCTACAGTTAGCGTGTGGTGTAATTTTAGGATTGATGACTTATCAAACAGTAGTTGTCGGCACTATGTAAGTGAAAACAAAGATCACCTGGTGCTTTTAGGGTCCATAATTAAACAAGTTCTTAAATCTTCTGGAAGTTGCAAAAAATGGCGGTCGGGGCGTTACATATATTACTTTCTTCCGCTGTCTTTTGTAATTTCATCCTTAAATACATTTTAAATGACAAAAAAAAAATTAGTGTGTATAACATAAAATAGAAAAGCTCATTAGATTGATATAATAGTCAATATAGAAGAACAAAAATAAATAATCTTACATGGAATTTATGGAAGTTTGTAGTTCAATTTTCTATCTGATTTATTCACTACTATTTATATTTCCCGAAATGTTTTTTTTTTGTAATTGTAGTTGTAGAACGGGAGTAAAGAGAGAGATTTTTTTTTTTTTTTTGTCGTCCGAAATTAAATAGTGCTCAGAAGAGCCATTCCTGCGGAATGTTGTTTACATAAGTGACATGAAGCGGTTCTGTACGAACTTTTCGTGCCAGATTATCCGCTTTTACATTAGCACTGCGAGAAATTAAAGATAAAGAAAAGGTTGAAAATTCTTCCTTGTTGCTCTGAAACTCCTCCAAATACACTGAAAACGCCGGCCATTCGGTTGGAGAAGACACCATCTTCACCAGATCAGAACAGTTAGTAAAGAACGCTACCTCTTGATTATCTGCGCCAATCATACACTTCATCGCCCAAAGAAGGGCCTCGAATTCTGTATGTAGTGGAGATAGACTTCTACGGAGGTTGGCAGCTCCCATGGTTGGCGGCTCTCCATTTGATGATGTACAGAACCACCCTGTACCGGAGAACTTATCACTTTCTTTCCATGACCCATCAACAAAACAGCGGTATCCAGAATAATTCGAATCAGGTGAAGCATCCTCCACTCGAGATCGAGTTACCAAATCCACAGAACCATGATTTTCATTAAGAAGCTCGAATTGAGCTGTCCGCCACAATTGCGCCTCTTTTTCAGCTAACCGTAATACCTCTAATGGGTCTTTATCTACATTTTCAAATATTTTTTCATTCCTTGCTTTCCAAATATACCAAATAATCCATGGAAAAGCTGGTGAATCGAATTCTGAAGGTATTCTCCAAAACAAATAATCCAAATTCGCAAAAATAGATTCCGAGGGAAAATTCCCCAAAGCCGTAGGAATCTGTGAGAGCGCCCAAATTTGTCGTGCAGGATAGCACTGAAAGAGTGTATGATTGATCGTTTCCTCTGATGCGCCACATCTAGCACACCCTGAGTCACAATCAAAACCTCTTTTCCGCAAATTCTCTGTAACCGGTACACAACCCGTTAAGATTTGCCACAAAAAATGGCGGACCTTAGTTGGACACTGCACTTGCCAACAATGTGCTTTTAGCGTTTTGATATCCGGGCCAATAAAGGATAAATTGGTCTCCGAATTTTCTATCCGTGTGGTATGATATCCTGACTTAACTGTGTACTTTCCTGATTTTGTAAAATGCCAACCCAAAGTATCTTCCTTAGTTGGCGCACCCACAGGTAGGGCACTTATTAGCCCGACATCTTCTGGATCAAAGATCGAATTTAAGAGATCAATATTCCAAAAGTTTGATCGACTGTCTATAAGACTGTTAACTTTTAAAGATGGGTCAACAAATGAACCATTACTTTTTGCTAGTCTCGGGAATTGAGCTGGAATCCAGGGATCCTCCCAAACTGAGATGGATGTCCCAGATCCGACTCTTTTAATAAGTCCTTTATTAACCAGAGATCTAGCTGAACACATACTCCGCCATCCATATGATGGAGAGTATGATTTTATGTTTTCCAATGGATTGGATTTCCGAAAATATCGCCCTTTAAAAACCCTCGCGAAAAGAGAATCTGGAACCGTGATCAACCGCCATAATTGTTTTGCTAATAAAGCTGAATTAAAATCGTCTACATTTCGAAATCCTAGTCCTCCTTCCGATTTACTATTGCACAATTTATTCCATGCCATCCAGTGCATACCTCTGGAATCACCATTTGAACTCCACCAAAAATTAGCAACCGCACTAGTAAGTTTAGAAGTGATTGTTTTCGGTAATCTGAAGCACGATATAACATAAGTTGGTAATGCAACAGCTACCGATTTAATCATCACTTCTTTTCCACCTTTTGATAAAAATTTGGCCGACCATCCGTTAATTCTTGTATGTAATCTATCTCTAACAAAAGAGAAAATTTTTGTCTTAGAACCACCCAAACTTTCCGGCAATCCGAGATAAGAACCCATGCCACCGATATTAGTGATCCCCAAGGTAGATTTGATTTCTTCTTTGATATCATCATCTACCTTATGTCCAAACTGAATCGAAGATTTTAAAAAATTAATCTGCTGTCCCGAGACCGCTTCATAATTCTTTAAAATCCCCAAAATTACCGCACACTGGTCCTTATTAGCCTTGCAAAAAAATAAACTATCATCCGCAAATAGCAAATGTGAAACCGAGGGGCTCGCATTTGCTACTTTGATACCCGTAATTAACTTTTCCCGTTCTGCTTTCCGAATATTCGCAATTAGCACTTCTGTGCAGAGGATGAATAAATAAGGCGAGAGCGGGCCACCTTGTCGTAATCCCCTCTCTGGTACTATTAGTCCTCTAGGTTGTCCATTAAGGAGAACTCTATATTGGACTGTCGTAATACACATTATTATCCAGTTAATCCATTTTTCACAAAAACCCAATTTTCTTAATACTTTTTCAATGAAAATCCATTCCACCCTATCATAAGCCTTACTCATATCCGTTTTAATAGCCATGAATTTTCCTTTGCATGACGGGTTAGTTCTCAACCCATGAAACATTTCTTGTGCAATGAGAATATTATCCGAAATCAATCGTCCTTCTACAAAAGCCGATTGTGTCTCCGAAATCAGCTTTGGTAAAACCGTCTTAAGTCTTTGGCATAGAATCTTTGATATAATTTTATAACCAACATTGAAAAGACTTATAGGCCGCAATTCCGTCATCCGTGTTGGTCTTTCCGTTTTTGGAATCAAACAGATATTAGTCGTATTTAACCGTTTATCAAAAATTCCATCTTCTAAAAAAGAGTTAACTAGAAAAAGAAGATCTTTTTTAATAGTAACCCAAGCCTTTTGAAAAAATAAGGCGGTCATACCATCTGGCCCTGGTGCTTTTTCCGGATGCATCATGAACAGAGCAGTTCTCACTTCACACTCCGTTGCAGGTGCCGTTAGAAAATTATTAACCTGATCCGTAATCAAAAGTTGAACTTCTGCCAAGGATTCCTCAAAAGCCTCAGGGTTAGTTGTAGTAAACAGATCCTTAAAATAAGTTACCGCTATATTTTGAATATCTTTATCCTCTGCAGACCAAATCCCGTTTTCATCATGTAGTCCCGTAATTCGATTTCTTGCCCGTCTCTGTTTTGTTAGAGCATGAAAGTACTTTGAGTTATTATTCCCTAATTGCATCCAAAAGCTTCTACTCTTCTGATGCCAATACAATTCCTCATCTCGGTAAGCCTCTTTCAACCGCATTGTTAATTCTGTAATCTCTTCTTGTGGTCTCCTATCATCTCTCTGGGCCAAATGTAATTCCGATTTTATTTCTTCAATTGTTTGCCGCCCATATGGCGTTAATTCTTTCCGCCATTGCGAAATAGCCCGCCTACAGTTAGTCAATTTTTCCACAAATTTTCCTTCTCCTAGCTCAGTATCAAAATTCCAACCATTTGAAATTGCCTCTAGTAATCCTTCCTTCCCAATCCATCTCTTGTCAAACCTGAAATTTTTTTTCCCACGTAGTTCCTTATCCATAATCGTAGCTACCACCAGAGAGTGGTCGGAAGCTACCATTGGTAAATATTCAACGAAAGAATTGCAGAATAATTCATGCCAATCTTCGTTTGCTAAAGCTCTATCCAATCGGCACCGTATTGGTTTTTTATCCCGCCAACCCCGCCAAGACAACCAATCTCCAATATATGGAAATTCCAAAAGACCGCAATTTTGAATCATTAAATTAAAAGGGATAAAAGAAGATGCATGCCTTAATTTACCACCTCTTTTTTTCATGATTTCCGGTTAATTCATTAAAATCACCTACTAAAAACCAAGGGTTATCTCGAGTCAAACCGATTCTTGTTAAACGTTCCCAAACTTGTTCTCTATTTTTCGGAACCGGATCTCCGTAAACAAAGGTAAGATTTATTGTCTTACCCTTTACCACAGCTTCAATATCAATTAACCGATTACTTTCATAAATAATTGAAACATTAAAATCATTATTGTAATAAAGAGCTAAACCACCACTATAACCGATAGGATCAACCGTTTTTAAAATTTTATAACCAAAATGAGAGATCTTTGTAATCATATAATTAATTTGGTATTAATGGTTGTCATCTCGTCGAACGAGTGAATGGTATGATAAATATACATATTAAAAATTAAAAAATTTTATAATTGAGAGTGTAAATCTTGCTATTCACTCTTAATTTAGATAAATGATTTCATAAATTTTTATCTCATCTTTTGTTATTAATTATTATTAATTCATATATATTTTGTTGTTTGTTGTTACTTATATTTGTAATAGGATAGTGATTAGGTTGGTTTAAGGGGTAATTTGGTGATAAACATTTTTTTAGCAAAACCTGAAAAGTGTTTCTGACTTTAACGAAAGGTGAAAATAAAACTTGAAAGCGACTATTTAATGAAAAATGTCCCTTATAATTTGGAAAAACTAAGAAATCTACCACATTTCCCCCAATTATTTCCAAATCTACCACATTTTCAACTTCATTTCCAATCCTACCACATTTGATATGGGAAGTTACTATTTTGCCCTCTCTTTCTCTTTCTTTTTTTTTGTCATCTGGTAGAAATTTTATTAAAGATCCGAAGAGCCATAATACAAACCATAACACAAAGTCGGCGATTAACAATGTAATCCCGAAAACTAAGCCGGCGGAAAACAAACATATCCCCGGAAACTAAGCCGGCGGTTAACAACACAACCCCGGAAACTATGTCCAAAGACATGAGAACCTTTTTAGCTAACACCAAAAGGCAAAGCAAACCAAAACAAACAATGGCAACAAAGAAAAAAACTGAAACATGGACAGCAAACAAAGGAAAATCGGAATCTAACCACACAACAACATCAACCGCAAAGCCTAAAGAGAGGAGAGCCTTCCACGAATGTCACCGAAAGGGATGAAAATCCCAACTAACGGAGAGTGATTCCACCTATAGCGGATGAAGACTACCACACAAAGCAAGGGTTCTGAAGAAATCCGAACGGCGAGACGGGATCTAGGCCAAAAGACATCGTAGACCACAACAGAGCTCCCGAACACGGTGCAATCGAAGGAAACCGATTATTTAACGCCTCGTAGATTCCAATAACGAACTGATGAGATCTCAATCAGATCTATAACGTAGAGACAAGGAGCGAACCCAAACAACCCGGACCATACCGAAATCACTAAAAATCGGCAAGAGATCGAACCGGGATGAACAAAGGCAATCTCTAGCAAAGCCAAAAGCGGATGAACGACGAGGAGGCAAGACCACAAAAGACCGATACCAATGGAGCTACCACATACAGAAACATCTAACACAACCAAAGAGCAAACCCAAAAAATGGTCGGACAAGGAGGAAAAGGGCAACAAACCGCAAGAAACGATGAGACAAACCAAACCCCAGATCTCCCTTCAAAGTCAAAGCAGCCTTACCATGAGCAAGAGACTTTAGACAGAACCTCAATACCACCTCCGCACCTCATCACCGAGGCATCAAAGAGAGACAGCACAAGAGAGGAACAAAGAAACACAGATCTGGGTTAAAACCGGCGAAACCCAACCTCAACGCCTTCAGCACCACCCCTGGACTCCATGGCTGAGACCCAAGCTGCCCTTAAAGTCCCCGCCGAAACAAACAGAGAATTCAACAAGAGAGGAACCACCGATGAAAACAAAGAGCAACTTCGATGGCCCTAGCGCAGCAAACAAAGGCAAATAGAGAGCAAGAGGTAAAAAGAGAGGCTTAACTCCGGTGCTATAGAAGCCACCGGAGCCAAACGGAGCTGCCAAACCCTAGATGTTGTTTTTAGAGAGAAGGGAGAGAGAAGGAAGAGAGAAGTTATCTTTGCATATTTGAACTCTCTCTTTCTCTTTCTCTTTATGTTTATTTTTTAAATTTTTTTATTTCATTTTCTTTCTCTCACTCTTTTTCTCTCTCACATTATTTTTTCTTTCTCTCACTTATAGATATATATATATATATATGTATATATATGAAGTTTTCTTCTTCTTTTTCTTTTCACATGATTTTTTCTCTCCTACAAAATATAAATCTGGGTTTGAAAATAGTTTATTAGTTATATAGTTTTGGTCCACGACATTAAATCGGCTACACATTTAGATCTGAGTTTCTTCTCATATGAACTTGTCCCCAATCTAATTTTATTACTCATTTGATCTGAACTTATCCTCGATCTAATTCTGGTACTCATTCGATATTACTCATTCAAAATCTTAATTTGGGTTTGAAAATAGTTTATCAATTATATAGTTTTGGTCCACGACGTTAAATCGGCTACACATCTAGATCTGAGTTTCTTCTCATATGAACTTGTCCTCGATCTAATTCTATTACTCATTTGATCTGAACTTGTCCTCGATCTAATTCTGGTACTCATTCGATATGAACTTGTCCCCAATCTAATTATATTACTTATTCCATATGAACTTGTCCTCGATATAATTATATTACTCATTCGATCTGAACTTGTCCATGATCTACTTTTATTACTCATTCGATATGAACTTGTCCTTGATCTAATTCTATTACTTATTCGATATGAACTTATCCCCGATCTGATTCTATTACTCATTCGATCTGAACTTGTCCCCGATCTAATTATATTACTCATTCCTATGAACTTGTCCCCGATATAATTATACTACTCATTCGATCTGAACTTGTCCCCGATCTAATTATGTTACTCATTCTATATGAACTTGTCCCCGATTTTAATTTAATATTGTCTAATATATTAAGAGAGCAATTGTAAACGTGCAGCATTAAATGCAGACTGCTCCCTCTTGTCCCAAGTTGTCTCTTTTTCTGACACACACTTCTCTCTCTATCAAGGGCAATTTCGTCCGGCTTTAGGCATGTGGCAACAAAATGTGGTACATTTGGAAAGCTTTTCCCAAATGTGGTAGATTTGGAATGTCACATTTCAAAATGTGGTAGATTTGGAATGTCACATTTCAAAATGTGGTAGATTTAGCCAAATTCCCTTATAATTTGGGATAATGTGTTGTTATTTTATTAACTAGATTATGTAACTGCGCATTGCGCCGGTTTTAGTTTAAATTTTTTTATCAATGCGAATCTTTTAATTTTCTTTACTCATTTTCTTTATCTTGCCATAGTAGTAAATATTTTTTCACATTTTTTACTACAATTTTTCTTTTTATCTTCTATGATTCACTCGTCGTTTCCCGACATCTACTCTCTTTTCACCTACAATATTGGCTCACATATAATATACTCGACTATAATTAGTTATCAAGATAGATCGTATATATTTTCTCATTCATATTTTCAATACTCAAATTTTTTTTTATAAGTTGCATGATCTTTTTATTAAAGTGAACATTAGTCATAAATTTTTTTGGTCCATGTAAAATTGCTTTATAGACAACAAATCTCATATATGGACTGATTCCTTTTCACAAACATCGATTTTGAACATCAAATTTTCCACTTTATCTTGACCGTTTGAAAAATACAAATAACAAATTTACATATATAATTTGACGTATATTATGATTCTATATAGTATTTTTAATGTTGATTTTCGTAAAATTCGTAACTTACGAACTCATATAAATCATTCTAATTTTTAAAATACATTTTTATAATCCTTAATTTTAACTTCTTATTAAAACTCTTCAATATACCATTACTATTCTAATTTCCAAATAGCATTCGCAAATATTATTATTACACCGTTTCTATTCGACCGGAT
>NW_003302530.1:1306-8962 GCF_000004255.2 Arabidopsis lyrata subsp. lyrata | reverse complement strand
ATTTAGTTTTTTTTTTTCGGCATTCACTTGATTTTTAAAAAGCCCACCATTTTTTAATTTAGAAAACACAGATAATATAGAAATTTTATTAATGTGACTATTTATATTAATTATAATTATAAATAATAATAAGTACTCAATCCTTCTTATTTTTAATCATTATCATGAATAGATACTTTAACATTAAATATATATTTTTATATTTTTAATTTTAAATGTGTATTTTTCATAGATGAATTACTTTTTATTTTCAGTAAAAATCTATAAATTTAGTATATTTATAATTCTTATTTTTTATATTTTACTAAATAACTTAAAAATAATTGTTTTATCATTGAAATATATGATAAGTTCTTTTTTTCTTATCTCTAGTCATTTGAGAATATTTACTCATTATGTTTAAGATACAATTATTTAATTTTATATTTATCCAATCTCTATTCAAAAATTTCATATTTTGTGTTATAAATTTTTTTTTTTTTTGGTTTTTTAATATTTAAAATATATAGATCCCACACAAAATTACAATATGATGACTTGGATGATGATGTGGATACCCTAGATGGAGAGACAACTCTCCTATTATATATATAGATTTAAGGTCGATCGGGTAGAATATTACTCTTTTCAAAAAGCAGAAGCATAACACACAATCACGCATATTCCATATATATATAGATTTGAGGTCCCTCGGGTAGAATATTACCCTTTTCAAAAAGCAAAAGCATAACACACAATCACACATACTCCATAATAGTTATCATCTTGTTGGTCATCATACTTTATCAGCATTGTGAGTATAGGCTTCATTATCTTTAAAAGTTTTCTTTGTGGAAGGAGAATCTAGTTCTTGTCTTATGTGCGAATTCCAAAGCTAAATTCCTTAACTCCTTTGTCAATGCCGGGGCTCCACAATAAAACACTCCTGCACGTTTATGTCAACTTGTATCATTCTCTTCTTTTTTTTTTATAGTAATTAATCATAATCACACAATGATATTTTATAATACCAAAAAATATATTCTAGAGCATAGTTACTATAACATGCACCAATGACTTTGAACATGTGAAACTCATAAAGTTTACTAAGACATGTAGTATAATAGTTTTTGCTAGTGTCTGTGTACGACACTACCGGGTTACCGCATAATGCAAGACCGAAAAAAAAAAGCTAGAGCCTAAGTGAGAAACTTTAAAAGGATGAATATATGATCTTGTTATTTCACAAACCCTTAGGTTTAGTATTTATACAACCTAGACTTTCCTGATTCTAAGGAGATATGAACTTATCTAGAATGGAAAATATACAATTCAGAAGATATCGAATATACATCTAATATTCGTCTAATACCCCCCTTCACGTTGGAGCGTGTAAGTTTTGAACGCCCAACTTGAGTAGAAATGCATCGAACTCTGCTTTGCCCAATGCTTTAGTAAGTATATCAGCTAGTTGAATTGTCGTGGAGACGTGAGACGCATTAATGTTACCCTTAACAATCTCGTCACGAACAAGATGACAATCTTTTTCGATATGCTTGGTTCTTTCATGGAAGACTGGATTTGAACTTATGTGTAATGCCGCTTGATTGTCGCAGAACACTGTCATTGGTTTGTCATGAACAATGCCGAAATCCGAGAGAAGTGCTTTAAGCCATTTGAGTTCCCTTGCGAGTTCTGACATAGAACGATATTCTGCCTCGGCGGAGGAGTTTGAAACAACATCCTGTTTCTGGGTCTTCCACGAGATGAGAGAGTCGCCGAATTGAACAATCCGGCCTGAAAGAGATCGTCGCGTTAATGGACAAGCTGCATGGTCACTGTCGCACCAACCAGTGAAATGCATAGGAGAGTCAGCTTTTAAAAGGATTCCTTGACCAAGAGTCCCTTTCAAATAACGAACCACTTTGAGGGCTGCGAGCCAATGGTCTGCACGCGGTTCCCGCATGAACTGAGAGAGAATGTGTATGGAGTAGGTGAGATCAGGCCGAGTATTGCCAAGATACACAAGACGACCTATTAAGCGACGATAGGTTTCTGGATCTTCAAGAAAAGGACCATTAGCACGAGCCAAGCTGTGTTTCTGGTCAATTGGTGAACCAGCCGGTTTGCATCCAAGGAGACCAGCTTCTGTGACAATTTCGGTTGCATATTTTCGTTGGCATAGATAAAAACCAAGCGGACTGCGAGCCACTTCAATTCCGAGAAAATACTTAAGAAAACCGAGGTCCTTCATGTGAAAGCAAGTACTAAGATAATCTTTAAAGGATTGGATGGCCGTGGGAGAGTTGCCGGAAATAATGAGATCATCGACATAAACCAAAATTCGAAGATTGATGCCGTTTTTCATGTAAATGAAGAGAGAATAGTCTGACCGAGTTTGTTTAAATCCATACTTTTCAAGCGCATCGGCCAGTTTAGCGAACCAACACCGAGGTGCTTGTTTGAGACCATATAAAGATTTCTTCAATTTACAAACTCGTGTATCTCCTGGAGTAGAGAATCCCGGTGGTAGTTTCATGTAAACTTCTTCATGAAGATCACCGTGAAGAAAAGCGTTGTGAACATCCATTTGATGCACTTCGTAATTCTGTTTGGCAGCAATATCAAGAAATAACCGGACAGTGGACATCTTGGCTACCGGAGCAAACGTTTCTTTATAATCCAAACCCTCCTTTTGATGATTACCTAGCACGACGAGACGAGCTTTATAACGTTCGATAGTCCCATCAGAGTTAAGCTTGATACGGTAGACCCATTTGCAACCTAATGCTTTCTTATTAGGAGGAAGATCAACTAAGTCCCATGTCTTGTTAAGTTCAAGTGCAGTAACTTCAGAACCCATAGCTTTCTTCCATACAAAATGTTTCATAGCTTCCATAAAACTTGTTGGCTCAATATTAGTAGTTAACGTGACTAAATAGCCACGGTGAGTGGAGGAAAATCTGTCACATGAAACATAATTAGAGATGGGATAAGGTGTACCTGAGGACGACTGATCAGAGGACGTGTTAGGAGCGGGGAGAGGGGGCGTGGAGAGAGATGATGTTTGAACAACGTAGTCACGAAGCTTAACAGAAGGAAATTTTTGACGTTTTCCCTTGCCAAGTGAATCATGTGGAATATCAAGGTCAGCAGTGGATGTGTCATTAGTATCAACCACGGCCCGTGTTGGTTGTGTAATCGGAGAAGATGATGGAGAAACAGAGTCCTCAACGGTTTCTTCGTGTGCTGTTTTGCGAGCTAGAGCCGGTGCAACCACAGCGGGAGTCTGTGACTCGTCTGGTGTTGGAGTTGGTTCTGTCATAGACACCGGTTGTAACATTTCTGGTGGTGTATTAGGGACTGGTACAGAAGGTGAAACGATGTCTATATCATCAGTGGAGCTCGTGGTTGCGGTGGAGATAGGAGATTCAATGCAAGAGGGAAGATTATCTTTGATGGTAAAAGGAAACGTTTCTTCACAGAACACAACATCACGTGATATGAATGTGACTTCTTCATCAAGGTCGTATAGTTTCCATCCTTTCTTTCCAGAAGGATATCCAAGAAAAATGCATCTCCTACTCCGAGAAGCGAATTTATCACCTTTTTGATTCGTGTTATGAGCATAAGCTAAGCATCCAAAAATTCGAAGATGATTGAGGGATGGGGAACGACCATATAGTCGCTCATATGGTGTGTGACCCTTCAAGATCTGTGAAGGAGTACGGTTAAGGAGATAGACGGCTGTGAGAACGCATTCAGCCCAATAGTCAATCGGAAGAGCAGCTTGAAAACGGAGAGCACGAGCAATATTGAGGATATGGCGATGTTTACGTTCCACCCGTCCATTTTGTTGTGGTGTGTAAACGCAAGATGTCTCATGAATAATTCCCTTGGTGCGAAAAAAATTCGATAAGCACATGAACTCCGTTCCGTTATCGCTGCGAATTGTTTTGATTTTCTTGGAGAATTGTCTTTCAACAAGAGCCACAAAATCTGTAAGATGTCGTGCAACGTTGGCTTTGTCAGGAAGAAGATAGACCCAAACCGCTCGAGAGTAGTCATCAACGATAGTTAGAAAATAGCGTGAGCCACATAAAGCGGTAGTGCGGTACGGACCCCATAGATCACAGTGTATCAAATCGAAAGTGGATTTTGCATTATTCAAACTGATAGGAAAACTTTGACGTGTTTGTTTAGCTCTAAGGCAAACATCACAATTCTGAAACAAAAGCTCACTACTACTACTAACACCATGAATTCCAGGAACCATGCCAACAACACGAGAAGATGGATGACCCAATCGTCGATGCCACAAAACAGATTCATCACGAACACTTGTTTGCAAAGATGTCACGGTCGCGATCTCTTGAAATTGATACAGCCCCTCTCCCACTCGCTCACTAACTCCAATCAGCGTCCTCGAAGTGCGGTCCTGCAAAATCAAGAGCTTATCAATGATTTGCCCAACCAAAAAATTTTCAGTGACCAGCTGTCCCACAGAAATAAGATTAGTATCAAATCCATCAACGAGGTAAACATTGTGTAAAGTAAGTCTCCGTGAGAGACGAATGTTGCCTTGTTTGGAGGCAAGAGAGTCGCGTCCGTTTGGTAACTTGACCCAAACCGGAATAATGTTACGAACTTCTTCAAGAATGTCACTCCGACCAGTCATGTGGTGGGTGGCACCAGTATCTAGAATCCAAGATATCGAATTGTTCTTACCACTTAACTGATCCGATTTGGACTTTTCATTGACGACTCGTTTAATGATACTCCATTGATCATCGGTAATGCCACTTAGACCTTGACGATCTTTGTCGGAGATAGGTGATATGTCTGGGAGACAAACTGAGTTAGCACCAATGACTTGTGTGCTATTAACTTGAGGAGATGAGCCATGACCACGGCCGAAAGAAGAATTTCGATTGTCACTGCGAGAGTTCTTGCGTTCTTCCCACCAATCGGGATATCCTACTATCTTGAAACAGCCGCTGACTTCATGACCCATCTTACCACAGCCAGTACATTTACGTGAGGGATCACGATTCGGAGGACGTGATGTTCCTCCAATGGATTGACGGGACACGTCTTGTGTCCGAATAGAATCGGGCCGAGACATAGAGTTTGATGATGGTATGCGAGAAGCAAAGCTCATCACCGTAGTTTCTTGAGATATACTTGAACGAATTGTTTCGTTCTGAACAACAGTTTGATAAACACTATCAAGATCTGGAAGAGGTGAGATGGCGCAAATTTGGGATCGGATAACACCATGTGTAGCGTCATCGAGGCCAGAGAGGAAATCGTGAATTCGCAGTGTCTCACGTTCCTTGTCATGAGCAGTATTTAAATCACATTCACACTTACCACAGTTGCAGCGTTTTGAGTTCATACACTCAGAGATAGCATCCCAAATTTTGGTTAGTCTTCCAAAATAATCATCGATGCTGGATCCGTTCTGTTTGCAAGTTGCCAATGAATTGCGTAATTGTTGTAGTCTTGCTCCACTCTTGATTGAAAATCGTTTCTTAATGATGTCCCAAAGTTCTTTAGCAATTTCACGAGTAGATATAGATGAGCGTATCTTGGGGTCGATTGTTTGTTTAATCCAACCCACCAATAGATGATTATTGGCGATCCAATCTTCGAGGTCAGGAGAATTAGCTGCTGGTTTTGGAATGCTTCCGTCAAGGAAGCCAAACTTCTTGCGCGAGCTGAGTGCCATACGGAAATTGATGGCCCATTCGTCATAGTTTGTACCAGTGAGCAGTGGTTGAGAGATTATAGCGCCAGGATTGTCGTTTGATGAGAGGTCATAAGGAGAGATGGTTTTGCGTTTTGGTTCTGTGGGGACGTTTGCAAGAGCCATGGTTCACAGATGAGCAATACGGAGATGATAATAAAGTCGATGAAGATGATGATGAAGGATGCTTCTGTTTTTCGTTTAGAAGGAAAAAACAGAGAGATTAGGTCAAGATTTTTGTGAATAAAATCGAGACTGGATGCCAAAATAATCCTCTGTTTTCGTGAATGAGAACAGAGTTTTGATAATGATAAGAGGAATCAAGCTTAGAAGAGATCAAGCTTGATTTAGGTCAAAAGAAAAACGAAGGAAAAAAAAAAAATTAGATCGTTTCTTGCTCTGATACCATGAGAAACTTTAAAAGGATGAATATATGATCTTGTTATTTCACAAACCCTTAGGTTTAGTATTTATACAACCTAGACTTTCCTGATTCTAAGGAGATATGAACTTATCTAGAATGGAAAATATACAATTCAGAAGATATCGAATATACATCTAATATTCGTCTAATACTAAGCTAATCTTTGCATGATATGAGTCGATAGTGCGATATGCCATTGAGAATTTCTTGCAAGTCGATGCAAGCATGTCTTTAAAAATGCATCAAAATTAAATCTTGTTACAAGAGAACCAAATTAACCAACCATGTATGAGGGAAAGTGAGAGAGCTTACCAACATTAGAGCCAGGGTGATCCATGGCTATCTGTTTGTAAATGTTTTCCCAATTAGGTTTGGCAAAGTAGGACATAACCTTGGTCCCAGAGACAATGTCTAAACCACTCTTGGCATGGTTTAGAGACTGAAGCATATGTATGAACGCTGAACGAACGTCTCCTTCTTCATAGACGCTAGTGCAATAGTTGTGTAGTTCTATGACTTTGTTTTTGTCCCGCTCAGCAATCTCGTTCATGATGTTCTTGAACCAATCATATGAGCCTTGCTCCCTTGTTACCCAATAGAAGTAAGCCCTTCGCATCTTGAAAGTTTCTTTTTCACTTTGTGGCTCATGTTGTGATCCCACCTTCGCTAGGTCAAGTTGAGCAAGTTCTTTGGTCTCCGTATTATTGATTATGTCCTTAATAATACTTATCATTGGGGTGGCTCCAATCCCAAGGCCGATCAGCAGAACCACCTCGTATTTCTTGTAGTCTTGTGCTGGTGCGCCGTACGGACCATCAATCATAATTCTCGGGAAACTGTGGAAGGAGGGGTCATTGCCATAACAAAATAAAAAACACTAAGTTTTCTTAGGTAGAATAATAGTCCAAGAAAACATAATGGTATATGTATACTTTTAGCGATTTTTCAAATTTTTGTTTATACTTACTGTTGGTTTTTGTGTCAAATTTGTGAATATATTTACTCGGAATTATTTTGCCCAAAAAAATAAAAAACTTACTCGGAATTATTTGCACCATGCGACATCTCTCCGACCGGAAGTGGCATAGATACCTGAGATATAACACAAAATCTTTCTCAAATTAACTATCTTTCCCCGACTTCAAGACTTATAATATTTCTTAAAATTTTGAGAGATTTAGAAGTAAAAAAGACCTCGGAGAAAACTCCTTTGATAGCCTTTGTCCAATCTCCAAGTGATTTTATATGAACACTTAAATACTCGTCATGTGGTGCATAAGTTATTGAAAATGGATGCATGTAGTTATATATATATATATAATCACGTGAGATGATATTGAGATGAGTTTAGAGTTGTTGTCTCTTAAAGAGTGATTTTTGCATACCACTCAAACGGTGAGACTGCTGGACAGTTTACAAACATGTATTGACCGCTCTTGTATTCGAAGTTTGTAGGCCTTGACATGTGCAATGTCAATACGTTCCAGGATAAGTCGCAGCCTTA
>NW_003302530.1:0-1111 GCF_000004255.2 Arabidopsis lyrata subsp. lyrata | reverse complement strand
ATACCAGAAGGCATTGAACTAGCTATTTTCTTTAGTGGCTCTGGAAGCTTTTGTTCGAGCTTCCCTCGTCTAAACCAAGGGATAGCTAGTGTAAAAGCAATTGCCATCAAGAAAACCATTATGAGTCCTGTATTCCTCTGTGACTTCACGAAATGCAAGTATCTCTTTGGTTGCTCTTCTCCAAAGAATTTTCGTAGAGGCATGTATTCCTCTGGAGTTGCCGCAATTAGCCGTGGAAAATCGCACGCCAAGTGGGTCACCGAGTGTATGGCTACTCCTATCATGATTCCCACCGCTATAACCTGTAGGTTTGGCCATCAATTTTGCTATATATCATAATAAGAATGAGAGATATTTTTGCAATTTTATTAAAAAAGAGTGTTTTCTTATAACTAGGTAAGGACAGTTCAGAGTAATTTTAAAGCACGTACAAACTATGTTTCTTTCCATTTAAAACGTTTATATCTACCATAGATGGTTGAAATAAACAAAATCAAATGTGGTTTTACCTGATGAAAGTTGAGGTTGTCATCAAAAGGGACAATAACACCCAAACTAGTTTTAGTTCTAAGCCATGTAATGGTATTTCTGCATACAGGTAACAGAATCAAGGCCATGTTCAGCTTCAGTGTCTCAGCTGCACCTTTAGCCAAGCACACACAATGCCCCAACACTTCATACACTTCTCTATTCTTGTATTGAATATATTTGTATATGAAGAGGATGGCCATAATCATGAGCCATAGCACTATTACCCAAATTCTTTGCCAGTTATCCAGTACGAAGAATCTAAGTTTATGGTACCATCTCTTCAACGGGTTAGGGTCAAGTGTAGGCTTAAGCTTGTTACTTATCATGTCGCCCAACTTCTTTCTTTCTTCACTGTTTGTGCTGATGGAATGTGTTTCAGCTTCCAGAAGCAAGGATTTAAGACTACCCATCTGTTTTAAATTCACCACAAAGTTACAAACACAAGTAGTAATCGAAAAATTATCGATCCTCGCGCTTATCTTCAAGAAAACTTACCATGATGTATCCAATATTATCTTTGTCAAGCACTTTCATTATCATTGCTGCATATCCATCTGCATTTGTCTTTATGGTTGAAAGA
>NW_003302531.1:166105-171326 GCF_000004255.2 Arabidopsis lyrata subsp. lyrata | reverse complement strand
TATTTCTTTCTTACATTGATTTGACAACCCTCCCTCACTGCATCATCACTTACGTAACATTGCATTAACTACAATCATAACTTAACCAACTAACTTCATTGTTCTTTATTTAAGAGTAGGAATTGCATTGTTTTGAAACACCAAATTCCAAGAAATGTCTACACCAAATCTACCTGAAGATTTGCTAGCCAAGATAGCGAAAAAAATGGCTGACAAATGTTGGTGGTACCTCGGACCTCTATTAAGATCAGGGCGTGGTGGAAGAAACATTGTCTACAGGCCGGATGTCTTGAAAGATGCTAATATTTATAGCATGTGCAATGATCCCGATGACTTCCATGCGGCAGGCCATGATCCGAATGACATCAACGCTGAAGGTCGATATAGACCCTTTTTCAAAAGGTGTCTAGATGCTGGTAACCCGATTGCTATTTACCATGAAGGACTGCGTCTAGTTACCCATGAGTCTGACATTAAGGGCACCATTGTACTTTTACAGCGGAATGTACCAAGGCACGCCGATGCAACCCTGGCCTGCGCTATTCTGTGCATATGCGACGGGAATGCTCACATGGGTGGTGTGTACCTACGCCTGTTCGCAAACAACCATTACGCTTTGGAATCAGAAGAAACACGTGACATGTGTGAGGAACTACTAGAAGAAATAAAAAAAATATGAAATTAGGTTAAACAACACATACGGCGCAACCTTTTCGTACCCTGAGGAACGTGGTATTCAAACGCCTCCTTGCGCGATGCTGTGTTACATCAGATCTGGACCCTTCAAGAATGTGTGCAACGTATGTTACCTCTGGTGGTGTGCGAGAAGAATTAGTCAAATTCTCTAGGGATTTCTTACGTAATATTATCTGAATTTCTAAGTTTTTATGTTATAATATGTGGCCTTTGCAATTGTACTTTGCTTATCAGTAATGAATATCTTTTTATCTACATCCTTGCTTGTTTCTCATATACTACTCAATCTTATGAATGGTTACAAATAATTGTAATATTTTATATTAAATTGAAAAACAAGTTTCTTAATGTTAGATAATGGTGCCTTGACTACACAGGCTTACGAATTATCAGTAAATACATACTGACCTGATTTAGCCATTGATAATGACCTCTATCTTTTCAAAAAAAAAAAAAGAAACGCAAATTAATGTACATATATACGTACACATCCCTGTAATTAATGTACACTGTATTTTGTCAGATAAAACGAAATTGCAAAAGAAAGAGATTTGGTTTTTAATGCGTTTCCCCCAGATTTAGCCATATACATGAACTCAATCTTTTCCCCTAATTCGGCGACATACATCAACTCAAACTTTTAGTCAGAGAACGTAATAAGAGTAGACATACGTACACGGGTATACGTTACTGTGTACAAGTATTTTAGTTGGTTTGAAACTAGAAATATGAGAAGCGACTTTCGAGATGGTAGTAAATGATGATGCAATGCTGATTGATTTGACATGTAATAACCCATATCTACAAGTTTTGGAGTGGTTATTTAATGCATACTGTCAAGCTCTATTCATAGAATGACCTCTATCTTTTCGCATAAATCTCCTTACTTTACGTACACGGTTTGCAATTAATGTACACTTGCATTTGTCAGATAAGAGGAACTTTAAAATAATGACACTTTATTAATGCGTTCCCCCCCAAATGTAGCCATATACATGAACTCAATATTTAGGCCCTATATAAACGATATCACACACACTAATTTATTTGCTCACATTCTTCTAAAACCTCCTTCATTCATCAACTGCAAGATTATTTCTAAACCTCCTTTGTTAACAACATGGCTTTCCCCGCAACCCCTCCAACCGAGATGTACCTTGCAATACAATTGCCAAACCCGATTTCCGTCCTCATCAACTACCTGCCCGTATCCCAGACTCCCATCGAGACCCTCCGCCACTTGGTCGAAGCAAGTGACGTAAACGCAACAGTGATGGACGACTTCATCACATGGCCTCACTTCGTGCAGCCGGAGTCTCCCTTCAGGGCCTACTTCAGCCTCTTGCTGGAAAGGGGTGAGATCCCGGCTATATACCTCGAAGGTGTCCGCCAGGCAAGCAGCTTCCTAACGGTGGCCCACGGCATTACACTACTCAACTCCGTCGCTCCATCCAACCCTCTCGCCTGCTTCGCGAACGGCTTATTCCTAACTTGTACTGGCAACCATGTCGACTTTCTTCCAGTCAGCGATATGTTCTGGGCGATGACACCCACATAAGCGGCAGCTCACGCAGTGGGGGAGATGGTGATGTATCACATAAGCCAGCTTCACACCGAAGGTCCTCGGCTCTGGCAACGTTCATGGAGGTATGTGCACACACCGGCATGTGTTGGCCTTTGCACGTACAGTTCCGGCTGCAGAGGGTGTTTCTTTTACTGGTACGCGAGGGAGATGTGTGTCTTCTATTAGATATGACTTTGATAATGAAGGATGAGGCATACAATTTTCCGGCTCATGTGTATGCTTCGGGCTCTACTTTTTAGTTTATTGCTTCCGCATCTAATATATAGTTTGTCTTTCTTGAATGTATGTCCTTCTTCGGGCACTTAATTATGAATGTGAATTTTTTGTTATTTGAGGACAACAATTATGATATATGTATGTTTTCGTGTACGTATACGGGTTTCATACAATTTGATGATTGAAGAACCAAAAAGCTAGTAAAACGTACACTGGCAAATTAATTGTAATTGTAGCCACTGTACGTATAAAATGTACGTACAATTACCCAATAGTTTATTATACAAATTCAAGTAATTAGAAAACGACAACAAGTTTATGTAGTTTTACAATACTTAATATAAATCTGCTCTTTAATAATAAGAAGACTGGGGAAAACAAATCCCCCTATCTAAAAAACGACCTGCTTGATCTCTTCCACTTCCGGTGTATCCGGATCGGCAAAGACCTTTGACACAGGACCATGACTCACAACCTTAGGATTAGCTCTGTCGGTTAAACGCCAGAAGACGAGTGCGACAACAACATTGCGCTGACCTAGACTCCGAAAGAAGGTTTGAAATTCCAACGCCTATTCATTGTGTGCTTCGCATTCCAAAACTTCGTTGCTACATTAGATTAAAAGAAGAATCAAGTAAACGTTTAGATTAAAAAGTGTAAGTGAATCAAATGTGAAAAGAACATTTACTATATATCTTTGATCTTGAAAGGAAGCTTGAGACCGTATAAGTCTCCGGTCAAGTGGCCAACCTCCAACAACGCTCCAATGACATCTACATCAAGGGCCAAAAAAATAGAAATAAACTTCTAATTTCAAAAATGTGTCCATAAAACGTAACTTAAAAAATATCTCACCGACTAAAACTTTCTTATCAACTGTTTTCTCCAAAATGTAGTCGAATTGAGTGAAATCGTAAAACGATATTGGGTCCCTTCGTAAGGCGTTAGTAACGACGGTCCGATCCATAAACCATATGCCGTAGTCATGAGATGTTGGTCTCACTGGGTCAGCGACGTTACGGACCAAGAAAGTGGTCACAATTTTCCACTCATTTTCTTTGATTCGGTCTATGTAAAAAGCAGCAAGGCGACGATCAATGGTGGCCTCGATACGGGAACGGGATCCCTACAGAATATGATATATAACAGATTATTGAACCTAACGTATGATAAAAAAACACAAACACGGCACAGGGAAACTACCGAATTATCTGCCAAGATAAGGCCGAGTTCGAAGATGTTGGGCGCAACAAACTTCTTAAACACTCTCAGGAAAAATACACAAATTGTCCACCCAGTGATCTGAGGACACAATTCGGAGATGGTGTGATACCCGTCCATCACACGGTTAGCAAGAAGAATCGAAAGACTTTGTGTTTGATTGATGTAACTGCCGAATGTGAAAGGGTTTTCGTTTGAAGGAACGTAGATAAAATTGAGGAGGAGATGTGGCTTAAATAAGGAAATTCCGTAACGGACGCGGTGGGTAGTGCGAAAGTGTTCCAACGGTTGAGATACAAATGTGTGTAACCGTTTGTATCCGTTTATTGCATGAAGATTATACGTACACAGACACAACAAACACGTACACTAACCAAAACATACACTCAGAAAACGTACATAGTTATACGATGGCAAACATTAAACGTACGTACACTGATAATATGATTTTAACTAAGATCAATTATCCTTAAATCACTATCATGTCATTGCAGTATTTAAGGTGTCAATCCAAATGGGTGTGATGCTAGCAATCAAGATGCAATCAGATTTCACAGAGTCAAGCCAAGCAATAACAGGTTTTGATTTTGTTAACAGTTCCAGTGATCATGCAGAAAACAATAATTCTAACAGAAACAGATAACACACTCGATCACACAGCTTGATGCCAAGCACTGGATGTGGTCGAGTGCCAGGTCGAGTACCAAATAGAAACTGCAACAAATGTACTCGACTGCACAGTCCGTTTCCAAACCGCTGGGTGTGGTCGAGTACTTCAAGTGAAATAAGTAAGAATGCAAAAACTAAGCAACAAGTAACGAGATCAAGCAATCAATAGCGATGTGAACAAAGAAATCAATTGGAAGAGAAATTCCCGAGGATGGGGTAATCGAGTAGTGAAGTCTCCTTAATCTAACAGATGGTTAACATGCTCAACAAACTATCCCTAGACAACAAGTTCAATAACCAAATCAAAGTACTACCGCAACAGAGATCCTCAAGCAAAGCTAGTCCCAGACTCAATCACCATTGACGAGAGCTAACCTAACAGGCATTACGAATCAACAAGTTAAAGCCAAAACGCTCCCTGTAACAAATACCTTGGTACAGAGCCACGAATCTCTGGAATTAGTGGTTCAGACATTTCATCGAACACCTTTTGGGTGTGGAAATGTCTGGGCTCAGATTCCAGTTGATCAGAAAGCAATCAGCATTAAGAACAACTAATCCAGAAGGGATCTACCAATCAAACTCAACCACCTAGAAGATCAAGGATTCTAAACTACCCTAACCCATCCTCAAGAACCCTAATTACTACTCAAAATTCATAACCAAGAACACAAACCCAGAAATGCATAAAAACTTCATATTAGCTAGATCTCAACAAGATGAACAACTTTGTAGAAGAAATCAAAAGCAAATACTCAATAGATTAAGAGAAATCTGGATTACAAATATGAAGAAAGCACTAATTGTTCTGCAGTCCACCTGCCCACGCTTTTT
>NW_003302531.1:139659-166005 GCF_000004255.2 Arabidopsis lyrata subsp. lyrata | reverse complement strand
TTGGTCGAGTAAGTTGGTGGAGGATACTCGACTGCGTGCTCGAGTCGTGATCTGGAGTCGTGGTCTACTTGGTGAGCTGGTACTCGACCACGAGGTCGAGTGGTAGGTCGAGTTGGTGAAGGAGAGGGTACTCGACTTGGTGATCGACTTGGTGATCGACTTGGTGCTCGAGTTGGTGATCGACTTGGTGCTCGACTTGGTGATCGACTTGGTGCTCGAGTTGGTGATCGACTTGGTGCTCGACTTGGTGCTCGACTTGGTTGTGGTCGAGTGCATTTGGAAGGTCTTGATGATGGTGCTCGACCTCGTGGTCGAGCATACTGATGGGTTCTGGTCCACTTCTTCCAATTTGCTCACCAACAGCTCCAAATCACCTGAAAACAACTCAAATATGCAACATGCATGCAAAACTATCCTAATCATGCAAAGTGATGACAAATGATGAAGAATGGTATGAAACAATGACGAAATGATGATAAAGTGATGCTAAATGGATGCTCAAAACAAGTAAAATATAGACATATCAACTCCCCCAAACTTAGTCTTTGCTTGCCCTCAAGCAAACAATTAAGAACAAGCTGGAGGAGAGGTTTGAAAGCGGGGACTCAGAACCAAAGCATGCAGACAAAGCAAATGAACTCAATGTCCAAGTTAGTAATTGTGGAATGCTTAGAGACCAAACTCTACTTAAAAACTTTAGCCATATTCATCACAAGACAACCTAACATTTGTTCCAATCTACACACACCTTCAGATCATCAATTCCCTTTAACATTGATTAAGCTCAAACCATGAATCAAGCAAAACATTGTTGAAGAACTCATTTGGTTTAAAGGACAAGGCTGAGAAACAAAGATGGTTCCTCTGTAAATGGTTTCAGACTTTTTCACAGTAACAGGGAACTCTCATGAATGGACAGAGCTTTAGTAGAATGCTAAAGGTTAGAACCAACCTACGCATACAAGAACAGACCCCATCTACCCAAATAACCATAAGTATATCAAACTCCATAGATGGTCCTATCTCTAAACCCCAGAAATGATCCTAATTCTACCCTTTTGCACTCAAGGCATGTTTCAATAATCTCTTGGATCAACCCATTCTTTGTTTTTGGTTTTTGTTCTAAGGAGAGGTTTTCTTTTAGACTTTCTAGCGGATTGGGACTTTCTTTAACAACTAAGGCTCTTCTTCTCATCTCATGACTTAAGACAACTCTAGGCTTTTGCCTTTCTTTTTACTTTGCACAGAGCCTAACTTCTTTTATTTTCAAGCTTCCCAATTCCTTTACTAGACTAACATGATATTCTTTTCTGTTTCACTTCCATCTCCTAAGAACAATAACACTTGTCTTTCTTTCTCATTTTTATTCCAAACACATTCCCAAACCCAAAGTAAAACTCCCACCTAGTCCTATCTAGCCCAAAAAGCGTGGACTAGAATTACATGGGATCCCATTCTTGTCGGTTCATACCTAACACTTTCTACCAAGCTCAATCCGGAAATAGGCCTTACACACACACAAATTTATTCAGGGCTTGAAAGAAAGGTTAGGTTCAGGGTGGGGGAAACTGTTCCAATGATGGGAATCAGCTACTTGGATTAGCAAGAGTGGTAGAAGGTGAAAGAAAATCCAAGTATGTGTATTGGTAGCCACAAGTTCAACAACAATGCAAAGACATGATAATTATAAGTCAAGTTCAGGTTCTAATAGATAGGGAAAAGAATCACATCAAGCATGCTTCAATTAAAACAAGAGAGTCAAGTTGTGAATTCCAAATATGGTGCTGTCTTACTTCAAGTTCTATCACAAGCATTAAACAACTAACAACGAGGGCATTGAATTCATTCAGTAAATGAGCAAGCTTACAAGGTTATCTCATCATCATCCCCTATGCATATGCAACAATCACTACAAGAATATTGGCTTTTAATAGCACAATACTATAGCGTTTTGTTCACATATGCTATTATAAGTATAAGGACGAGTTTAAGATAGCGTTTGTAGTTTTAAAAACGCTATTAATAAGTTTAGCAGAAAGAAAAATAAATACGCGCCTAATAATTTGGGTTTTTAATAGCAGAATTATCAGGAAACGCTATTAAAAGTGAACCGGGAAAACCTAAAAATAATTGGCCTTGAACCGGGAAATAAAAATATTTTCCCCCCTCTCTCGATTTTTTCTAAGTATCAAAGCTCTCTTAGACGAAAAAGTCTCAAAACACAAATGCTCTCTTCCAACACTTCGACTGATTCTCTCTTACCACAAAATCTCTCTTTCACTCAAGATTTCGTTTGATTCTGTCACTCACTATCATACTCGTTCTTAGTTTTACGGATTCTATTCGATTGGTGTTGAATCTCTCACTCGATTACAAACGGTATAGCTAATACTTTCATGAAATTTCATCTCGTTTTAGGGTTCTTAAAAGTAGTAATTGATTCCAGTCGATTATTACCTTTGTCTGTAGGAAGATTTCAGGTTATTTGTCACGGTCAAAGGTATGTTAGATTGTTAGGGTTTTCAATTTGGGTTTCAAATTGGGTTTTCGATTTGGGGATAATGTTCGATTTGGGGATAATTGGGGTTTTCAATTTGGTTCTTACTGTTTCTTTCTATTTGCAGAGAGCTCTGAAGCTTAGCTTGAATCTGTTTTCAGAAATGTAACAGTTTTCATACAAATAAAGTAACATTGGTTTCGCTCATGATCGATCAGTTGAAGCATTTGCCTTCAATTATTAAGGGTGGTCTCTTGAGCAGTAGCCAGGTGTGTGCCACAAATGTTCTTTATATTGAGGTCAATTTATAGTCTTTAGAAGTTTCTGATGGAGTCTGCTTTGGGATCGTTTTTCATTAGAGACCAGAGGAAGCAACAGAGACATTGCGGAAACTTAAAGAAGGCATAATAAAGGTGTGTTTCTACAGGGAAGTTCTGGATGGCTTACTTTTGATAAGACTGCTTGGTATTGTTTAAGGAAATCAGCCACGGGATAAACTTATGAATGTATTTTATTTGGAAATACATTCATTTGTGTCATGGGTTTGTTGTTTGATTTCAGGTTCTCTTTGTATCTCCCGAGAGACTTCTGAATCTAGAATTTCTGTCAATGTTTCGCTTGTCTTTATCTGTGTCACTTGTAGTCGTGGATGAGGCGCACTGCATATCAGAATGGTGAGTTTCTTGGCAACTCATAGATTACGTTTCTCTGTTGACTATAGTATGTTACTGCTTTTCTTTGATCTATTTTTCTTGGTTTATTAAGAGCTATTCTAAACAGGTCTCATAACTTCCGCCCTTCATACATGAGACTCAAGGCATCAATGCGGTTTTCTGAACTCAAGGCAGAATGCATTCTCGCGATGACTGCAACAGCCACTACTATGACTCTTGAGGCTGTCATGTCTGCACTAGAGATACCGTCAACCAATCTTATTCAGAAGTCAACCAATCTTATTCAACTTAATTATCTACAAAATATTTCACACTTACAAAATACTTTTAAACTTTGATATCTTACTGTATCTTTCATGATACTAACTTAAGCAACTTTGTTTGTTTTTGCGCAGTATGAGACTGACATGATAAGCAAGTATTTACGCGATAACAACATCAATTCAAAGGTTGTTTCCATTTTGAAATCTCCAATATACCTGTATCTATGGCTAATTACACTCTAATCAAGCTTAGCTCGATCGAATTATCCAAGGTTATCACAGTGGTCTTCCTGCAAAAGACCGTGTTCGTATACAGGAGTCATTTTGTTCCAACAAGATTAGAGTGGTGAGAAAATAAGTTCACTGTTTTCCATACGCTCTGTGTCCAATTTACACATGCAAACTACCACTGAAAGTTAAGCAGATGACAGTAATCAAATATTTTCGTATGTTATTGAAGGTTGTTGCAAGCATTCGGCATGGGACTTTATAAGGGAGATGTTGGAGCTGTAAGTCTAACACAATCCCTTAGAATGCTTGAACATATATCTTCATTGTCTTGCAAATACCAGTTTAATTTGGGTTCTTAAGCTCTGTTTGCTTAGATTCCTCTGTCCTTAAGACAAATACATAGTAGCTGGTTTGGAGTTTTTGACTAATGTTTTGATATTGTACTAGTGCTATCTTTAATCCATGTTTGGTCTCTGATTTGGTACTCGTTTCATATTAGAAATGTTTCATGTTCCAATGTTTATTTGCTTAATCTGATGGATATTGTGTACAATTGTGATTGATTTTTGTAGAGTACTAACAGCAACAACACCAGCAGTACTCAATCTGGTCAGAAGAAGAAGTGCTACTTGATAGATTGCTCTAAACCGGGACAGAAGGTTGTTGAAGGCAGAGTTTGGTCATCTAATCCAACAGACACAGTGCATCTTAAACCATTGGGACCCAATGCTAGCAAGGTATCAGTTGACGTGCCACTAGTAGGAAATGCGAAAGTGTGGAAACCAAGTTCAGAAATTCAGACCATTGATGATGCATTAGGTAGTCTTGTAGCTTGGCCTAGTGATAAACTTCTTTTTATGTGATGATGTTTGGAAACTCTAGTTGTGGTAGTAGAGAACCTTAGTGTTTGGAAACTCTAGTTGTTGTAGTGTGTGGAAACATAATGTTTGGATTTATGTTATGTTATGTTTGGATTTTTATGGAGTATTCATATTTTTAAAACAGGTTATCAAAGACACCAATTTCATATGTACCAATAATAACGAAAAATCATTTATTTTTAACGCTATTATTATTTAAAACAATAACATTTATAAAACGCTGTCATTACATCAAAACTTTGAAAGCGTAAATAAAACGCTATTATTACTCAAAACAATAACATTTATAAAACGCTGTCATTACATATATTAACAGCGTAAATAAAACGCTATGAAAGAGTAATTCATAATTGTTCAGAAACGCTATTAAATATAATACAATAATAGCAGGACATAAAACCGCTATAAAAAGTAGCGGAGCTATTATAGCGTGCGATGATATAGCGTTTGGTAAAACGCTATGGTATCTATCAATAGCGTTTTCTGGCCGCTACGAAAAGCCAATATTCTTGTAGTGAATCCTATATGACACATTCTAGACTCAATCCTAAAATGACAATGCAGCTACATGAACACTCTGTTTTTGTGAAATCTTTTTCAGAAATTTTTCAAATTTTTAGGGTTTTTTTCAATGACATAAATGAATGCAGACAATATGCACAATGCAAGAAAAATTTGAAAACAAGAACAAAGCAAACACATCAGATACTTCCTGAGCCCTCCCCCAAACTTAAATCACACAGTCCGCTGTGTGACCAAATTTGGAAGAGAGTACTCAGGACAAATAAATAAAGAAAGAAAACATGAGATGGTATAAACAATGAGAAATGGAGTTGTTACCTCAGCTGATGGATGAGTTGATGTGCTCATCAATGCCTGCTTGTGTGTACTGTCAGGCCATTGAGGAGTCTTGCTGTTGTGTTTCTGCTTCTTCTCCATGTGGCTTCTGTTGATCGAGTATAGTGATGATTTTTTTTTTTTTTTTTTGGTTAAAAAAAAAAAATTTTGGGCCAAAATCATCATATACTCGACCACAACTCTTCATCAGCATGTGGCCTTGCATGATAGAGTGACATGTTGAAACTTCAAAAATCTTGAGACTAAATCCCCAATGATACTCGATCACACAGCTTCACTTGATCCTTGCCCTTGTGGTCGAGTATTCTATTGCACTCTGAGCCAGAATCCACTTTACTCAGCTGTTGATACTTACTCCTGAAAGCACTACCAAAATGCATTAAAAATAACAAGAAAAAACAAAAATATGTACAGAGATAGACATGGGATTTCCTCCCAAGTGAGCTTGTTTTAAGTCTCTAAGCTTGACTCCTCACACTTATTAGGCTGAAAATATGTGACAGAGAGAACTTGAGAAGTCCTCTTCTTCACTAATCTCATCGTTATACTCAGCATTCTCCCCTGATAGTTGTACAGCTGAGTACTCAATTCCCCTTTCCTCAAAGTAAGCTGCTTCCTCTTCTGGTGGATAGTCTTTTTCTTCTGACCATCCTGAAGTGACTTTCCCTCTTGAAGTAATGTCAGTGTTGGTCTGAGATTGAGCTCCCCTTAGTGTGTCATTAAGCTTTTCAACAGTGTGGGTCAGCTTCTGAACGGTTCTTTCTTGGAGATCAGATTTCTTTTTGAGCTCTCGCCAATCAAACGCTGAAGGTATACTCGATCGAGCGACTGAGTTTGAAGGTTGAGTCTGGACTAGAATTGGTTCCTTCACTCTTGCAGCTTTAAATTCTTCTCCTGGAACCGCTCTCTGAATCTCCAAGCCCTTTCCCTCTATCGTTGACCTTGTTGGAGTTTTGTTGATGTCAAACTGCAACTTGACATGCCTCCCAAGGTTGAGATCAATCTTACCATATCTGACATCTATTACTGCTCCCACTGAAGCCAAGAAAGGTCTTCCTAAGATCAGAGGATCCTTAGATTCTTCATCCATGTCAAGCACAACAAAATCAGTAGGCACCTCTACTCCATTAATCATTACTGGCACATCCTCCAGCAGGCTAAAAGGTTTCCTTGTAGTCCTATCAGCAAGAATCAAGGTGATGTCGCAAGGCCTGTATTGGACAAATTCCAACTTCCGTGCCACAGAGAGTGGCATTAGACTGACTGAAGCTCCTAGATCACATAGACAATTGCTGAAAGTCGATTGCTTGATGGAACATGGTAGAGTGAAAGATCCAGGATCTTCCAACTTTTCTTGAATAATCCTCTCATCAGTGGCTTGAATTGGATTGGTATCATATGCATCACCTGAATCTTGATATATGTTGAGCCTTTCCAATATCAAGTTTCTCACATCTCTGTGAGGGTCCGGAATCAGTTTGAGGACTTCTATTAATGGCATCACTGCTTCCATCTCGTCAATCTGTTTCTCTGCAAGAGATTCATATTTGTCTTTCCAAGTTTTCCTGAACGTCCATGGGAGAGCAAGTGAAGGTGAAGGACTTGGCTTGAATCGCTTTACCATTCTTTCGATTATAGCAGCTTTCTCTTCCAAGGCAGACTGAGTTTGATCGCGGGATTCAGCTGAATGGTTTAGTTCAATAACTGAGACTTCAATCCGTTTAGAAGCCTCCCCTTCTTGAACCTCACTGTCCTCAGTGATTGATTTAGGGGTATGTCGAGTAGGTTTCTTCATAGCATCATTAATGTCAAACTCCATCTTGAAATCTTTTCCAAGATTAAGATCAATCTTCCCCTTCTTGACATCTATGACTGCTCCGGCTGTAGCTAAGAAGGGCCTCCCTAAGATTAAAGGATTTACTGGATCTTCATCCATTTCGAGCACTAGGAAGTCTGTGGGGATTTCAACATTTCCAATCTTAATAGGCAAATCTTCTAATATCCCATGAGGTAGTCGAACAGACCCATCAGCCAGGATCAAGGAGTTGTTGAAAGGTTTGTACTCGCTGAAACCTAGTCTCTTGGCCACAGAGAGAGGCATGAGACTTATAAAACCACCGAGATCACATAGGCAGTTACTGAAGGCCAAAGGACCTATAGAGCAAGGTAAGGTAAATGAACCAGGATCTCCCAATTTCTTGGGAGGTGGCACAAAGGTTGTATCCTTGGTCATTGCAGCATCTAGTTTTTCATGATATTGAGATGCTGCAGTAGGTGATCGAGTAGATGGATCGAGTATAGGCTCCTCTGTTGCCTTTTCAGCTGAATCTTGAACTTCATTGTCCTCAGTGATTGAGGTGGTGGCATGTCGAGTTGGCAGCTCTCGATCATGGCAGATAGTGATAGCATGAGCAGTGGCATACTCCTTTGGATTCTGAATTGCTTTGCCTGGAAGTTGACCTATAGGTTTTGGAGCAGAAGTGGATGCAGATTGTCCTTCCAAGTATCGGACTTTGGAATTCAGTGCCTCCACTTTGACATTTAAGTCGTTGTAGCTACAGTCCAGCTTATTGTGTAATTCAGATATCTTCTTAGCAATCTCCATGGAGCCAGATGCTTGTCCTTGGAGAAGCTGTTGTAGCATTTGCTTCATGTCAGAATCAGGAGCAGCAGAACCTTGGTGTTGCTGAGGTGTAAACCCAGGTGGTGGTTGCTGCTGGTAGTTCCCCTGAAATTGTTGCTTGGGAGAAAAACCTTGGTTGTAGGGAACAAAAGGTTTATTCTGACCATGCTGTTGTAGTGGAGGATACACTTGATCCTGTGGATTGGCAACGTTGGTGCTACGGTAAGCAAGGTTGGGGTTGTTAGTCTTGAAGTTGTTATACCCATTGTAGCCACCTTGATTGTTGATGTAGCTGACCTCTTCTAACTGGTTCCCCTCCCCATCTTGGACTTGATACTGCTCGTCATCAAGTAGAAAGTGCACATGCTTCTGCTGGCCAAGGAGAAGCCTATCCAGTTTCTCATTAAGAGCTTTCATCTCTTTACTATGCTTTGCATCTGAATCTCCAATACCTCTGTTAGAGCGATTAAAATCCTCGTTATAATTACCATCGGATTGAGCTAAGTTCTCAATTAATTCCCAGCCTTCTTCAACATCCTTATTCAAGAAATTCCTATTAGAAGCAGTGTCCAGCAACATTCTGATCTTGGGCAAAACTCCCCTGTAGAGTGTGCTTAGTAGAGAAGCCTTCTTGAAACCATGGTGTGGACACTGTATAGTGTAGCCTTTGAATCTCTCCCAGGCTTCACAAATGGATTCAGACTGCTTTTGGGTAAAACTGGAGATTTCATTCCTAAGCCTTGCAGTTCTTGAATTTGAGAAGAACTTTGTTAAGAAGGCCTTCTTGCAATCGTCCCAAGATGTGATGGAGCCAGCAGGTAACGTCTTTTCCCATTGGTGTGCTTTGTCTCCCAGTGAGAAGGGAAACAGGCGCAGCTTGAAACTGTCCTCACTAACACCGTTTATCTTGGTTAGGCTGCAGAGCCTGTCGAAGTTATCCAAGTGGTCTAAGGGATCTTCCAGAGGCAGACCATGGAACTTGCTTCCTTGAATCATCGAGATGAGACCACTTTTAATCTCGAAGTTGTTGTTTTGGACAGCAGGAGGCACAATTCCTTGCCTCTGATGGTGGTTTCTTGGTGCATCTCCAGCACCAATGTTTGCAGGCAGATTGTTGACATCTTGTTCATCAGCCATTCTGAAAGGATGGTTATGTTCAAGGTCTGTAGTGTCTCTCCTTTCCCTTATTTCTCTGTCAATACGGTCAATGTTATCGTTGAAAAGGAGGTTCTGGTTGCCTTTTGATCGAGTTTGCATACAGCAGGGTTGTACCTGGATCAAGAAGACAACATGAAAAACAAAAAGTTAGTAACCTAAGTGAAAATTGAAATAGAACTTGATCTAAGCAAGTCTGAAATCTCAAATGTAACAAACAAACACCCAAATGGCAACGGCGCCAAATTGGTAGTATGATTTTAACTAAGATCAATTATCCTTAAATCACTATCATGTCATTGCAGTATTTAAGGTGTCAATCCAAATGGGTGTGATGCTAGCAATCAAGATGCAATCAGATTTCACAGAGTCAAGCCAAGCAATAACAGGTTTTGATTTTGTTAACAGTTCCAGTGATCATGCAGAAAACAATAATTCTAACAGAAACAGATAACACACTCGATCACACAGCTTGATGCCAAGCACTGGATGTGGTCGAGTGCCAGGTCGAGTACCAAACAGAAACTGCAACAAATGTACTCGACTGCACACTCCGTTTCCAAACTGCTGGGTGTGGTCGAGTACTTCAAGTGAAATAAGTAAGAATGCAAAAACTAAGCAACAAGTAACGAGATCAAGCAATCAATAGCGATGTGAACAAAGAAATCAATTGGAAGAGAAATTCCCGAGGATGGGGTAATCGAGTAGTGAAGTCTTCTTAATCTAACAGATGGTTAACATGCTCAACAAACTATCCCTAGACAACAAGTTCAATAACCAAATCAAAGTGCTACCGCAACAGAGATCCTCAAGCAAAGCTAGTCCCAGACTCAATCACCATTGACGAGAGCTAACCTAACAGGCATTACGAATCAACAAGTTAAAGCCAAAACGCTCCCTGTAACCAATACCTTGGTACAGAGCCACGAATCTCTGGAATTAGTGGTTCAGACATTTCATCGAACACCTTTTGGGTGTGGAAATGTCTGGGCTCAGATTCCAGTTGATCAGAAAGCAATCAGCATTAAGAACAACTAATCCAGAAGGGATCTACCAATCAAACTCAACCACCTAGCAGATCAAGGATTCTAAACTACCCTAACCCATCCTCAAGAACCCTAATTACTACTCAAAATTCATAACCAAGAACACAAACCCAGAAATGCATAAAAACTTCATACTAGCTAGATCTCAACAAGATGAACAACTTTGTAGAAGAAATCAAAAGCAAATACTCAATAGATTAAGAGAAATCTGGATTACAAATATGAAGAAAGCACTAATTGTTCTGCAGAATAAAACTCAGACAGAATAAAACTTAGTCTGAAAATTATGAGAAACAACCTATTTATAGCAAATACTAGGAAACCCTAAATCACAAGACGACAAAGTATTAAGGCGGTTTACGGAGACATTCGGCTTCGTGAAATCGAGTGAAGAGGTCGAGCAAAGCTGGCTCCTTTGCGGTTTCTTGATCTGGTCGTGATGCGATCGAGTGACTAGGTCGAGTATGCACTCGAGTCCCGCTTCATCTTCTTCTCTTCCTTATGCTTAGTGTCTGGTTGAGTTGGGATCTGAGAAGCCTCTGAAGCGTGCAGTCGAGTGCTTGGTCGAGTAAGTTGGTGGAGGATACTCGACTGCGTGCTCGAGTCGTGATCTAGAGTCGTGGTCTACTTGGTGAAGGAGCTGGTACTCGACCACGAGGTCGAGTGGTAGGTCGAGTTGGTGAAGGAGAGGGTACTCGACTTGGTGATCGACTTGGTGATCGACTTGGTGCTCGAGTTGGTGATCGACTTGGTGCTCGACTTGGTGATCGACTTGGTGCTCGAGTTGGTGATCGACTTGGTGCTCGACTTGGTGCTCGACTTGGTCGTGGTCGAGTGCATTTGGAAGGTCATGATGATGGTGCTCGACCTCGTGGTCGAGCATACTGATGGGTTCTGGTCCACTTCTTCCAATTTGCTCACCAACAGCTCCAAATCACCTGAAAACAACTCAAATATGCAACATGCATGCAAAACTATCCTAATCATGCAAAGTGATGACAAATGATGAAGAATGGTATGAAACAATGACGAAATGATGATAAAGTGATGCTAAATGGATGCTCAAAACAAGTAAAATATAGACATATCATATACCGTCACAACACTTTGGTACACACTGTCCACACATAAACGTACACTGTCTTCGCGGAGACATAAAGCTTATGAGGAGAACTAAATAGGATTTTTGCAAGTCTTCTTGTTATGACCTGCTTGTCTACATCATGTGCACTGATTCGGAATAAGTCTTTTCTGTCTCTTTTTCTGAAATGACAACAACAATAAGTTAATAATCTACGCATCTTATACTCAAAACATAATGTTGTGGGATATTTGAAAAATCTGTACACGTTTGAATGATAGCACTTACCCGGTTTTCACCTCTAGATGGAATCCTTTTGGTTGTTGGTCTTCCTGGTGGTCGTCTACTGTATGGAGGAATTAATATCAAATCCGATATATGTTGTGGGATGACAACATCCTTCGGATCCGCGATAGGTAGAATCGGTTCTTGAAAAGAATCAGAAAACGTTTGAAGGCCATACCACCATCCTACAACAACCTTCGAATCTATTCCAAACTCGATTGCAGCTGCTAGACCGTGTTCACATGGGATTCTCAACTTTGTGTACCTAAGACACGTACACGTACACTCGTCCAGAACGACATGAAAATGCTCACCTGACTTGCTTGTAACTTGATAACTCTACGGTCTAGACATCTTAACCGCGAATTTCCCTAACGCAGGCAAATCTTGGAGAAAACGCTCATCAACCTCAGGCGTCACTAAAGACTTACACCTAGCCACTTTTTGCCTCCTCGCTGCGAACCATCGCATTAGGACCTCTCGAATGAACTCTATCATGTACACAATCAGATATGATTTGGCTCTTGTTAAGACATTATTCATAGACTCCGAGTTGTTGCTAGACATGATATTGTAGCGTTCCCCTTTACAGTGAGCTCTTGTCCAATGCTCAAATCCAATTTCCTCTAAGTAATTTGCGCATGCAGCACTCTTAGCCCTTAACTGTTCGAAGTATTTTTCAAAATCTCTCACTCTGTAAGCTTTAGTAGTGCTGAAGAATAATTCAGATACACCATACTTACCATAATGGGTGGAGATATTTCGCTCAAGGTGTACTGCACATGCACCATGATGAGCTTTCGGATAAACCACATTGAGGCCTTTATATATTGAAGAATGTCTGTCCGATACAATCATTAAATCTTCACTGTCTGGAACAATGTCAGCTAATTTATCAAAGAACCACACCCATGAAGCGTCAGTCTCACCATCCACAACACCAAACGCTATTGGAAATATTTGGAAGTTCCCGTCTTGGGCACATGCAATGAGGAGACATCCCTTGTAATGTCCTACTAGCTGCGTTCCATCTACGACAATTACCTTCCTCATATACTTCAGACCTTTTATAGAAGCCCCGAGAGATACAAAAACATACTTAAAGCGCTGCGTACCATCAGCTTTAGGTGTAGAGTGTAGGTGAGTTATCGTACCCGGATTAGCTAATTTAAGAAGATACAAATAGGTAGGCAAAAACCTGTAACTTTTTATATCATCCCCCCTTACATTTTCCACTGCAACCTCTTTAGCTCTCCAAGCGGTAGAATATGAAATCCGAACATTGAGATCATTTAGGAGCAACTGTGGTAAATCGACAGCTCTCGGACCCCCTTGCGTAGAACTGTATCTGCTCTTCACTACCTCTCCGAGAAGCTTATAACTAGCATGTTTATTATAATTCTTACGAGTGTCGATGTCACACGTATGGGTAGTATCATACGATGTGATTTTGAAACATTCTGAATTGTTGACAACTTGAGCTGTCAAATGCCATGGACAAGTATCATCAACGCAGACCATCTCCAATCTTGTAGGACATGACCTATGTTGCTTGTAGCAAAAGCATTGTTTGATTGCGAGATAAGACATTGTTTGTTGTATGACTTTTCTGTTCTTAAAAACACTCCCGACATACAAAGTCTCACCTGTCGTACTCAGTTCGACTTGTGTCTCATCATCTCGTAAATTGGCTAAATCATCGAATACCGAAGCAGCATCATTATCGAGAATCTCCAACTCGCCACCATGTAATGTAGAAAAGTCATTATACACTTTGTAAGCCTCAGCTGCGGTAACTAACCGATTATCATTCAGTGTCCCACTTGCGGAAGCTCCAATACCACGGTCGATAGTGACTTCGTATATACCATTAATATTGGTATCCGTGTTACCTTCGCAGCCTGTATCTTGTACACATTCTGTAGTGTATGTACATTGGTACAAACCATGTTGACACGTACGTCTTGGAGTCACCGTTGGTGTACGGTCACCCGAATGAGAAATGTTATCTCCGCCAGGTGCAGTAACTAGCCGATTATCATTCAGTGTCCCATTTGGGGAATCTCCAATACCACGGTCGATAACATCATCCCCAGAGACATCGTCTATACCATTAATATTGGTATCGGTGTTACCTTCGCAGCCTGTATCTTGTACACATTCTGTTATGTACGTACATTGGTACAAACCATGTTGACACGTACGTCTTGGAGTCACCGTTGGTGTACGGTCAACCGAGTTATCTCCCCCACGTACACGATGACTTGTGTACGTACACTCTGCCAATAGACGACTGAATTCCCCTGGATGTTGAACCGTTTGTTGAGTGAGAATGACGTCCTCCTCAACATTCCCTATTCCATATTCTTCAATAATTAAATCGTTCCACTTGTTGTAATCGTAATCTTCGCCACTGCCTTCACTACCGTCTATAGTAGGATCGAGGGTACTTCCCCCCATAGATCCATCATCACCCTGATAATCATCATACCCAGCACCATCTTCGTTGTCCTCCTCCTCTTCTTCATCCTCATCTGTTTTATCGTCTTCAACGTCGTCTTGCTCATCTACGGCCTCATTATTTCCATCTACATTTGAAGCCGCTACAATGGGATTTGGTGCGTTGCACTCCCACACACACGGTAACTCTCACCATCGGTCCTAGGGACAGTATTCCCGAGTGCCTTGACGGTTGTAATGAAAGAGACAAACAAGGTGACACTAGGATCCCCACCACGAATCAAAAAGAATGTATCCAGGCTCATTTGATTGTCAATGTATACAGGAGGGCATTTACTTTCTATCATCACTGACATCTTTCCCGGCATCCAGTAACTAATTATTGGATTGCATTCGGTGCACTTCAAACTGAAAACCTCGCATAATGTACGTACAAATGCCGTGTACGTCATGTTTTGCCTAACACGTACACAACGACCAAACCAGCCTTCCCATGGTTCAAATTTCCATTCTTCTTCTTTGCATTTCCACTCACCCACCATAGTAAATACGGGAATATCCATTACCAACCTGCATCATAAATTCAGCAGAACCCCATTAAATGCAAATGAAAGCATGATTATATCTACAAAAAACAAAAAGAATTCCCAACTACACACTTATAAACATAAATCTATCCTCATTTAGCAATTTCAACTAAAAAAAGTGGAAATAAAAATATTCTGGGTTTTTATATAAAAACAATGTTGATCTTAGCACACAATCAAGACCCTAGTGTGTTAAAACAAAAAACTTCTTAACCAATTTCATTACTTACACGTTCAATGCTTGTCTTGGCTCCAAACTTTGTAAATCAAGAAGATCAAACCGATGCAGAATCACATTCGTTCAGAATAATTTGTTTGTTTGATGGATCATGTTTGTCTCTTACAACTATTCACACATATAAACTAATATTAGAAAAAGTAATGATGACTTTTGCATTAATTGTGACATGAGTCATGTCTAAACTTTTTGGGCATTAAATACTGATGTCTCATTGTGTTTTAATGTTATTAATCTCAACTTGTCACTGTACTCCCGCACAATTCAATTAAGAACGAAATATATTGCTTAACCGGAACAGTGTACGTAACTGAACCGTACAGTGAACAGTACATCGGTCCGTTGGTAGGGGTAAAATGGTCGGATTTTGGCTAAATTGTCAAAACTTGAAAGCCCATTTTCACTTTGCCAAAACATGAAATTAAAACTTGGTCAACTGCCCTGCCATGCAATTTACCCTTAAAAAATGCCATTATGAATTATTTTTAATAAAAAGTAAACTAAAAAGAAAAAAATATTAAAATCTAAAATTCATGTTTTCTTTTTCACATTTTTCTCTCGACACTTTACTTCTCTCTTCCTCCAAAACCTAGCCGCCACCTCTCTTCTAAATTCCGTTCGCCGTAACTCCGACCGCTGCGCTTCCGTCCAGCTTTGTCTACCAGTACCTGCCGCTTCATCTTTCTCCTCTCTTGTCCTCTCCACCGCTTCTCTCTTTTCCGCTGGAAACCATCGCTTCTCTCTTCTCTGCCGCTTCTACTTCATCTTCTTAGGCTTCGCCGCCAGCATCTATGTTGGATTCCGTCACCAACAGCAGCAATGTTGAGGTTTTCCTTTGATTTATGGTTTATATTTTTATAAAATGAGTTGGAAAAACATATTGCATGAAAGGTGTTCGATGAAATGCCAGTCTTGACGGCAGACTTATTTGTTAATTATCACAGATTTATTTGTTGCTCATCACAGACTTGTTTGTTCGTTTTCGTAGATTTATTTGTTGCTCATCGCAGATATGTTTTAAGTAATAACAATTCTATCAATGTCTATTGCAGGATCATATTGCGAGTATCTTTTTTGGTTGCATTGTTTTGTTGGTTGTATTTTGATTGCATATCTTTTTTTAAGTGTTTCTAGATTTAATTGCTGCTCATCACAGATTTGTTTATTTGTTGTATTGTTTTGATTGCAGATTTATCATTACAGATTTGTTTGTTGGTTGCATTGATTTGATTGCAGATTTATTGGTTCTCAATGAGTTCTGTCTAGTCATCGACATAGATTCTGGTGGAGTTAACTTCAGTGACTATGAATTTCGATGGTTTGTGTTCTCTAAGACACAAATTTGTTAGTATCACCACAGATTTGTTTAGATATGACCACAAATTTGTTTTGATATGTTCACATACTTGTTTGTATCACCACAGATTTGTTTTGACATAACCACAGATTTGTTTTAATATGTTCACAGACTTGTTTTAAGTATGTCCACAGTTTTGATTCGTTGATCACAGATTTGTTTTGAAAAATGCATCTAGGATTCTGGAGAAGAAAAAGAGTGCCTAGCCGTAGGATGGCAGTTTGATGGACTTATCGATGGGAACATTCAGGCATTGCGGGAGAGATTAGGAGCTGAGATGTTTGAGGAAGTTCCACTGACGGGAGACGTAGCATTGACTAATCCATTGCCTCGTCGTGCAGAGTTCAAGATCCCTTATCTCAATGATCACTCAGAATGAGTGTCTTTATGATATGGTCGTGGTTGCATTTGGTTTTGAGTCAGATGTTGCAAGTTTTCTTATTTAGGAATGTTATTGTTTCCACAGACTTTTTTGGTGTGAACCAGTTGTTGCAGCTGTTACCACCGACTTTTTTGGTGTGAACCAGTTATTTTTCCTGAGTGTTATTGTAACCACAGACTTTTATTAGAACATGTAAGACTTGAATTCTTAGAGATATAAGTTCCATAACAACACATACAAGTTCCATCATAACACCCATGTTCTACAATAACACATAAAAGTTTGACATGTCAATACAGACGTCTTACATGTTCCACAATAACACTCATACAAGTTTGAAAAATACAACAAAAGTTTACAACAGAGACTACTTCATCAAGTTTATGCCTTCTTGCATGTTTTACGATTATGCCCAGTTTCATTACAACTGGTACACGTGTGTTGTTTCCTAGGCCTCTTATTCTCCATGGCTTTCTCAAGGACAGATTTAAATCTTGACTTTTTAGGCTTACCTGGTTGTTGTTTCGGAATAGGTGGCGAACACACTTTAGTCGCAACATGCTCTAGTATTGGAAGTGCAAAATCCCTTGGCATGATGAAAATAGGGACTAAATAAGTCTGTGACAACATAAATCTATAGACCAAATAAATCTGAGATAACTTAAATCTACACCACAATGATGAAAATAGGGACCAAATAAATCTGCGATAACTTAAATCTAGACCAAATAAATCTGCGATAACTTAAATCTAGACCAAATAAATCTAAGATAAGCTAAGGATTGGTCAAACCCTAAATCGGACGGTCCAGATTTCTCTATCTTAGATTCTAGAAAACAAATTTGTGGTGTCTTCAAATAAGTCTGTAAAACTATATCTGCGGTCAAAGTGTAACAACAAGCTGTAGAATATAAGTCTGTGACAACTAAAAAGGTAGTTAAGTCTAGATTAAGTCTGCGACAACTATGACACATATATCTGTGATGATGGAAAATAAATCTGTGATTCATAATATATCTGCCGTCAAGAGGTAAAACTCTGTGATCACTAAGAGTCAGTCTAGTTATTATCTTTTGCAGTAACAAATCTGCAACAACGTACAGACTTAATATAAGTCGGTAGGTACTATTAATAAGTTTGCAGAAACGTGATTGACAATAAGTCTGTAGGAAAAACAAATCTGTATAAATAAATCTGCGAAACCTAGGAAATCTGCGATGTCATCAAAGAAAATCTGTAAGACAAGTTTGTGGTAGACAAAAAATCTGTAATAGCCTATAAATCGGTAGCAACCTATGAAAAAATCTGTATACTAAATCTGTGGTAGAAATAAATCTGTAGAACAAATCTGTGGTTCAAAAACAAATCTGCAAGAAAACAAGTCAGCGATAACTATACAATTAAATTTGTGGCAGATTTATAAATCGGTGGCAGATTTATAAAATCTGTGGCAGATTTTTTCTACAGATTTATTTGAGTTCGCAGAGATCAGTGACAAAACTATAAATAATGACAGGTTTTTCTGTAAATAACGGCAACTTTTGCCTAGCTGGCATTTTTTTTTAATGGCATTTTTGTTATTATGATTTTCTGTACAAAGCTTTACATGGGTATTTTGGGGATTAAAAAAAAACGAAAACACTCTAGTTATTATTAAAAGATACGAGTCATTCTACTTATTAATCCCCATATAAGGGTCATTCTAGTTATTCTCCCTAAAATTTATCTGTAATTATATTTAGTTTAACTGTTTATTTAAATTATAAGTAATAGAAAAAATTTAAAACCAATTACATGTTGATATTTGTGAAATAAGTCTCTCAAGAGGTGCTTTCATCTGAAACATATGCTCATGTTTTTTTTTTTTTTTTTTTAAAATATATATATACTTGAAAACACTTGTGAGATCCTTTCATTGCACATGCTCTAACTCGAACGAACTCACTATTCACTAAATTTTAGTCTATACACGACCCTTTTGATTTTTTTTTTCTCTTTAACCGTGAAGTAGTACTAATGCCTAAGACCAAACGCAGTGGAGCAATCAAGCCTCGGGTGTTAGTAATAAACAAATGAGAAATAATGCAAATTTCGGCTAAGACACAAAACACAGGTGTAAGTTTACACCCAGGTGTAGAAGCGACGTGGCAGAGTTTGGTTGGTGGATACAGGTGAGAATACTGAAGTGGTTGTTTTCTCCACTAGAGCTGTACAAGCTTCTCATTGATGGTTGGTGATATTATTTTATTAATATATTACCACTCACACCCACACTCCCACATGCACCATTGTGGATGCTCTAAGTATGACTAATATTGATTACTTGTAATGAAATTTGAGTTCAATATTTTTAACATATAATTGTTTGTTTAATATATTTTCCCGTCAAAGAGAGGTTGTGATACGCAACATTTTTATGATATTTATAATACATACACATAGTAAACGAAAGCTACATTACCTCATAGTTCATACCATACTTCTATATATATACGCGTAAAAGAAAGCTACATTCTCATTATCTCATACATCAAACAAAAAAAATATCATGATTTTTCTCTTTAGTACTCTCCAATTTTCTCTCTTCTCTTTGGCCCTTGTAATCGCCGGTTACATTTTCCTCGGAAAAAAATTGAGTAAAGGTGAAGTTGATACTTCCACCATCCCTGAGCCATTAGGAGCTTTGCTTCTATTCGGCCACCTCCATCTATTGCGCGGCAAAAAACTCATTTGCAAGAAACTAGCTGCCATATCCGAAAAACATGGTCCTATCTTCTCCCTCAAGTTAGGGTCTTATAGGCTGGTTGTGGCCAGCGACCCAAAAACGGTGAAAGAATGTTTCACCACCAACGACTTGGCTCTAGCAACCAGACCCAATATAGCCTTTGGTCGGTACGTAGGCTACAACAATGCAAGTCTAACACTGGCTCCCTATGGAGACTATTGGCGTGAGTTACGTAAGATTGTCACCGTCCATCTATTCTCAAACCAGAGTATAGAGATGCTTGGTCACATTCGTTCTTCAGGAAAGATGCTCTGATACCATGTAGATTTAGTGAATATGTTCTGTCATTGATCTTAAACGTGTGTACAAAGTATATATAGACAAGAGGATGTAGAGAATGTCGAGCTAAACCTAACCGACTATACTCGTTTAATATACAAAGCCCATATAGTATAACTTAGCCCAATATTTATCAAACACCTATACAAAGGGAGTGGTGGAACTTCTATAGTGAAGATTGACATGTTATTCGAGTTTTTGACCTTCAATATAATCCTTAGGAAGATGGTGGGGAAGAGAATTGGTTTCGGTGAAGTGAATAGCGAGGAATGGCGTTATAAGGAGTCCCTGAAGCATTGCGAGTTCTTGGCTGTGATTCCTATGATAGGCGACGTTATTCCATGGCTAGGATGGTTGGATTTTGCAAAAATTTCTCAAATGAAGAGATTATTTAAGGAGCTTGACTCAGTCAACACCAAGTGGCTCCAAGAACATCTCAAGAAGAGATCAAGAAATGAGAAAGATCAAGAAAGAACAATCATGGATCTACTGCTCGACATCTTACCAGAAGATATTGTGATAAGTGGACATGTACGCGATGTCATTGTGAAGGCAACGATTTTGGTATGCACATTTTCACTATACTCCCATTAATTTTGGATATATGTTAGATAATCTCACAAATAATTAATTATGAACTAAGAGCATTTCTAACGCAAAGAACTCTTCTCAATTTCTTATCTATATTAATTTAATTATTTCAATATAATTCAATTATTTCTATATTTTTGATTATAAATAAAGAAATTGACTAGTTATATAATGTCACATGTCACATGTTTCCTTCTTTTTCTTCTCTCTTATGTTTCTATTACTTTTTATTATTTAGTCTTACGAACCTCAATTAGAAATCACCGTTGAATGTGCTCTAATGTAGTATAGGAAAAATATGATTTAATTCACTCATGGTTTGAAATGAAAGTCTACTAACATAAATGTTCGATTTCTTGTTGTAGGCTCTCACATTAACGGGATCAGACAGCACATCCATCACTTTGACATGGGCAGTATCGCTACTACTCAACAATCCTGCTACTTTAAAAGCAGCACAAGAAGAGATTGACAATTGTGTCGGGAAACGTAGATGGGTTGAAGAATCCGACGTACAAAACCTTAAGTACCTACAAGCTATTGTTAAGGAAACTCACCGACTTTACCCGCCAGCTCCTCTTACAGGTCACAAATCAAATACTCTTTATTGTCATTATAATTCTTATTGCATGACCTTATTAATCTTTTAAATGATGAACCTATTTGGTTATACAAAATAATGAATGATCAGGAATCCGCGAAGCACGTGAAGATTGTTTTGTGGGAGGATACCGTGTTGAGAAAGGCACACGCTTGCTCGTCAACATTTGGAAACTTCATAGGGACCCCAAGATCTGGCTTGACCCCAAAACCTTTAAGCCTGAGAGGTTCATGGAGGAGAAATTACAATGTGAAAAGAGCGACTTTGAATACATTCCTTTTGGTTCGGGAAGAAGGTCGTGTCCGGGGATCAATCTTGGTCTAAGAGTTGTACACTTCGTGTTGGCTCGATTGCTTCAAGGCTTTGAGTTACGCAAAGTGTCTGATGAACCAGTGGATATGGCTGAAGGGCCTGGTTTAGCCTTGCCAAAAGATTAACCCGGTCGAAGTTGTTGTAATGCCTCGACTCGAACAGGAGTTGTATAGTTCACTCTGAATTAAACCATTGTGTACTCGATAATTATTTGGAGATTCCTGTGATCACCCCTTTCTGATTTTAGACATATAGTGTCGATGGTTTAAAAACAATTTGGGAAAGGACAGGAGAGACATACGGGGAAAAAAAATGACCAGCTAGATTCGACACAAAACAATTGTGGTTGCCAAAACACAATTATAAGGGCGAGCAAAGTCACACGTTACTTTTTTCTCCCAGCCAAAGTATACCAAAGTATAATCGCATAAACAAAAGTTATATTTTCATTATTTCTTATTTTACATATTCATTATTGTAGTATTGTTTGGACCATTCACATTCATTTAGTACACAAAGTATAACTAAAATTGTGCAATGAAATAACAAAAGATTCAAACATACAGTGCGTTTGCATTTGCAACCATTGTATATTCATTACTGTAGTATCGTTGTAAAAAGTCTAGCAACTCGACTCGGGTGTGATGTGATGACCCTAATTGCATGTTACCATCGAATGCCAAAACGATTAAAATGTGATGTGACTCAAGTGTTGTTAGCAAGTGATTTATTTCTTGTATTTACTCTTACTCTTATCGTTGCACAAACGGAGTTTAAACCTACGAATAAAGTGCAGCAAGTGTGATTTATGGATATGTAAACCAATATATCCTCAATTATTTTTTATTATATCTAATTAACAAATTTTACTATTTAATAATTACAACTATGATTACCTCAAATTATCCGTAGTTGGCGGGGAAACCTGAAATACACTTTTGAGAGAAATTATAAAATTACGTTTTTGCCGGAAAACGCGAAACAACTTTTTTTGGCATAACATGTGGAATAACGTTTTAGGCTGGAAAACATGGGATCATGTTTTTTTAGTAGGAAAGCGGAAATCATATTTTGGTGGAAAAACGCGGAACCAAGTTTTAGCGGAAAAACATGGAATCATGGAAACGAAAAAACACATTTTTGGCGAGAAAACATGGAATTACGTTTTTGGTGGGAAAACCGGAACTCGCATTTATGACGGGAAGATATAGAATCATCTTTTAGTAAAAAAAGCGAAAACAAGCTTTTAGCAGAAAAACGTAAAACATTATTTTTGGCGGAAAAACGTGAAATGACGTTCTTGGCGGGAAACCGGAATCACATTTTTTGGCAGAATCATGCCTTGGTAGAAAACACAAAACATGGAATACGAAAAAACAACAAATTGAGTTTTAAGCGGGAGAACACGGATTCTCGTTTTTGGCAGAAAAATACATAAAATAAATAAGTAAATGATTGATAACATTAATAATATAACCAATAGTAATTTTGTCATCTAATCACATCTGAATCGTTTTGTTATTCGAAAAAAATAGGATAATGGATCGCAGCCGAATCGCATTACCATTCATAAATTTGATTAATCACATTGCACCGAAACGACATCGTTCCCTGGTTCAAATCGGAGTCACACCTAAATCGGAATATCAGTCGGACCAAAAGTCACATTTTTTTATTTTTTTGTTTTTGGTCTTAAACCCAGTCACAAAGCATTTAAAATTATTGTCCTCTCTTCAACGACATTTTTCACTTCATCTCAGGGTATATAGGCTCCGTAACTCTCTCTGCTATCTCTTTCTCCTTCTCTATATTTATTCTCTCTCCCATCGTTGTGAGTCTGTTATAGTTAACAATTTTTATTGTATGGTTCTTTATAAAATTTTGTTATTTTTATCCCTTGCAAATCAGTATCCCTTATATAATATTGTAGAAATACTTTTTAAAATTAACCTTACCAAGTATATATATTTACACTAGAATGCCATTACAAGTACTCCTACTGTTTCACAAAGAGTGTCATTCTACACTTTTTCACACATATTAAGAAAACCATTAAAATTTCTATTATACTCTTCATTAATACACTAAACAAAATTATCTCTCTTATTAACACATTAAAGAAATAGGGTTAAAATGAAATTTTATTCAATATTTTGCATTGGAAATATAAAACGAGACTCTTTGTGAAACAAAAATAAAACTTTAAAACGACACTCTTTGTAAACCAGAGGGAGTATAGATTTCAGAGAACAAATTAATAATAGTCACTAAAGGCAAAATTCTCAAATACTAATTGATACAAATTAATTACTTTATAAAAACCAAAATACATTATTAATTTTCAACAAAATGAATAGCCAACCAATATGAATATATAAGATTTGATAATTGAAGATGAAAACCATTTTTCTTAAGATATTTGCTTATTCCTTTCCTAGGGATGACGATATCAAGAGCACATAAACAATGGTTTTGTTCATTTGGAGAGATCACAGGGGTTTTGTTCCAATAGAGTGTGACATTGGTGCTCCCTTAGAGTTTGTGACTTCTTCCTCCAATTTGTGACAACTCAAGTTGTTGCAAACGAAAAGATTGAATTTTTTTATGTAGAGATATAAATATATATAGAGAGAGATAAGCTGAATTATATTTATTTAATTAAAAGAAATATCATAAATTACCAATTCACTACAACCTACTAATGATGATATTAATATTTTAATTACTTCACTAATAGCAATAAAATACTCATCTAAAAACACAAATAGCAAGGAATATATATCAAAAGCTCCAAATAAAGTCACTGATCTTCATATCTTCCCTCACACACGAATTTTACCAAATCAGTCACAAATCAAAGAGACCAGAAAGTTAATGAATATGCCTAATCTCTTATCAAAGTTCTTCCAAAACAAAATCTTTGTTTCATCAATGGCTGTCAAACCTTTGATTTCCCTCTATATGCGAACAAACTTAAGAACCCTATCCTTCTTCATGAAAGTTGTCACCCTCTTGATCTTCTTAAACACTTTCCCTGCTTCATTCTTTCATCTTCTCTACCAGCTGCTGAGCTCTTACACAACACAATAATCTTTCTTTTTCTCAAACACAATGTTGCAAAGAAATGAACTTTTTGGTTTGTAAAAGACAAATGAAGGGGACGTTTGAGAAAGAGGAGAGTGGGGTTTTTTAGTAGCAAAGATACGAACTTTCAAGAGCGTAAGCATTTTTCTATTCAGATCTGTTTTCTGTAAGCGCGGCTATTAGATTTTGTTGAACTTGTTAGGGTTTACATATTATGTGTATATATAGAGTGTCTTCTAGAGAAGAAGACAAAAAATTTTATTACTATATAAGAGAAATTGTCTCTTATAGCCTCAAATCAAGTTCTTGGGACAAGAATAGCACTCAAAAGTTTATTGGACAAAAATCGCACCTTATTTTTGATATTTTAAATTAATAAGAAATTATAAATAAATACCAAAAATCACAAATTCATCGTTAATATTTTCCAGCCAAAAAAAAATCCCGTCAAAATTTTCCCGCCAAAAAAATTTCCGTCAAAAATTTCCGCCAAAATCTTTTTCGCTCCCGGAAAAATAAAATATCGTCAAAATTTTCCCGCCAAAAACAATTCCGTCCGACTTTTCCCGCCAAAAAAAATCCAAGAAATTATTACCCTATAAATAATCATTTTCATCTCTCATTCACTCATTCTCTCATTCTCTCATCCTCTTCTACTATATCTCAAATCTTGATTTTTTGTTTTAAGTTTTCTTTTTGGTTGGTTGGTTATTATTGTTGTATGGGTCTAAGAAAATCAACTTTAATATCATTGTAAAAGCATAGTTTCATTGTAAAAGCATAGTTCTACATTTTAATTTTAGAGACTATACGATATATATCTTACATTATTTTTTGATTTTTTAAAGATTAATATCTATTATCTATTATAGATTATTATCTTATAAGTAGTCATAGTATCTATTTTTTATATTGCTATATGGGTTAATATCAAAGAAACCATCATTGTAAAAATTTGATTCTAAATTTATTTTACAAAGTATGTCATATAATATTTCTTCTTTAATTTTCAGAAGCAAAATAAAAAAGTTTTGATGATTATAACAAAACTTTCAGGTTTATTGGTGATGGAGAATTAAGAATTTCAATTCTAATCATCGTACAACAAGGAAAATAATGTTAAGAAGATCCATCTCTAATTTCTACTTTAAATGTTTACTTATTTTCTAACATATCCATGTATTTTTTTTAATTATGAAATATTTAATAAATAAATTATTGTAGTACATATATCAAATAATTTTTATTACATCTTTATTATTTTAAATAAATTTTTGTAATTCATTTTTAATATATATATCATTATATATAGCTTTTTTCTGAGCTACTAGATAATTATATAAAGATCGTTATATTGTTTCTTTTATTTAAAATTTGAGGTTTAAGTGTTTCTTGAAAAACAAAAAGCTTCATTAAAAAAAAGATACCAAGTGGACCAATAAAGAGAGAATTAAACTCTACTTTTATATATATGATTTTCTGCAGATTCTTAGCTTCTGTTTTAGAAAACTTCAACCTCCCACCTCCCACCGAAGTTATCAACCTCTACAAATCCTTGAGTATAACTAGGGGTATCAAAATGAATAAACCGATTTAAACCGATCCATAATCCAATGAGTTTAGGCTTAAATGGTTTATGAGTAGATCTAACTCATTTGTTAAATGGATTGAGTCAATCCATTAATCCAGTTATATGATGGTTTAATGGTTAAATGAGTTGATCCATAAAAATAAAATAATTAACTAGGATCGGACCCGCGGTCCACCGCGGGAGAATATTGGTTTACATATGTTGCGTTTAATATTGTGTGTGTTTTTTAGTAGAACGAATCGTGTAGTATACTTATAAATATTCATAATAACGAATTGTAGAGAAAATGTAAAATTGTTTATAAATATACCCATCGTAATAATTATGATTTACAAAATAGAAATATACCCATCGTAATAATTATGATTTACAAAATAGAATTTTGTGTTTTAAAATTCTAAAATTAGACGATTCATGGGAATTAGAGCAGTCGAAATAGGTCAAAAACCGCGGGTCCAGCCCACATCATCTCACTATGGGGCAGA
>NW_003302531.1:135657-138061 GCF_000004255.2 Arabidopsis lyrata subsp. lyrata | reverse complement strand
CAAAGATCCGATTTCAGAATTTCGGGTCAATTTTCTGATTTTAACCCGACCCATTTTCATTTGTACTTCTCTTTTAATAGTATAGAGATTAATTAATAATTATTATCATCATATAATATTAAATATAATATTTAATGACATAAATGAGTTATGATATCACGTTTTTGGTATAGCTGTCAAAATGGGCGGGCCGCCCATGGGCTGTCCGTGTCCAACACCTAATGGACCGGTCATGGACAAGCCCACTTTGACATGGCCAGTAATGGACTGGACTATAATGGATATGGGCTTTATTGGACTGGACTCTAATGGAATTGGGCGGCCCAATAGACAAAAAATGTTAGGTCAAATGATTTGGGGGAAAAAATGAAAAATCGTCAAAAGACTCAAAACTTTCTAAAATCGAAAATCAGAGCTTCTCCGGCGATTTCTCCGGCGATTTCTTCGCAACAGAGCTTGACGCTTGTCTCCATGGCTTCATCGCATCAATCTCAGCCACTTCTTTCGATTCAGGTCAGATTTCAGAACAAGGTTTTCGATTTGAGCATTTACGATTTAGGGTTTTCGATTTGAGCATTTGCGTTTTAGGGGTTTTGATTTGAGCATTTGCGTTTTAGGGTTTTCAACAGAGAGACCCATTTACTCGTTTTGAGAGAGAATCAATCTACCCTTTTGAGTTTTTGAGATTTTGAGAAAAGACCCATTTGATTGAAGTGTCTAATGTAAAACTTTCTGCTTGTTTACTGCTTGTTTGAGTGTATATGTCAGAAACTGTGAAATAGAATGACAAAATCTCTATTGTTCCTGTGATATTCTATGTTTTTGGGTTTGTATGTTTTTGATAGTTTCTGTGATGTTTACAGACTGTGATAGTCTACTGTTTGAAGTGTCTGATGTAAAACTGAAAGCTATTCTTGTTCTGTGACTGATGTCTGATGGCTTTTGATCTTTTTTCAGATGGGTAATGAAGAAACTCTAACCTAGACGATGACTATATGACTGGGATGAGATGGATATGGATGAAGAGAATCAGAATGAACAACAAGAGGAAGTAGATTCACTTGCTAGTACAGCTGAGAACTTGGTGAAAGGTAAACGTAGGCGTAAGCGTTCACAGTGCTGGAAAACCTTTAGAATCATTGGATCTAGTAAGAAAAATGGTGTGATTATAAGTGATGTGAGATGCAACTATTGCAACCACACCTATAGCTTAGACCTGCGTAGAAGTGGTACAAATACTCTCTTGCATCACATGAGGCTGTTCACAGACTCCTGGAAGTACACCTACTGGAAATAGAAAGCTAGATATGATGGTGTTTAGGGAAATGATAGGTTTAGCAATAATTGAGCATGATTTGCCTTTCTCATTTGTTGAGTATCAACGGATTAGAGAGGCATTTCAATATGCTAATTCTAGCATAGAGTTTGGAGTAGAAACACCGCAGCTGCGGATTGTCTGAAGATCTATGAGAAAGAGAAGCTGAAACTTAGCAAGAAATTAGATGAGGTTCCTGGTAGATTGTGTTTGACAACTGATCTTTGGAGATCCCTTACCATTGAAGGGTACATGTATTTGACAGCGCATTACATAGATAGCAGCTGGAACTTGAAGGCAAAGATCTTATCTTTCTGTGCCTTCCCTCCTCCACACACAGGAGCCGGTATAGCTACAAAGGTGTTAGCACTGTTAAAAGAGTGGGGGATAGAGAAGAGATTGTTTACCATTACGGTAGACAATGCGTCTTCCAATGACAACATGCAAGGAATCCTCAAGAGACAGCTTAAAAAACATTTGGTATGCAATGGAGAATTCATGCATATAAGATGCAATGCTCATATTTTGAATTTGATTGTGCAAAAGGGGCTTGAAGTAATTGATGAAGCTTTGGAGAAAATCCGTGAGAGTGTGAAGTATGTGACAGTGAGTGAGTCTAGAGAGCAAGCATTCCAAACGTATGTTGATACTGTGGGAGTTGAATCTAAAGCAGGGCTGTTATTAGATGTATCTACAAGATGGAATTCTACACATCTAATGTTAGAGAGAGCCATCATTTACAAAGAAGCATTCCGGCATCTTTCTGAAGTAGATGCAAGTTATCAAAGTTGTCCATCCACTACAGAATGGGAGAGAGCTGAGTTAATTCATGAGTTCTTGACCCCATTTGCAGAGATGACGAATTTGATCTCTGGATCATCTTATCCAACGGCGAATTTATACTTCATGCAAGTATGGCAGATTGAAATGTGGTTAAAAATCCATGAAGACCACTATGATGAAGTAATCCGTGACATGGTGATTGGTATGCAAGAGAAGTTTGGTAAATATTGGAGTGAGTACAGTGATATCCTTGCCATTGCGGCAGTGTTTGATCCTAGACTGAAGTCCCCTATGTTGGAGTATCGC
>NW_003302531.1:130640-135528 GCF_000004255.2 Arabidopsis lyrata subsp. lyrata | reverse complement strand
ACTGGCATAAGAATCTGAAGAAGCTTTTGGAGGTCTATAAAAAGAACCCAAAGAAAGCTGCTGGAACTTCAGACTCCACAGTGGGACAAAACATTCTTCCAGGATATGATGTAAGTTTCTCTGTGTAAGAAGTTTTAAAACTCTGTGAAGGATAATGTGTCAGAAGTTTCTGTGATTCTCAGAAACTGTGCAAGTATAGTCTGTCTTTAACTCATTCTGTCTTTAAGTATAGTCAAATGGTTTCTTAAGTATAGTTTCATCAAAGTGTATTGGTTTCTCAGAAACCGTTTCTGGTATGATTGCTGCAGGTTTGTAGTCTCTGTGATTCTGTCTTTTAAGGATAAAAACTCATCATTTTCATGTATTGATCTGTGTATTGTCTGTCTATGCAGGGGTTTTATGCTTTTATTTCTCAGACGGCTGGTGCTAATGGAAAGTCCGCATTAGACAAGTATTTGGATGAACCTGTTTTGGATATGGTGGCCTTTAAGAGAATGGATATATTGGCTTATTGGAGAGACAACGCAAACCGGTTCAAAGAATTGTCTGCTATGGCCTGTGATGTCTTGAGCATCCCCATTACAACAGTAGCTGCAGAATCTTCATTTAGCATAGGAAGCCGAGTCTTAAATAAGTACAGGAGTTCACTTCTTCCTTCAAATGTGCAAGCACTGATTTGCGCAAGGAATTGGCTACGTGACTTTGAAGAAATTAGTAAGTGTTTGTGCTTATTTTCTTTTGTCATATTTGAATCAATTTGAATCTTATTGCAAAGTTGTTATTCTGCTGTACTTAGGTGTTCCAGTTGAGTTCCTTGATGAAGACAAAGGTGTGAAGGAAGGAGAAGAAGAAGTTTAAGACATTTGTGAAGGAAGTAGAAGAAGAAGTTCACATTTGAATACTTTATTGCTATGATTTGCTTTTGGATTTGATACTTTGTTGCTTTGATTTGCTTTTGTATGTGATACTTTGTTGTTTATTTGGATATTTGTCTTAAACTTTTGGATTGAATTTGAGATTTTTGCAGATTTTGGCGTTTTTCATAATTTGTTCTTGTGGTGACCAATGGACACCAATGGACAGCCCATTAAAACATGGGCTATAATGGGCATGGGCTATAATGGACATGGACATTATTTGTCCATAACTAAAATGGTCAATATTGGACCGGGCTAATGGACGTGGACAGCCCATTTTGACAGCTCTAGTTTTTGGCGAGAAAATCACGGAATCACGTTTTCGTGGGAAAATCCGGAATTACGTTTTTGCCGGGGGAAATATGAAATCACGTTTTTGGCGGGAACCAAATTTTCCACTTTATTAAATTCATGGAATGAATTGGTTTAGATTGATCCATATTGATACCCCTAAGTATAACCAATATTCGGATCTTTGATATGAATATGGATGTCCTTAACACCTTCCGAGGTAACCATGATATTGGAATTATGGTAGGTGTGAAGAACCAAGACTTAGAGGCTCTTTTGGCCAACGAAGACGCTGTTAACACATGGTTCGTGACCAACATTGAGCCTTACTTATCTGATGTCAACATCACGTTCATTACTGTTGAGAATGAAATCATCCCCGGAGAAATCGGCTCTTACGTGCTACCCGTCATGCACTCTCTCACCAACGTTGTCAAGTCGAGGATTCTCCCAATCTTGATTAGTACCACGGTGGAAAATGACCAACCTTGGCCAGTCGTATCCACCTTCTGCCGGAGATTTCACTCCCCAAGCCCGAGAACAACTTATCCCCGTGCTGACTTTTTTGTCTCAAACAAGTAAACCTATCCTTGTCAATATTTACCCCTTACTTCTCTTATGCAGCTGATCCTATCAACCTTCATCTTGCCATCTTCAACACCGATACGCTTGTGGTCCAAAACTGGCCAATTGGTTATTCAAACATGTTTTATATGTTATTTGATGTGTTTGTATGGGCAATAGAGAAAGAGGGCATAAAAGATTTACCGATGGTGGTAATAGAGACTGGATGGCCGTGTGCCGGTAACGGGAACTTAATAACTCCTGAGATTGCGTCTATATACAACAACAATTTTGTCAAACATGTGGAAAGTGGTAAAGGGCCGGGACACCGAAGAGGCCAATTACAATAGCATAAATGGATTTTTATTAGCATAAATGAAACTTAGCAGACACAGAGAGCAAGAGAAGAGCTACTCAGTTCCATGGCAAAGCAGAGGACTCCACAACACCTGAACGACCAAAGACTAATGTTGTCACCGTCTTTCAATCCGTTAGCATCAACGACATCGATCCACCCACAAATTAAATTGTAATTCCAGCTTCCTTTTCCTGACACCCCACTTCTCAGACCGTTGATCCACGAGAATCACTCCCACTCCAATCTTCTTATTATTGTTGATGTCTTCGTTTATGATTATGGACTCCACAGACGTCAGGAAATCGTTTCGGATTAAGTTGTTGAAAGGCATTGAGAGACGGTTCTGTGTTGGGTTTACATCAGTCACGAACAGAGTCTTCTCAAATATCAGTTTAGCGTCTTTAACTTCTTTCATGTCTCTCATCACCTTGACAAGCCACTCAGGCGTCTCTCTCGCTGTCCCTGAAGAAGGAGCAACCTTTGCTTTCTTGACTCCACCAGTACGCTTCCTCTGTTCCACAGCACGTCTCTTGCGGCTTGTGTTCTCCGTTAGGCACAAAGACATAGAAGATTGGGAATTAGGATTTTGTGGGTCTTTCGTCTCCCTCTCCTCGGACTCAGCCATCTTGTAATCAAAGACTACGAGTGAAGAACAAGAGTCAGAACTAGGTTTTGTAGTGTTTTCGTCTCGGAATCAGCGGGGATGAAACATGAAGAAGATAGCAACTGAAGATGGTTTTGTTCTGTCTCAGAATCAGTAGGGAACTGGTTAAGATCGATAAGCGATGAAGAAGTAGAAGTTAAAAACCCATTAAGCTTTTGTTGTCTCTTCACCAAAGACGATCTTGTTTTTCTCGGGAAGAGACAAAAGATTCTCTTCTGGCTTTCTGCTTCTTCTTCAGAGACAGTCGTACGACGTTGTTCTTCTTCATATAACATAACACCGCATCAACCAGTACACATAAATTCAACCACATGCCTTTCCCTGAAGCCGTGAGATGAACCTCATCGTAATACATACTCATTGTGAATTTTTGATAGAATCGAAAACTTCAAGTTCTTCTGAGAGAAAAAACGTGATACACAAGGAAGTCAGAGAAACTGAGAGAAAGTGAGAATGAGAGAGCCTCTATTGCCTTAAATAATACTTACGCTCTATGCTTAGTGCTTACTGCTTACATTAAATTTAGGGTTTCCTTTTTTTTAATTTAGTTTTTAATTACTGTGATTAGTAACTAATTATAGCCGTTGTCTGATTTCCTTTTCGTTAATAGTTAACCTTATAATATTTGGTCCCTGTGTCGGTATTTCCTTTTTCCAGGAGTGAGAGAACTAAGAAGAAGTGAGTACTTACAGTTTGATTGGTTAACATTTTGTTTTTCCTTTTTGAAAAAGATAGAAATAAATCTATAAATATAAGTTTTTTGAAATAATATTTTATGAGATTTTCAGATTGGCTTCTTCTTCTTGACATTATATCTTCCAAACAGCTCAACCGAGTAGAGGGCTTCCTCTTTCGATATGTATTTCAAGCAGTTACCTATACCATATGGAGAGAAAGGAATGGGCGGCGACATGGAGAGAACCCACAAACAGCTGAACGCATCACGGGGTGGATTGACAAACATGTAAGGAATCAAATCTCAGCAGTCCGACTTATGGGAGACATAAGGTATGACGACGCGTACCAACTCTGGCTTCAAGCTCGCAGCTAAGCTTCAACGGGAGGTCTAGATATTCAAAATAGTTTCAAATTTTGCTTCAATTTTTGTTTCAACCAAACGATGCACAAGTTGTAAAACCGTACATTTTTTCTTTTGAATATAATTTAACATTGCATTCAAAAAAAAGAGATTTTCAGTTATTATCTTGTGATAATGTTTTATGAGACTGTGACAAGTATGGCGAGGAGTGCGCCACATCTATCGTGGTTGGAGAGGATGATGTTTCAAAGTAACGGATCTCGGAGATGTGTTCTCTTATGTTCCAAGTTCGATGCAGATCCAGTAATTAAGGTTAGGTACATGCAGAAGGCAGAAGAAAAGGAGGAGATATATTTCCTGCACCATCTCTTTTTTTATTCATTCATATCATTTGAACAAGCCTGGTCAATTAATTTTTCTGTTTAGTTAAGAAAAGACAAACATGCTTTGCTGATTTGAAACTAAACTTGATTATTGTTGAATGACTCTTACTAATACTAAGGTAGAGGATATATACTGTACATACAAGTACTTTGAAACTTTGATATCTGTCAAGTTTTATGTCTTTTTGTTAATTATTTTGTGGCATCATATATATAGTAATCAGAATCCTAAACCCTAGAAAAAATATATAGGAAAACAAAAACCAAACGAAACCAAGGAGGCTAGTTTATGAAAAATGTGCAAAGATTTTGTGAATTCAAAATTTTTTGAGTAATGAAAACAATATAGGGAACTGCTTTTTTGTCTTATGAGCAGAGATTTGTTTGGACACCTGAGGATATCTTGAAACAATGTCACATCGGAGAAAGAAGTCATATATGACAAAGTTTATGCAGGTAACTATCCTTGGAGCAAAACTTCTCTAGACAAGAAAACTAGATCTTTTTGATGGGTGTAAGAGAAACCTTGTGTTTGTGTAGAAATATAGTATATACCTTCTTGAATTTATTCACAATGATACAAAGATATATATACACACATGTGTAGATGGCTATACCTATACTTGTCGATCAAGTTATACTTGTCGATCACGTTTACAACTTAAGGCCAAA
>NW_003302531.1:128582-129738 GCF_000004255.2 Arabidopsis lyrata subsp. lyrata | reverse complement strand
AGTGATATAAGCACTCAACGAACGTTAGCGGACATGCGGCATAATCAGAGTCGCAATACACAGTTCATTCCATAAGTGAAAAAAAGTAATCATATAAAATTGTGAATCTTATTTGTGTGAGGGATTTACAACCATATGTCTCTCCTATCCTTTCCCAAATTATTTTTATACCATCGACCACCATACATGTCTAAACTTAGAAAGGCATGATCACAAGAAGCTCCAACAAATTATCGAGTACACAATGGTTTAGAGTAAACTATACAACTCCGGGTGGAGCCGAGGCGTTACAACAACTTCCACCGGTTTAATCTTTGGCAAGTCTAAACCAGGCCCTTCGGCCATATCCAGTGGTTCACCAGACACTTTGCGTAACTCAAACCCTTGAAGCAACCGAGCCAACACGAAGTGTACAACTCTTAGACCAAGATTGATCCCTGGACACGACCTTCTTCCAGAACTGAAAGGAATGTACTCAAAATCGCTCTTTTCACATTGTGATTTCTCTTCCATGAACCTCTCAGGCTTAAAGGCTTTGGGGTCAGGCCAGATCTTGGGATCCCTATGAAGTTTCCAGATGTTGACGAGCAAGCGCGTGCCTTTCTCAACACGGTATCCTCCCACGAAACAATCTTCACGTGCTTCGCGGATTCCTGATCATTCATCATTTTGTACAACCAAATAGGTTTTAGCATATACAAGATTAATAAAGACAATTAAGAGTCTTTGATTTGTGACCTGTAAGAGGAGCCGGCGGGTAAAGTCGGTGAGTTTCCTTAACAATAGCTTGTAGATACTTGAGGTTTTGTATGTCGGATTCTTCAACCCATCTACCTTTCCCGACACAATTGTCAATCTCTTCTTGTGCTGCTTTTAAAGCAGCTGGATTGTTGAGTAGCAGCGATACTGCCCATGTAAGAGTGATGGATGTGCTGTCTGATCCCGTTAATGTGAGAACCTACAACAAGAAACAGAACATTTTTATTTTGTGTGAAAGAAACAGAACATCTATATTGGTAGACTTTCATTTCAAAACCAATTGGTAAGGAGTGAATTATAACTTATAAGTCATATTTCTTATATCCAACATATATCCAAATTAACGAGAGTGGTGAAACTGTGCATACCAAAATTGTTGCCTTCACAATGCTTTCAT
>NW_003302531.1:114431-128482 GCF_000004255.2 Arabidopsis lyrata subsp. lyrata | reverse complement strand
GAGTCAAGCTCCTTAAATAATCTCTTCATTTGAGAAATTTTCGCAAAATCCAACCATCCTAGCCATGGAAGAACGTCGCCTATCATAGGAACCGCAGCCAAGTACACGCTATGCTTCAACGCTTCCTTATAACGCCATTCCTCGCTCTTCACTTCACCGAAACCAATCCTCTTCCCCACCATCTTCCTAAGGATTATATTGAAGGTCAAAAACTCGAATAACATGTCAATCTTCACCATCGAAGTGCCACCACCCCCTTTGTATAGGTGTTTGATCAATGCGTTTACTTCTGAAGAACGAATGTGACCAAGCATCTCTATACTCTGGTTTGAGAATAGATGGACGGTGACAATCTTACGTAACTCACGCCAATAGTCTCCATAGGGAGCCAATGCCAGAATTGCATTGTTGTAGCCTACATACCGACCAAAGGCTATATTGGGTCTGGTTGCTAGAGCCAAGTCGTTGGTGGTGAAACAATCTTTCACCGTTTTTGGGTCGCTGGCTACAACCAGCCTATAAAACCCTAACTTAAGGGAGAAGATAGGACCATGTTTTTCGGACATGGCAGCTAGTTTCTTGCAAATGAGTTCTTTGCCGCGCAATAGATGGAGGTGGCCGAATAGAGGCAAAGCTCCTAATGGCTCTGGGATGGTGGAGCTATCAACTTCACTTTTACTCAATTTTTTTCCGAGGAAAATGTAACCGGCGATTACAAGGGCCAAAGAGAAGAGAGAAAATTGGAGAGTAGTAAAGAGAAAAATCATGGTGATTTTTTGTTTGATGTATGAGATAATGAGAATGTAGCTTTCTTTTACGCGTATATATATAGAAGTATGGTATGAACTATGAGGTAATGTAGCTTTCGTTACTATATATGTATGTATTATTATAAACATCATTAAAATGTTGCGTAAGTATCACAACCTCTCTTCGACGGGAAAGTTTTAAGCCAAGAATTGTTTTTGAGTTTATTTTATAAAATATGTCACTCAAATTTCATAACAGGTAATCAATATTAGTCATACTTACGCAATAGTACTAATTATCAGTTAAAGAAAAATAAAATCAAAGGGTCGTTTATTGACTAAATTTAAATTTAGTGTTAACTCAGTTTAAAACTTAAAAAGCTACGATGTTAAAAAACATTTCCGACAATTCAACCACCACAAGAAAAAAGATAAATCAGCAATACTATTTACAAGTTTTATTTTTGAATTTCAACAAATTTATAACCGTTAAACTCCATTTGATAAAATCCAAAGACACCATCAATTTTGTGGGGGTTGGTTAGGGCCTAGGCGCCTAGCTAATACAGAGATGGTCCTTAAAATTGTCAGAGATATTTTGATTTGTCGTTGATGTCTCCATTGAGAAACTCTATACGTTATTTCATTCACACCATATATGACAAAGAGACATGGAGTACGTAGTACGACTGATTAGTCATGTGATTATATTTGTGTGGCCATATTTAAGTATCGCAATTTTCACATTGGAATTGACATTTCATACATATCAATTTCCAAGCATGTATAACGCATGGGAAAGGAAACAAAAGATCGAAAGATGTTAAAATTCGTTTTATCATGATAATGCGTATAAAATAAATATAAAATATAATGATGTTCACGTATAAAATACATAGAAATTAGCTTTGTTACGATGTCACATAGTAGGACAGAAGCATGTGAAACATGTGGTCTGCTGTGATCCCAACGAATGGACTGTGTGGAAGGAGTTTAAGCTTTATTTTTCGATTAGTGTCTGACTTTAGTGGATGTAGTTATAATTATTTTGTCTCATATATAATTCCTCTATCAATGTAAATCCACATTATAGTTTATAGATTTTTCTACGAACTTTACTCGGTTATATAGCACAATTTTTTTTAACCTAGCACTATGTTTACATTTGTAACATTTTTTTGTGTAACATCTTTGTAACATTTATTTATAGAAACTGGAACGGACTATTTCTCGGTTCAGTGGATCACCAGGTCATTGAACTGGAACTAATTTTAAAATTTTAATTAATGCTAATTCATGAATTAAAAATTTACCGAAAAGCAATGAACTACTTTTTTCTTTTTCCTCGGTTATTTTTTTTGTCTTGATACTCATCAATATATCCAGTTTACTTGGAAGATGGAACACCTCAGCAACACATACCTGGATCCTTCAGAGAAGCTTAATTATGGCATGTTGATGGTCTCATGGAGTGTGGGCAACGTTAAGAAAAATACCCCCTACGCTTTACTATATCGATGCTCTTAAAAAGATTGCTTATGGAGTGAGAGAACCAATGCTCTCAATCTCTCATACAAACGAAGGCTAGACCCAAATAAAAAAAAAGACAAAGCTAAAATAATGGCAGAGATTGAACTGAACAAGGTCTTCCCAGCCCCGGCTCAAAGGGTGGGGCAGAGGTGCGATGTCCCGGAGTTTTTTTTTAAAATTTATATATAAAAAATGTCCAAATATTTTTTTAAAATATAATTAATATGAGAATTATATTTCAAGAAGCCTAATTTTTTATTAAAAAAAAGTATAAAAAGGTCCCAAAATTTTAAAATAACAATTTTCACTATAAAAAATCCGTAAATTTTTTTAAAAAAATAACTAAATTTTCTTTTTATATATAATAATTGACCAAAAAAATTTTTTGCCTTAAGGCTTCCAAATATATTGGACCGGGGCTGGGTCTTCCCTCGGAAGATTGCAGCTAAAGACCAACAAGGGAATGTCTCAATGAATGTTGAGTATACTTGAATATCCTCTAAGTGTGAAGGATGTGATAAGCTTGGACACAAGATTTCGAGATGCCTTCCATAAGTCGTGCCAAACAGAAGCTATTAAAAATAAAATATCTAATTTATTTAAAAAAACAGGGTGAAAAGTATTTAGAAAAAACAATTAAATAGATAAAAAGGTAAGTAATTTTACCTAATTAGAGAAAATTAAACAAAAGAATCATGGAGGAAAAAAAAAAGCTTTTTCATTGACTCATTGTAAATTCAACCTTAACAATCGTAATTGTGGATGTCGGAATCCGCAATACAAATTTTAAGATGTGTGTCGGATCGTCTAGCCTTGCTAATTCGAATAACAATCGTGAAAAAGAAAACAAAAGAGTGAAGTATATGTATCTGTTTATTGCTCAAGAATTCCCCCCCCCCATACAATGGTTTTCGTTTTCTATTTATAATTACATGATTCGAAACCGAAGTCGCTCATCAAGCCACAGATCTCGCCTTTATTATTGCTTCCGTTTCGAATCTTCCCGATCTAGCAGATCCCGTGCAACCCGCCTTTCATTTAACTCGTGAGATCCCGACGTTTTACTCGAACTGGGCTGGAACTTATTGGGCCGCTCTTTTCGTCCCCTGGACCGGGCCGACAGCCCACTTCGTCTTATTGATCCACTATCTCTCCGGGCCGGATCCGAACTGCGGGATCCGACACCAACAGTTTGCCTCCCAAGTGTTCCGAAGTGTTCACTTCGGGATACTTTAAATAACAAACTCTTCTCGGGCTCGGAGATTTCGTCATTAATTCCGCTTTCCCCGGGATTTGGTTCCTCGACCGAAGTGACGTTCCGAGATCTTAGGGTATAAATTTTCCCGCGGATTGAGGGATTCTTCTCGGGATGAGGGCGGCGTTTCGAGTTCCTAGGGTTTCCATATTCCCGCTAGAGATTCCTATAAATATTCGTTTGGACTCTTCGGGTTCTGCACAACCGCTTCAAGTTCATTCATACTTCGTCGTCTGCTTATTTAAGGTATCGAACCCTCTCCTCTTTTCTCTCTTAACACTCTTCCGATTACGCTTAGTTCTTGCTATTTAGTTTCGGATTCGTGTTAGTTCACCGCCCTAGATTAGTTCCGTGCTAGATTTAGGCCAGAAATCTAAAAGATTTCTCAGATTTTCAGCCCTCTGCTCCGAAATCGTTCGCTGTTCTTCATCTCCTCCGCCGTGTTCTTGATATTTCGGTGAATCGCAACCGTCTTCCGAAGAACATCGACCGCTTAATCTTCCCGGTTTCTGGGTTTTCACGAAGATCTTCGAAGTTGTTCTTGAAGCGTTTTTTGAAGTTATTTCCAAATCTTCAGTTCCAGATCTTCTCACGCTTCCAGATTTTCCTTGATTGTGTTATGGCTCCGAGGAAAAGCAAGAAAATTCGAAGTGAATGCTTCATCATGGAAGGTGAGTTCGGGAAATACTTCTCCTCGGACCTCGACGATAAAAGGCTAGCCTTGATGAAAGGCGTCTACGAGATCCCACGTCAAGTTAAGCTGATAGCTCCAGAATCAAAGGAATCTCCCGAGTTTCCTCCGATCAATCACAGCTGCGCCTTCGAAATATTCTTCTCGGAGTGCGGTCTGTCTTTTCCTCTTCTGGGGATTCTGGTCGAGCTTATGCACGAACTAGGGATTGCCCTACCTCAACTCTACCCAAATGTAGTTCGGGTAGTACTCTGTCTTCAGACTCTTGCTGAAGAGAATGGATACCGGATCACGCTCTCCGACATCTTTCAGTTGTACACATTGAAGAAAGGGAGAACTTCGGGGACCTTCTTTCTCAGTCCGCGAAGTAAATTCAGAGTCTTTGCGGACTTCCCTGAGAAAGACGAGAAATGGAGGAAATCATATTTCTTTTTCCCTGTTGACGAATTCTCCTATGGTCCGAACACAGAGTTTTTTGTCCGAGAATGGACACATCGTCCGGGTTAGATGGCTTTTTAGGGATTGTATTGCATGTTTTTCTCTTCCTAACTTTGCTTTTCAACGAACTAACCCTTTTCTTTTGTCTTTTGCAGTCAAGTTCCCGAAGAAGCCACTTTCCCATACCTTTGCGGAGCAATTCATAAAGATTTGCAATCGCAGCGACCTCTCGTGGGAATTGTTCACCTGCGAACGCATCCGGAGTTCGTGTGCCCGAATTTACTCGCGGTCCGACCTCATTTCTTCCAGCCCTCCCACCTCTCCTGCTGTTGCCACTAACATGTCTCCACTTTCCTATCACGAAGAGAAGAGGCTCCAGAAGGAAAGGGAAAAGGCGAGAGAAGCGAGAGAGAAAGAAGATAAGGCCAGGATGGTGAAGCCCTTAGATGACGGGAAATCCAGATCTTCATCTGGTAAAGGGAAGAGTTTGGGTACCGTAGATCCGGTTTCCGAGTCGAAGACCTCTGATCATCGTGATCAAAAGAAGGTGTCTTCAGGAAAAGACATAATCCGGATCTCGGATTCTCGCTCCTCCCGATCTTCTCGGGAAAAAGAAATTTCTGAAGGAGGCCATAGTGCAACCTCCTCAAGGAAACGCAGGAACGAGGAATCTGAAGTTCCTTCCCTTCAACGCAAGAGTCGTTCTCGTCTGAACGACGAGAAAAATCCTTCCGAGGACGCTGGAACCAGGCTGGGGTCAAAACCAGAAGAAAGAGAAGATTCACAACGGGCCCCGAAGTCCGACCTGCCAACTCAGCTTCTTGTCCTGCCTTCGCGGGATTCTGAGAACCGGGGATCCGTCCGTCACGAGATTCTGATCGCTACTGGTAAGTAGAGTCACTTCGTATTTCTCTCACTTCGACTTCATTTTGACGTTTTTTTTTTACTTTAACAGCTCCTCCGAAGTCACCAGCTGATTTCATGAGGAACTTTACTCCTGTTGGGATGAGGATTCCTCCCTTTAGTGACTTAAAGGAGGTCAACAGAGCGAACTACTTTCGCTTCGCTGATAAACTCGGAGAGGTAATACTTTGAACTTTTCTCCTTATATAAAAATAAGAACTTTTCTTTGTGTCCTCATGAATCTTCGTTTTGACAGTTAATGCTCGAGTACAACACCACCTTCTCCTGCCACGAGTCCCAGCTCTTACCTGTTAACAAGCTGGATGGCCTCAGGGCTCGGGTTGCCGAACTCGAAGATGAGATCCGTCAACTCAAGGAGATGGAGGAGGAAAATGCCAGGGCGATGGCAAAGGCGAACGAGATCCGGGAGCGAATGCTGGAGGCCGAGGGTCGCTGCAACCTTCTTGAGATTGCCAAGACTGATCTTTCCGAGAAGCTGAAGATCGGGAAGAACTTGTACCTCGAGACATGTGACAAGGTTACCTCGCTGGAAGCTGAAGTTAAGCGAAGCGAGGAATGGTGCAAGATCGCTGCTGAGAAACGGGACGAGGAGCTCGCAGCAGTGAAAAAAGATGAAAGGATGAGGCTCCGTGAATTCTATAGCGAACTCGCCTCGGGCGAACCGAGAACTTCTTGAGGAGGTTCTGAAGGGAGAGATTCCGGACATCAAAGCCGAACTAGAGTCGGTAAAGAAAGATGAGGAAGAGGCTGAGAAGAAGGCTCGCGAGGTAAGCGCTCTCAGACCTCAACCAAATGAGTTTACTCATCTCTTTGTAGCGACTCCCCCAGAGCCCGTGCAAGAGACATCTCTTCCCGAAGATGATGTCGCCATTGATGAGTTCGGAACTAACAAGGATCTCATGGTTGGCCAGGAGTTCGAAGCTGCCGTTCTGCCCGAGGAGATGCAGCAGGATCCCGACGTCAAGGATCAATGATCTAGTTCCGTGGTTGTGATGGCTAGTGTGCCCCCCTTTATTGTTTTTTTTTTAACTCGAACCTATTTATCGCTTTTTCCTTTTTGAAGACTTGAATATTTCCCTTTTTTTATAAATCCTTTTGAATTATAAATCCGGAGTATTCGAAAAATTTGAATACCTCGTACGAAAAATTAAGAAATACTTAAGATTTCAACGAGATACGCAGTTTACACGAACTCAGAATTCATTTCTCAATGGATTAGGGAAATATTAAGAACGAGAGTTATGTGGGTGTTCTCAATAGAAAAGATGAGGATCGGGACTCGGAGTCCGCAGAGATCCTTAGTCTGTGTTGAACCAGACCCTTTTTTGCTAAGTAAAACTTAGGCTTATCTTTCAAGAATTACCAGAGGTCTGAGCTTGGTTTCGAGAAAAGTAGTTACGAGCTTCTTCTCGGTTTAACGGATTGCGAGATAATTCTCGGCTTCTTTAAAGGATGTTTAGAAGAGTATAAACATTTTATTTGATTTAGAGACTGCACTCGAAGTTCGAGCTGCCTACGTACCCAAAGGTGGGGATCAAGTCTATCATAGTTCGATTTACAATAATGAAAATAATAAAATACTTAAACAAAGTATCTCTTCAGATGAATGGAATTCCAAGCTCTTCGGACTGCTTTTCCTTCCATGTTTTCAAGGCGATAAACTCCATTGCGAACTACCTAAGTAATTCGATAAGGACCTTCCCTGTTAACGCCTAACTTTCATGCTCCATCTTCGGCTGTATTTTGCTGAATCTTGCGTAACACTAGTGTCCCAACGTCGAAGTGCCGATTTCGAACATTCGAATTGTAGTATCGTGCCGCGGCATTCTGGTAGTTTTGCATTCGAATTAACGAACGATCACGTCGCTCTTCGATTGTATCAATGAAGTCAACCATCTGCTCATTGTTTGTAGCCTCGTTCTGTGGATTGTACATCCTTCTCGACTCGGCACAAATATTTCAGCGGAGATTACGGCTTCCATTCCATACACTAGTGAAAAAGGCGTTTCCCCGGTTGCTCGTCTGGGGGTAGTGCGAATTGCCCAGAGAACGGTTTGTAACTCGTTAAACCAAGCTCCTTTGTGTGCTTTCAATTTTTTCTTCAAAGTAGACAAAACAGTTTTATTCATTGCTTCAGCTTGACCATTACCCTGCGGGTAACGAGGCGTTGATCGACTGAGTCTGATTTGCCATTCTTCGCAGAAAGATTCGAATTGCCGTGAAATGAATTGAGAACCGTTATCAGTAACGATCTCATATGGCAAACCGTGCCTACAAATGATGTCCTGCCAAATGAACTTGCGAACTTGAACCTGAGTTATGTTTACGTAGGCTGCCGCTTCTACCCACTTCGAGAAATAATCGGTAAGAACCAGGACAAATTTCACCCCGCGCGTAGAAACATGAAGAGTCCCAATAATATCCATAGACCATTTCATAAATGGATAGGGCGAAGAGACTGATGATAATGGCTCGGTGGGTTGGTGAATTGAAGGTGCATGCTTCTGGCATTGCTCGCACTTCTGCGCATACTCCTCGCAATCCGCGATTAATGTGGGCCAGAAATATCCGTACTTTCTTACTTTATAGGCCAAAGAGCGACCTCCGGAGTGATTTCCGCATACTCCGTCATGAATCTCTTTTATCACAGTACGGACCTGCTGTCCAAAAATACAGATCATGTCAGGACCCGAGATGCTTCTTCTGTAGAGGATGTCGCTCGAAATGCAAAAACGAGCACTTTTAGCTTTTAGTCTCCGTGCCTCCCACTTATCCGCAGGGAGAATACCATTAAGGATGTATTCTCTGATAGGTATCCGCTAGTCTGCCCCCCAATCCGGAAGCGGTAGCACTGGTTGCAGTGGTTCCGGATTTGGCGGTGTTCCGATTAGTGATTCTACTTCGGAGTTCTGCTCAGTTTCCTCGACCCGTTGTGGTTCTTGCTCCACACTCATCCTTCTATGCATAGACCGTGTTGTCACAAAATTCAGCTCTTCGGTGGCTATGCTGGGATGTTCAATTACTTCGACAGGAATCATTCGGCTCACTGTTACTTCAGAACTCGACGCCAATGCCGCTAAAGCATCCGCCGATGAGTTCTCACTTCGCGGAATTCTAGTGAGTTCGAAACTAAGAAACTTTTTACTCAATTCCTGAACCTGAGCGAGGTAAGCTTCCATTCTGAAATCTTTTGCTTCATAATCACCGGAAAATTGATTAGAAACGAGCTGCGAGTCGCAGAATGCCCGTAGTTTTTTGATACCTATCCCAACCGCTAGGCGAAGTCCTGCAAGGAGAGACTCGTACTCCGCCTCGTTATTCGACGCATTAAATGCGAGACGAAAAGACTGTTCAATTATTTCACCATATGGGGATTGTAATCGGATACCAATCCCGGAACCTTGTTTTGAGGATGCGCCGTCCACATGAAGTATCCAAGGTCCTTCATTTTCTTTGACTTCCATGGAAACCAGAGGTAGTTCGATCATAAAATCTGCGAGGACTTGAGATTTCAAGCTTATCCTTGTTCGGAACTGAATATCATACTCGCTTAGCTCGATTGCCCATTTAACCAATCTTCCTGACTGACTCGGACTATGCAAAATTGCCCTTAAAGGTTGGGTAGTTAGGATAATAACCGTATGAGATTGAAAATACGGTCTTAATTCCGAGCCGAAGTAATTACTGCCAGAGCTAGCTTTTCCATCATCGGATATCTTGACTCCGCTCCCGAAAAAGACTTGCTTACATAGAAAATCGGTGTCTCGTCGTTCCGATCCAATCGCACTAACACTCCGCTTACTGCGCTGTCAGATACCGATACGTACAAGAAAAGCTCTTCTCCTAACTCGGGTTTCGCTAACACGGGAGGTTTGGACAAATAATCTTTTAGATCTTTGAAAGCCTTTTCGCAATTCTCATCCCAGATGAAATTCTTGTTCACTTTTCAGAGCAGATTATAGAATGGAAGGCACCTATCGGTTGACTTCTAGATGAAACGGTTCAAAGCAGCTATCCGCCCCGTGAGTCGTTGAACTTCTCGGATGTTGCGAGGTGAAGTCATCGCCAGAAAAGCATTCAACTGTCGCGGATTAGCTTCGATTCCTCGCTCCGTGACAATGTAACCCAAAAACTCTCCCGACGGAACTGCAAAAGTACACTTGGTCGGGTTCAGTTTCATTCCGAACTTATTCAAAATTGCGAAGCACTGTTCTAGATGCTCAATATGCGAAGTGCTTGATATTGACTTCACCAACATATCGTCAATATACACTTCCATCATTTTACCAAGGAGATCTTTGAACATCATATTCACCAACCGTTGATAAGTGGCTCCGGCATTTTTCAACCCGAAAGACATGACTATATAACAGTAAGTTCTACGGTCCGTGATGAAAGCTGTTTTTTCCTGATCTTCCGGATTCATCAAAATCTGATTATACCCGGAAAAAGCATCCATAAAGGACATCATTTCGTGGCCCGTAGTTGACTCCACAAGTCGATCGATGTGCGGAAGTGGGAAACTATCTTTGGGACAGGCTTTATTAAGATCGGTGAAATCTACGCAAACCTGCCATTTCCCATTTTTCTTCTTGACTACAACAGGGTTTGCCAACCAGTCCGGATATTTGACCTCGCGAATCAAACCCGCATCGAGCAGGCGCTGAACTTTGGCATTTACAGCCTCGGCTCGGTCTGGACCAAGTTTCCTGCGTTTTTGTTTTACTGGTTTGAAAGTCGGGTCAATGTTAAGCTCGTGCAAAATGACTTTTGTATCGATCCCTGTCATCTCCTCGATTTTCCAGGCGAAAGTTTTTTTATTCCTTTTTAGGAAAGTTATCAGTTCGACTCGGAGTGTTTCGCTTAATCCCGATCCTATTCTCACAGTTTGATCCGGATACTCCTCATTAACTACCACTGCCTCCACGAGGTCACTGCTTATCTTTTTGACGGGATTTGCAGGCACCTCGAGCTGTGGTTGCTATTGAATTTTAAGCTTATGACTGGACATGTAACACATCCTCGCAGCTCGCTGACTTCCCAGGATATTGCTTTACTCCGGATTTCATAGGGAATTTCAAGCATTGATGATACGTTGAAGGTACTGCTTTCATCTCATAAATCCAGGGTGTTCCCAAGATAACATTATAAGCAGCCAGACGATCGAACACAGTGAACTCAACCATTTTGACTATGCCTTCTGCGGATACCGGGAGCACAATCCTTCCTAGTGACATTGAAGTTTCGCTAGTAAAGGAAACCAAAGGAGATGGTGGCCCCTTTATATCTTGCTTCGATATCCCCATTCTTGTCAGAGTATCGAGGAAGATTAAATCCACCGAACTCCCAGTATCAATGAGAACCCGAGATACTTCGCAATGCGCAATATCGAGTGTTATGACCAGAGCATCATCGTGTGGTTTGTCAAGTTGACTTGTTTCGCTTTCGGAGAATGTTACTTCGGGTAATTGTTCCTCCAGTAAGTCTGGCCTTCTTGATTATCCGGGGGGGGGGGGGGTTGCCCTCCGTTCGTGTTGCTTGATTGCACTAATGGAGTCCCAAAAGAGCTTGGATCCTCCCATAATCACCTGGATTCGTTTCTTCGGTCCTTTAGGAACATCAGGGGACTGGATCCTTTTGGTTTTTTTGCTAGGAGGAGACGGTTCCTCTGGTTCTACTATTTGCTCCGACGGATGAGTTGGCTCGAGCTCCGAAACATCGATTTCGGTTATTTCACCGGATGCGAACTTGGCAGCCAGTAACCTTCCTAGAGCCTTGCAATCTTTCGTAGCATGCCCATTGACTTTGTGGATCTCGCAGTAGGCGTTTGGGTCACGAATCCACTTGTTACTCGGGAAAGCGCCGTTTTTGTTCTTTGGCGAGAAAGATTGCTTCGCAGGTGAATTCTTCGGAGAACCTTTTGGCTCCTCCCGATCGACTGAGAATGTCCCAGCTCCGGGTTTCTGAGTTTCGGGTTGAACAGGTTTCTTCTGAGGAGGAAGTTGAGCAGGTTTTGGAGCTGCTTTGAACTTTTTTGCTAGAGCAGCCCGCTCTTCTTCCGCGTTTATCCAGTTCGTTGCCCGATGGAGGGCGTCTTGAATAGTGGCTGGTCGGTTAACAACCAACTCTTCTCGGAAGCGGGATTCGTGCCATAGACCGTTCTTGAGTGCAGCAATAGCTGCGGAATCAGACAAATTTGGGATCTGGACCATAATCTCTTTAAAGGAGGTGATGTAAGTCCGGAGCGGCTCTCTGGCTCCCTGTGAGAGGTTCCATAGCTGGGCATCAGTTACATCGCTCTTGATGAAGTATCCGTACTGCATGATGAAAGCAGTGGATAGTTGCTTGAAGCTATCGATCGATCCTTCTTCCAGTTGAGTAAACCAGGTCAAAGCCGGCCCGGATAGGTTCTCGGCGAAGAGCTTGCATAAGCTCGCGTCTACTTCGTTTGGCTCCAAATGTACCCGACCTGCGGTGACCTGAAAAGACGCTAAAAATTCTTTGGGATCTCCTTTACCATCGTACCCCGGAAGTTTGACCTTCCTTTGGTCTTGAATTCGCAGGGCCATAATTCGCGGAGTAAAAGGAGTCCTTCTCGTCTCCTCGATCACTCTATCGACTTCGGGAGCCGAACTGGTGGCTTGATGAACCTTCGAACTCATTTCCCGAATCTGATTTTGCAAGTTCTAGATTTCCGGGTTGACCGGAAGGTGAGGTGGATGGGACTCGGTTTGAGGATGATGCGGGGTGCTACCAAGATGGATGGGGAGAGGTGTTCTGGCTGGAACAAAGGGACCGCCGGCTGAGTTTTGAGGTGCTTGAGTATGACGGGACCCATCTCCAGGCTCACTCTGAGAGCCAAGAGGCAAAGAAGATGGGAGCACGTTGCTCGGGGAAACGAGCCTAGGATCCTGAACCTCCGAAACGTTCGGACCATGAAAATCCAAATGGCGGCGAGGTCCGCCGGTCCGCAAAGTTCCTGCAAGAATTATATCAACCCGATCCGCATAAGCATTATGGACTGACCTGATTTCGGAACAACTTGCTGTGAGGACTGCGATTTGGCTGCCGCTTTGCTCTTCAAACGCTGAAAGCTTCTCAGACAACGCAGTGGTGGCGAGCTGCTGCTGGTCGGTCTTCTCGGACAGATCTTTCAGCAACTTCTTGATCTCGTCGAGGACTGAAGCCGGATCCGCCACGTCTGACATCTTTTCGATTGATATTCTGGAGTAAAAGACTAGAAATCCCCTCCTTCTAGCGCCAAATTGTGGATGTCGGAATCCGCAATACAAATTTTAAGATGTGTGTCGGGTCGTCTAGCCTTGCTAATTCGAATAGCAATCGTGAAAAAGAAAACAAAAGAGTGAAGTATATGTATCTGTTTATTGCTCAAGAATTCCCCCCCTCCCATACAATGGTTTTCGTTTTCTATTTATAATTACATGATTCGAAACCGAAGTCGCTCATCAAGCCGCAGATCTCGCCTTTATTATTGCTTCCGTTTCGAATCTTCCCGATCTAGCAGATCCCGTGCAACCCGCCTTTCATTTAACTCGTGAGATCCCGACGTTTTACTCGAACTGGGCTGGAACTTATTGGGCCGCTCTTTTCGTCCCCTGGACCGGGCCGACGCCCCACTTCGTCTTATTGATCCACTATCTCTCCGGGCCGGATCCGAACTGCGGGATCCAACACCAACAGTAATGACTATATAATTAACAATTGTTTATATATTAATTAGACGCCCATGTTTTGCCTACCCTAATTACCATAAAGCCTTCAAAGTACTATTATTTCGGATAATGGATGCCAGAGACCAATGTTTCAATTTTGTTAACTGAGACACTGCCCTATGCCATCTCAACAACATCAAAACAACTGCACCAAGAGTATAATAACCTCATAGTCCCTCCCATCACTTCTCAGTCATATACTGCCTCAGATACAGAGTCAAGTAAATTATTTTTATTTTATGGTTTCAACATCTTACTCCAACAACGCCCACTTATACATTTGCCACACAACAGTGAGTTTCGTAAGAAACTCGTTTCCTCTTATAAATTTATAATACATTGAGTTTATGTTTCTGATTAAGATAACTGTTATTGCTTCTTAAATTACATTAACTAATTAAATATTAAAAATAATAATTTAAAACGATTTTAGTAATTAGGATATGTTAATTACCAAAAATGTCTAGATTCACAAAGTGATTTATCCCGTTTAGTTAAACTTCCCATTATTATAAGTTATAACATATATAAAGAGTAGACAACCGTGAAAGTTAGATAGATATTATATTTTGGTTAAACTAGAAACCCTAATTTTTTTATTTGAAAACAATGACGATCATCTCTGATCTGCCATGGGATTTGGTAGAGGAGATACTCTCTAGGACTTCGATCATTTCTCTCAGAGCGATTGGATCATAGCTTTACAAAGAAGCATTGTGGTAAAGTAGCCA
>NW_003302531.1:113102-114331 GCF_000004255.2 Arabidopsis lyrata subsp. lyrata | reverse complement strand
AACAGGACTTCTGGAGAAGGAGAATTTTTAATGAGATATTCAAGCCAGGACTTCCAATCTCCAGAACATCAAAGACTTACCATCTATAAAGGAGTTTGGTAAATGCTTTGTCCAATCCAAATATTTGAAGTCTATCCGTGCGACGGCTTATTGTTATTAGGCACTTCGACAACTTGGGGCTGGTGGTATGGAACCTGTATTTGGGGCAAGCTAGATGGATCGAACCCAAAAATAATTACCATGAATCAGATAGGTATGCTATAGGATACGATAACAAGAAGAACCACAAAGTCTTGAGGTTTTTCGATGAGTTTGACTATAATGTAAAGCGCCACGAATCTACCATTTTAAGTCTAATTCTTGGAGAGTTCTTGATATCACTCCTAACTGTTGTGTGCTATCGTGTTTTCAAAGAGGTTTGTCCTTAAGGGGAATACTTACTTTGTTGCTCATAAAAAAGTAAGGATGAGAGATTTTGTAATCTGTTTTGATTATACAACAGATGTGTTCTCTTATGTTCCAAGTTCGGTGCAGATCCAGTAATTAAGGTCAAGTACCTGCAGGAGGCAAAAGTATAGGAGGAGATGATTGTAAACGCATATTTGTGGCTAAGTCTAATTGTTCGAGTACGTATATGTTCAAGTACGAGTATGTGTGAGCATAAAGTAAACGACACAAAGAGTTTGTTAACGGGGTTCGGTTTTTCCTACATCCCCGGGACCTAGTCCAGAACAAATTCACTAGAACAAGATTGCAATTACAATTGCGTATGATATCAAGCACTACTATGCCTATCATTCTTTTCTAGATGAATAAACCACCAATAGATCTTACATCATATATGGTGGGGCGACGCCACACACCTTGTGTGCATCTCTCGAGAATACCCTGAGGCGCGCAAGTCTTCATGAAGCGCCCTCTTGGTATTTATAACAATTGCTCAACCCTAGAGTTAACAATTTTCCTATTCTACACTAATAGGAATTTCCTATTCTACACCAAAATAGGAATTGACAAATTTCCTTTTTCTTTATGGACAAGGAAACTTTGTCTTCACGTTCTCATCTTGAATATACTATTCAAGATGTTTATCCAGCTCAGCAGACATCTCTTGGCTTGTCCAAGTCGTCCCCAAACTTCTGTACTCCAACTCTTCAAAGCAGTGTCACAACTCAGCTTCCTGTATTAATGTCGGAACTAGTTCAAGAACTATGTCAGACATCAGATAC
>NW_003302531.1:109875-111282 GCF_000004255.2 Arabidopsis lyrata subsp. lyrata | reverse complement strand
GAATCACCGGAGTAACATAAATCAAAGCACCACATAGCGTATGAAACATGCTCATCTTGATGTATTGCTATGACAAAACTCCATTACTCAGTAGATCTCTGCTTTCAACGCCACAACTTAGAATCAGCCACAAAGGATTGATTCCCAAAATCGAAGAACTCTTGAATTGAACCTTTTTCATCAGTTTTGATGCAGAGCACAAGCGAGGTAGCAGAACAACCCAGAAAATTATAAATTTGGGTGAAAAATTCCACAATAGTCAGACGAAGCCACAGGAGAAAACGGATCACAATTTGGGTTTACGATTTGAAGGATATGGTCAATTTCTCAAGACAGATCCGAAACAATACAAACCTGCGAGCAGCCAATTTTGAGAGCAATTTCCCATCAAACCACAAGAAACCAGAAGATGATATTTATATCCTTTAGAAGATCTCATTCTCAAGTTTTCAGAACATCTTTCAGAGCTAAAATCCGAGGTCTGAAGCCAAAGAAACGAAGATGAAAGAATCAACCCTGAGAACCAAAACTGTCTTTGAAATTTGAAACATTCTTCTTTATCACTCTTTCTTTGAGTTACTTCTCGATTCAAAGTGGCATCAAACTTCTTCTTCATCATTATGGAGCTTATTCTTCTTCCCCATCATTACTCTTCTCGATCCAATGCCTTTCTCTTTATGATGCAGTTTAAATCCTCTCCACCTTCACTCTTCCCCTGACTGAAAGACCTTAACTCATATCTTCCTCAACTTGAAACAGTCTGATACCTTAGAGAACTCCACCATCAACATGTTCCAAGAAACCATAAAACTGTCCTCAGTAGAGCCTTGGAGCAATATAAGTCCGAGTATACCACAACGAATGGAAAAATGCCCATCTTAACAAAATCTTCATGAACATATGCTGTCACGTTAGCAAGTTATCAATGATTTCCCAAGACAGATCCAAAATGTTATAAACCTGCGGGCATGCAACTTTGGGAGCAATTTCCCATCAAACTACAAGGAACCAGACGACGATCTTTATATCATTGGAAAGATCTTGCTCCCAAGTTTCTAGAACACTTTTCGTAGCTCAAATCCGAGGTCTGTAGCCATAGCAACTGAAGAAGAAAGTAGCAACCTGAGAAAGAAAAACTGTTCTTGAAACCCAAAATCTTCTTCTTCTCATCATTCTTTGATTTCTTCACAGATACCAGCGACATCTTTAAGAACCATATTCCATAGGCTCATCTTTGATTCATCTTTCTTTCTCATGTCAAGAACCATTTGTCAAATTCTTTTCAATGCTTGCAGCGGAAGCAAAACAAAATCTTCAAGAAGTAGACATCAAAGCTAAACTCCACTTTTCGACTTTAAAAGATGTCGACTTCATTTCTGTGTCTTGAGGTCACAGTGGAACACACAA
>NW_003302531.1:91708-93133 GCF_000004255.2 Arabidopsis lyrata subsp. lyrata | reverse complement strand
GATGATAGGAACTTGGAAAATTAATAAATACTAGCTCCCTCTATATTATTTTTATATTTAAGGTTTTTGCACACCGATTATGGAAGCATTTAATTTTTCTTTAATTTTAAATCAGAAAAATTATTTATTATCTAATTAACCAATAAAAAAAGCAATCTCCAGAATATATCGTCAAAACCAATAAAAACATGATATTTTGAAAACTGTTTTGTTTATGAGTTTTTGTTTGAAAAATACAACTTTCTCTATTTTCAATAACTACAATTTTTCGTACCAAAAAATTCAAAAAAAACTAAAATTTTTAATATGTAAAATGACAATTTTATCCACATTTAAAATGCTGCGTTTTTAATAAATTAAAAATAAATTCGAAATTTAGACAAATAAAATAATAAACCAAATTCGGAATATTAATTATATTAACTATTTTGAGATAAATACAGTTTATTTATTTTTTATATTAAAATTTAACAAGATAATATCTATAAATATTCTGAAATCTATCACTTAATATTTGTTTCCAACAAGAATCGTAAATTGTTTAAAATATATATTTAAGATAAGAATTATCTTTAAAATTATTAGTTACGTCAAATTTTAATTTAAAAATTAAATTAATAGATTTTCTGTTTTAGTGATAAATTCTTTTTAATTATTACCAAATTTTAGTGGGACTATTATAGTAATTTTATATGGGAAAGTTACTAGATTAACCCAAATTATGAGTTTAATTACTAGAATGTCTCAAAAAATTTGGGGGTTAAATGAGTTATTTTCATGACCATAATACCCTTTCTCTCTTTGTTAGGAATAAAAAAAAAGTCAAAATTACCCTTAAATATATTTAAAAAACGTGAAGAAAAAATATTTAGAAAAAAAAAATTATTTGAAATATCAGCTGGTTTAGTTGTGACAGGTTTATTTTCTATGACAGACTTATTTTTCTGTGACAGATTTTTTGCGACAGATTTTTTGCCTCCCACAGACTTTCCGGTTTGGAGTACGCGTTCATCTTCGTCTTGACAGGGTACCGGTCTAGGGCAAAGAGTCTAGGTGGTAACTCTTCAACTATAAGATCTTCAGTCGGAGCCACGCTTGTACTGCCTACAATTACAAGTGATATACAATTAAGTAAGGATGTATGAATTCGTGTACGTACACAGTAATTATCAACATTATATACTCAAAATCTGAATTTTGGCGGAAACAGAGATTTCCAATTCATCTTCTCAAATTTTCAAACTACAGATATAGCAAAATCCGGCAAATTCTATCCCTTTTATCAAACAAGCTTTAAGATTCCGATACACCCAAAGAAACTACAAACGAAATAATATATGAACTTACCCAACTCCTCCGGCGGCTTTGTCGGAGAGAGTTTTCTCCTCGGGGATACTCTGAGTACCCGCTTCTCCTTCTCGGGGC
>NW_003302531.1:6996-11487 GCF_000004255.2 Arabidopsis lyrata subsp. lyrata | reverse complement strand
TCCCTCTTTCTGTCACGATATAGCCAAGAAATTCTCTAGGATGGGACTCCGAATGTGCATTTCGCCGGGTTTAGCTTCATTTGATATTTATTGAGAATATCAAAACATTCCTCCAAATGTTTAACATGATCTTCTTTCTTCAATGATTTAACCAACATATCATCTATGTAGACTTCCATAGTCTTCCCGAGGTGATTGTGAAACATTTTGTTCACCAATCGTTGGTAAGTTGCTCCTGCATTTTTCAAACCAAAAGGCATTACCTTGTAACAGTAGATACCTCTATCTGTGATAAATGACGTCTTTTCTTGATCTTCGGGGTTCATCATTATCTGATTATAACCCGAGAAGGCATCCATGAACGTTAACAGCTCATTTCCAGCGGTGGACTCTACAAGTCGATCTATATGCGGGAGCGGGAAACTATCTTTAGGACATGCTTTGTTTAGGTCTGTAAAATCGATGCAAACCCTATCTTTCCCGTTCTTTTTCTTGACAACGACAGTGTTTGCTACCCACTCCGGATACTGCACTTCTCTTATTGACCCTATCTTCAAGAGTTTATCCACTTCGTCGTTTACTATTTTTGCCCGTTCCACTCCAAGCTTTCTTCTTTTTTGTTTTACCGGTTAGAAGCTTGGATCTACGTTTAGTTCATGACAAATTATACTCGGATTTATGCCCGGCATGTCCGCTGCTGACCATGCAAACGACGCCTTGCTTTTCCTTAAGAGTTCGATCAAAGCTTCTTTTATTTGGCCAGTCAAAGTTGCTCCAATTCTAATTTTCCGGTCCGGCTTGTCTTCTTCCAGTACCACTTCGACCACTACATCCTCTTTCTTCTGCCCACTAGGAAATTTTATTTTTAGTCCTTCTTTTGCGGGCTTCGTTAGTTGCTATTGAATCTTCATACGGTGGCTAGCTAAGTAACAAGTCCGTGAAGCTTCTTGGTCTCCCCGAATTGTTTCCACCCCATTTGATGTTGGAAATTTGATACATTGATGGTATGTAGAGGGAACTGCTTTCATTCGATAAATCCAGGGAGTCCAAGGATGATGTTGTAAGCTGCGGGCTTATCGAAGACGACGAAGTCCACAATTTTCGATACTTTTTTGGCAAGGACCGGTAGCTTGATTGTCCCGAGAGACATGGCTGACTCGCTTGTGAATGCAACTAGTGGAGATGGAGGTCCTACTATGTCTCCTCTGCTGATTCCCATTTTTTCTAGAGTACTTAAAAAGATCAAGTCGACCGAACTGCCTGTATCTATAAGGATCCTTGATACTTCGAAGTTTGCGACGTCGAGAGTAATGACTAGAGCATCGTCATGCGGTCTTTCGAGATGCCGCGTTTCTTCTTCGTTAAATGATATTGTAGCACCTTGAAAATCAATTTCTTCACTTAAGCTTGCTTTGAGTAAGACATTTCGTCTATGTTTTTTGATGGAACTTATTGAATCCCCGCAAAATCTGGAACCCCCTAGAATCACATTGATCTTCCCCTTCGAACTCCTTGGTTCTTCCTCGTTGGATAACCTTGGTCTTTTGGAATCTTGATCTTTGGAGTTTTCCTTTGCTTCGTGGTATTCCTTCACAAAATCTTTTATATCGAATTTAGAAAGATCGCCACTAGCCCACAGCTCTGCGAGGTGCTTTTTAAGAACGCTGCAATCCTTGGTTAAATGTCCGGTTACTTTATGAATGTCGCAATATAGACTTTCATCACGGACCCAAGTGTTTGATCTTCCTTTCCCTTGGAATTGCTTCCCGACGGAATTGTTGAAGGGTTGCGACCCAAACTTCCTTGGTCCTTTGCTCTCTCTAGGTTCGAACTTCTTGGTAGGGACGGTGACTGCCGGCTTTTCTTGTTTATTCCGTTTGGCAAAACTTTCTTTTTCGTCTTCTACCTCCATCCAATTGTTTGCGCGGAAGAGTGCATCCTGAATTGTGTCTGGTTTATGAAGTATTAAGTCTTCTTTAAACCTTGAATCATGTCGCAATCCTTTTCGTAGGGCAGATAAAGCTGATTGCTGTGAGATTCTTGGGAGTTTTGATAGCACTCCTTTGAATTTGGTGATGAAAACTCGAAGTGACTCATTAGATCCTTGCGTTAAGTTCCAAAGATCGGCATCCGAAACGCTTTTATCCATAAGGATAGAGTATTGCTTTAAGAACACGGCTGATAGTTCGTCGAAATTGCTGATCGAACCCGGCTCTAATTGGGTGAACCACATTAGAGCTTGGCCACATAGATTCTCCGAAAACAGCTTGCAATAGCCTGCGTCCTCATCAGCTTCATCCAATTCGACTCTTCCTGCAGCGATCAGAAAGGCTGCAAGATAGCTTTTTGGATCCTCCAATCCGCTGTAAGGGTCCAACTTGAGCTTCCGGGAATCTTTGATCCTCAAACTTGCAATTCGCGGGATAAAAGGGGTTCGCCTAGCTTCTTCAATGACTCGATTGATGTCTGGCTCCGAACTTGTAGCCTGATGAAATTTTGATTTCATTTCTTTTAATTCCTGGCTAACCTTCTTCATGGTCTCGAACTGGTCGAGGTTCTCCTGCTCGTACTGAGCTGCAAGTTGTTCTTCATCCCCGAGCTGCGTCTCTTCTTCCGACGTCTGAGCTACATTATTAGTAGCACCGGGAGTTGTTTGTCCGCTGGTTTCATTTCGTGCAGCGGAACTTGGCGAGTTGAATATCCCTCTTCGGGTTCCCACCGGGTTTCCTGCACTTAAAGAGCGAACACGAGTTTGTATATTATTGACGTTTTGACTAAGAGATACCTGGGATGTTTGCAACGTATCGACGGCCTTCTCCACATCCGAGAATTTTTGTGATATGTCCGACATGGTTTGCTGCATGGCTTTGAGGGTTTCGGCCAATGATGTCTCAACGGCGTCTCCTCCGGACATTGTCGCTTATCTCGGGAATGTAGAAAAGAAGAAATCTGACCACTCAAGAATCCTGATCTCCCCACAGACGGCGCCAAAATGTGGATGTCGGATTCACACACTCAAGTATTTTGTTAAGTGGGAAAGATTATTCTTGAGGGACAAAAATGAATACGTAAGAACTTATAAATTGATATGAAAATTGCTATAGTATTTCTCTCTTGAGAGGAATCCCTTTTACATGGCCATTGGCCTCTATATTTATACATAGATAAGCGACATTTAAAATGAGTAATTAAGTACAATTATTTCTTCTTAAATGTGTCCGTTTTGATTCTTCGACTTTAATGCTCAACGTTTGAATTTGAGTTGACTCTGATTTTCATGGGCCTCGCCTCTTTTGGCCCAAGTGTCCTTGAACCGACCTACTCGCGTCTTCTACACCGAACTCACATCTCAGTGCAGTCACTTCGGACTCTCGAAGTGGTGACAACCACTTCGACCGTCCCCTCGGTTCATGGGCCCAATGGGCTTCATCCTTTATGGGCCACCCGCTTGACTACGTGTCAATCTTTGGTTGGCCTCGTACTTCTGGTGCGGGATCCGACACCAACAATAATTATAGGAAAAAATTGAATTTTCTATGTAATTTTTGTAAATGTCAAATTTTACATTAAAAATTTTAAGAATCAATTACGAAAAAAATCTCCTTTTAGTGTCATTTGTGGATTTTACCATTTTGATTAAATATATTATATTTGTCATTTTTTAATCTAAAAATACAATTTTATATATTATGTTTGGGTTTTTTTTGTTCCATTTTTTACTATGGTATTTATATAAAAAATTTACAAATGCATAGTTTTTAAAGTGACCAAAAATGACAAAATCTAAAATATTAAAAACAAAATACCAAATCCAAAAAATTTGAATGACAAAATGGTAAAATCAACAATAATCCCCAAATTTAACGTAAATAAACGGGAAAAATGTCGTTTAATAGCCGAACTTTAAAAAAATGGCCGTTTAATACGTGAACTTGATATATGACCAATTTAAACATGAAGTAAACGTTGACCGGCCAATTTAAACATGAAGTATTTGTTGACCAGGCCAAAAACCACATGCCGTTATCTGTCGTTAACAGATCCGATAACAGCCGTTAACGATTCTGTTATTACCTAAAACGACGTCGTTTTGGGCTTAATCGCCGCCGTGTCTTCAAGCTCCAGCAACGCTTGCTGCTCCATTGGAGCTCCTTCAAACGTGCTACCAACGAAAAACGAGAACGGAGTCGGAAACTGATTCTTCCTCAGATCCTGAGATTCCTTATCTGGTTTCCCATTCAATCTATTCGACAATCGAATTACTTCTTTCATCAAAACCTCAACCTCGTTCGCCAATTCGTCCAGATTCTCTTCACCGGACGGTCGATCTTCAAGTCACGTCACCTTCGCGACGAGGTAAGGTTTCGTACGGACGAGATCCGTGACGCTAAATCGATCCTGAGCTATACAGATTAAGAAAAATCGATCATCGACGAGACGCTCGTGCTTCACGATTCTCCGACGCAACCCGATTCCAGCTGCGGAACCTGA
>NW_003302531.1:0-6896 GCF_000004255.2 Arabidopsis lyrata subsp. lyrata | reverse complement strand
GAAGCGGGATTGTTGCGCCGGGGAAGAGAACGAGAGTGTAGTGGGAAGAGAGGAAGCTCTACTAGGTCATCTGATTTGGGCGGATTCGCGTTGTGGTGCTTCTCGGAGAAGGAGGAGGATGAACATCGGAAGGAGAGGAGTTTGCAGCTTCGACGGTTGATGCTCCGGTAAGTAGCTGGAAGATGTAGAGGATTCACGGCGGCGATTAAGCCCAAAACGACGTCGTTTTAGGTAATAACGGAATCGTTAACGGCTGTTATTGGATCTGTTAACGATAGATAACGGCGTGTGGTTTTTGGCCTGGTCAACGAATACTTCATGTTTAAATTGGCTGGTCAACGTTTACTTCATGTTTAAATTGGCCATATAACAAGTTCGCGTATTAAACGGCCATTTTTTTAAAGTTCGGCTATTAAACGACATTTTTCCCGTAAATAAACATAAAAATAGACCCCAAAAGAACGAAATAAATAAAATTAATCATTTGGAAGATTAGAAGAAGAATTTATCTGATACGTACAAGTACAACAATCATACATATAAACTCTACAAAAGCCACTTTTTTTATTCTTCATTTTTTCTACAGCTTTTTTTTGTTCTCACGTCGCTCTCTCTCTCTTTTGAGATTCACCTGTAAAACCCTAACTAGCGCCATAGCCAAGCAAGCTTCCTCGGATCGTCGCTCGAAATTTTCCGGTTAATCGTCAGTTTTTCTTCAAGGTAAACTCTAATTTTGTCTCTACTCCATCGGAAACTTCTCCGAGCAACGGCATACTTACTTACTCCACTCTTTTTCGTTTTTACTTGATCGATTTAAATTCTAGACTGTTCTAGTGCTTAGATCGGTTCTTTATAACTTCGATTTGTGCTTACCTTCTTCGCAAATCTTCTTCGCATTACTTGACGAACTGATTTCAAGGATAGTGGATCTTAATTGATTTCTGTATTCAGATCAGAGATCTCTCTCTCTCTCTCTCTCGTATCACCGTTTTGTTTTACGTCTCCATTGAAGTGGAATTAGTGATTTACAAGGTGATGATGATTGATTTTTATTTGCAGGAGAAAATTAAGGCTATGGCGATGTTAGGTGCACAGCAAGTTCCAACAGCAGCTTGTACTCCAGATATGGTATGATCCAGATGCATTTTGTGTTTGTTTTTATGAAAATTAGAGAATGTGAAAAGTACATTGTTGTTTATTCGTGTGTTTATAGGTTGGGAATGCTTTTGTGCCTCAGTATTATCACATATTGCATCAATCTCCTGAGCATGTTCACAGATTTTACCAAGAGATTAGCAAGTTAGGTCGTCCTGAAGAGAATGGTTTAATGAGCATTACTTCTACCTTGCAAGTGAGTGTACTATAACTTAGCTCTTTCTTTGCATTCTTGAAGTTCTGTTGAAATTGTGCTGAATATAAGTATGTATATATATTTTGAGCAGGCTATTGACAAGAAGATAATGGAGCTAGGTTACGGTGTAGTCAGTGCGGAGATTGCAACTGTGGACTCACAAGAATCTTATGGTGGTGGTGTTCTTGTACTGGTGACTGGGTATTTGACGGGGAAAGACAATGTCAGGAGGATGTTTAGTCAGACCTTCTTCCTTGCTCCACAGGAGACAGGATACTTTGTCTTGAATGATATGTTCCGATACAGTGATGAAGCCGCAATCGTACATGGAAATCAGATTCCAGTGAACAACATCCAAGTTCCTGTCAACACTTACCAGGGTGAGTTGAACCTAGCTTTTGTATGTGCCTCCTTCAAATCAATAAATTATAAGTTGTTTTTTTTTAATGGGGCTCTGGTTTTTATAAGCGTTATAAATATTCTTGTGCTTTAGATACAGATGCTTCGAAAGATATTCCAGATGACTTTGTTCAGGAGAAATATGTCCAAGAGAATCATGCTGTTAAGCAAACCGAGGTGTTGTCCAAGAGCATTAATGGGCCTGAAGTGTTCACTCCCTCTGAAGATGAACAAGTATCAGCTACAGAAGAAGTTCCGGCACCTGAAATAGTTAATGAAGCACCAATCGAAGCGCAGAAGGTTGGAGAATCTGATTCTAGGACTGGCGAAGTTCCAAAGAGATCTTATGCATCCATTGTAAGTAACATACATTTGGGTTGTGTTATGTCTCCTCTTGGTCAAGCTGATGTGAGATGTTTGGCTTCTCTGCCCTTATGATTTGATGCCATTCGTGTTCTTAATCATGATATGTAGGTGAAGATGAAAGAAAATGCTGTACCGATGTCTGCTTCGAGAACTCCAACAAAGGTGGAACCAAAGAAACAAGAAGAGCAAGCCATTCATATCCCTCTACCAACACCATTGTCTGAGAAATCAGATTCAGGAGCAAATGTAGCTGTAAATGAGAACAATCAAGATAATGAAAGAGGTAAATGCTTTTTCCTGGCTCATGTTTTTTTTTACTTCTTAACGGTAAGCATGCTCAGCTGCAATCTTTCTCATTTCTTGATTCTGGAACAGCTCTAGGTCCATCCATCTATCTAAAGGGCTTGCCCCTTGACGCAACACCAGCCTTGCTTGAGACTGAGTTCCAAAAATTTGGACTTATTAGGACCAATGGAATTCAAGTGAGAAGCCAGAAGGTAAAAGAGTCGATGTTTATTAATGCTTAACAATTCTAATAGTTAGTAATATGCAGAGTATTTATTCTTTGAGTATTGTGCTCTATACAGGGATTCTGTTTTGGTTTTGTTGAGTTTGAATCTGCAAGTTCCATGCAAAGCGCTATTGAGGTAAGAACCAACGGTATTACTTCTGAACTTTTCAAGGCCCTGAACATCTTAGGCTAACTAACTGTTACGGGATTTTCCAACAGGCATCACCTGTCTTGCTCAATGGGCACAAAGTAGTTGTGGAGGAAAAGCGATCTACCGCAAGAGGCAAGTTTGCTTAAAACTTTGAGAAATGAACTCTCAGGATCATAAGACATTTATTTATCATTTGTTGTTGAAACAGGGAACTATAGAGGACGTTCGGCGTTTGGTGTAAACACAGGCTACAGAAACGAAGGTGGAAGGGGTCGTGGGAGCTTTGGAGGTGGAAGAGGAGGATATGGTCGGACAGACTTCAACGGATATGGTAATAACAGGGGAAACAATAGAGGAGGATACGCAAACCGAGCAAATGGTGACGGTGGTGGGTTCCCGAGGGCCAATGGTAATAACGGACGTGTAAGACGTGGTGGCGGAATTGATGCTAACAGAGCTACTAAACCCGTGGATGATGCTCCCCGTGTGTCTGTTACTGCGTAAATGTGCTTTTGAAACAAAAAGCTCCATTGGTTTAGAGAGTTTAGGCGTAGAGCAATGGCAAAAAAAAAACACTATTATTCTCTTTTCACTGTGTCGCCATTTTATTAATTGGAGTCAAAACTTGAGAGCAAGAGAGAGTTTCGTCGGCTCTTGATTGTCTATTTTTTTTACTGCTAATGATGAAATCACTTTCTTCATGTCGCTAATCTAAGCTTGCTGATTATGAATTTCTCTTCCAGAAACTGATCACAATTCACTAGAGAAATGTTGAATATCATAATACGATGTGTAACAAATTTAAATGGCATAAATAAGCATAATGATGTAACTTTATAATATATTTAAGCTTTGATATAGGTTGCCATAGAATTACGACAGCTATGAACAAAATACAGATTATGATTCTAAACCCCCAAAAATATATAAATAAACACAAACAAAAACTAAGGTTAAAACTTCGTAGAGCTGAAGTACCAACATATGCTTTCAGATTTTGATGATAAAGAAAAAATTTCAGAGTTCAGAGACCGAAATTGCAAGCCTGAACAAACTCGAGGTCATAGTCGACGTGTTTGGTCCAAAGTGGTCGAAACTGGTTCATAGCTATGTCCAGCCACGGCTTCATGTTACCGTTGAAGTGTACCACTGCAGCGTTACGGATCTCATCCATGCTAATGCTCGGATTGTAACCCAGCCCAAGCACATGCCATGATTTGTCCAGCGGCTTTGTGGTCGAGTAAAACGTGATCAGTCCCGGTGGTAATGTTCCCAGTTTCCATAGAGCCCTGTTCTCGTTCTGCAATTCAAATAAACACAACACAGTCAAAGAAACATCACACAATGAAACGCATTGTCAAATGGCGAAAAGAATATCAGAAAGGTTACCAGATTTTGCCAGTAGTGATATTCTTCTGTGCACTTCTCTCTTCTCCAAGCATCAAGATCAAAGAAGTTCATTCCATACGCCCACGCGCATGCTTTGGGATTAAACTTCTCTTTGATCAAAGGATGTGAGAAATTCATGTATTGAGCGTACCGATGGAACGACCCAAAACAAGTCTCTACAGCTCCATTCACTTTCCCATCCATATCGATCTCCCAAAGCCCCGTTAAATCCTTCTGCACAACCACATCGTCATCCAAAAACAGTATCCTATGTAGTTTCGGGTACATCTCGGGTAAATAAAACCTCAAATGATTCAATATAGACAAATACTTGGGGTTCCTGAACTTCATATTTGTAGTATCCTTTGTTGCATTCTCCAGCTTATTCTCGAAATAGAACTTCTGAAGATTCGCAGATTCCAATTGCTTCAACACAGGTACATACGAAGAGTTCAAAAACGTATAGTCCTCAACAGCTTTAACTTCTACATGAGCTCCTTTATATTCCTTCAGTTTAAACATAACCTGCATCGCCCCAAGATTCATCTTATCAGTCACAACATGAAAGACATGCTTCCACGGCTCCTTAGCATTCTTCACAGCAGAGTTCACAACCACCGACGCCGCAATCACATTATCCGAAAATATAGCGTAATGGTAAAGATTCGGATCCTCAAGCTCCGCCGGTCTATCTTTCCCTTCATCAGTATACTTCTCCGGGTGAGCAATCCTCTCTTCCATCAGCCTCATAGCAAGACAATGCAATCCCTTTGGTATCGATTTCGCAGCAATCAAACTCGAAAACGCACCTTGCTTCTTAGCATTAGTTAACTGTTCATTAACAGCGAAAATCGTATCTTTCAGCTTCTGAATCTTCAACTGATTATCAAAAGACTCTTTAGCTTCAGCAATCACTTGACGAGTCATTTTAATCCGTTCCTTAACTTCTTTCTCAAATTGCCTAAGCACAGATTCTTCAATCGAACCTCCATCAGAATCATACAAAGCTCGATACGTCGGTTTATTAATCAGATCCGTGTAATTCCTCGAAAGATCAGCGAAGATCCTAACGAGTTTCGAATTCTCTAACTTAAGCTTCCTCGCGTAAGAAGCATAAGCTAATGCTAATGACCGATGATCATCAGCTTGTTTCCGGATCTGAATCAACCGTGGCTTAAGCGGATCCGATTTAATATCCAACATGGATCTTCTAGATCCGACTCCATTAGAGTACTCTACACCCTAAAATTCCACAAAAAAATTCGAAAAAATTAAACACAAATCTTCGCCAGCTTTGAATACGATTTGATCGGAGAGATCTGATAGAGAGAACTTACGGGAAGAAGAAGATCAGGTGAATCGTTAGAATCTGAAACGAAGAAGAAGGAGAGAGTGAAGAGGAAGAGTGCGATAGTGGAAGCGAAAGCTGTGAGTCTGATTTTGACACCGTTAATCGCCGGAGATCCGCCGCCGCGTAAAAGTCGGTGGTGATTAGCCATTGGGAGAGAACACTTTGCAACTTGAATCTCACAGTTACATTCAATTTTCAATTATAGAGCTATTAATGGAATCTCTCCCGTCTCACTAATCTTACGCGGCCAAACTATCAAATGTGTCGGTAACCATTTTTTCAACTTTTTTTTAATGTTAATTTAAGTGTAACAATCATATTTTTGACTTTCTATTAAATTTTGTAGTAAAAATTGCCAAGTAGGCAAAGTAGTGTTTTTATATCAGATCTGAGATTTCGATCTGTTAAGTACGTAGCATAATGGGAACAAGAACGATTATATTACTTTTAGATATTTCCCTTACCGAATTTAAAGTTTAAACCATGTTCTAAAAATTTCCGCCTACCTCCTATTACTCTCCGTTTAATCGCTAGACTCACAGTATCTACCTCATTGATGACTACTCGCTAGACTCACTATATCTACCTCATTATAGAAATAAGTTACTCGATTACTTTCTGCCTAATCCGATTACTTCCTGCCTAATACAATTACTCTCTGTCTAATATTACATATCCCGACTATTTTTATATTGCAAATATTAAAAAACTTTTATTTTTTGTTATTCATACATTTGAATTGGGAGTTTGTGATGTTTTACAATAACTTATGTTCAAATTTTAATAAAAATCATAGATATTTTACTAAAAATCATAAAAAAAAATTGTCTCAAAAATATATTTTTATGTGTTTACTGCAATTTTGAAAACAATATTAGATTGATATATTTTAAAAATATTAAAATAACCCTAAAACTAGTCCCCGATTTATCTCCGATTTTAATCCGATTTTGCGATTAATCGCTAGACCCATACCAAACGCCCGACTAGCGCCTGGCGATTTTTCAAACAACAGTTTAAACTATGTAACCATAGATTATTGTATATAAATGGTTACAATATTTTATTTAATAAAATGAATGGTAATGAAATCTAAGACCATACAAATTTACAATTTAACAAAAATATTATTGTGGGACTAGATCATTAGAAGACAGAGATAAGACCAAAGGATATAATATCTAGGCATGTCCATTTTAGGTCTCGGAACGGAAAATAGCGGGTACATGATGAGAACGTATGATTTAGATAATGATTGAAAAACAATCTTTGAACTATTTTTGATAAAATACAGTGAGGAAAATTTCGAGTAACGGATAAAAATTCGGATAGCAAAATTCAATTCTCAAAATCTCATCAATTTGTGTATGGGGTCGAC
>NW_003302532.1:57191-76307 GCF_000004255.2 Arabidopsis lyrata subsp. lyrata | reverse complement strand
ATATGTGAAATTAAATTGATATTGATGTGAATCAAAACATCGGGGCATATATAAGATAATCGCTTTAGTTAGTACTTGTTAAAAGAAGGCTACAAGAAGAAGTACAGAGTACGTTGATGAGTTAAATATTATCGGATCTCCTGTAGAGATTTCATATACAGTGAAATATTAAATGAAAGAGTTTGAGATGGAATCATTCTTATGGAAGATGTTGAAATAAGATTGTGCATAAAATTCGTTAGAACTACAAATTGGACATCTAGCAAAAGAGATATTATTTCAAAGATCCTTGCAGGATTTTACATGGAAAATTCTCATATATATTTGGTCCAGAAGAATCATAATAAGAAGGAATAAAAAAATAACAGCGTGTGATTTTTCGCTTCAATCTTTTACCTGAAAAGACCACACGACTACTGCAAGTGCACAATGAATCGGTTGTAGTATTTAAGGATCGAATCCTACAAAGAGAGAAGTAGTTCGGACAAGTCGTTAGAACGAGTAAAGGTAGGACAAACCAATAAAGAGGGGTTGTTGGTTGGTGTCACGATTTGCAAGTAAAAGTAAATAAGAAAGCAATAAGAAAGCAAGTAAATAAAACTGGAAAATAAGCAAGTAAGCAATAAGAGACAAACGTTGGGCATCAAGGGTATCGCAGGGGTTCAATGATCGCTATCTAAGAAATACTAGAATTAGGTTTGTTTACTTCCAAGTCTCGGGCATACGAAACACTAAGATTCGGCTAACCTTATGTTATAGAATTAGTCGGCTAAAATCCTTATACTTCGTTACTCAACCTATGCAGGCAACGACGCATATATCAAAGCAATAAGATCAATGTTCGATTCTAGTCCATAAAGCCCTATAACTAAGTGGTGTGTGCTTGTTATAACACGATACACATTCGTAAGCTAGGTCTAGCGTATTAAACAACCTTGTGAGCAATTTAAACACTTTGGATCACGATTTAGGACATGAATCTAACTACATGCATTAAGAAACAACTTACTTAGAAAGAATACAGTGTAAACGATCAAACAAAACCCTAAGTATCGCCACCTAGATGATCGATCATGTCCCCCCTTTGATTAACCCTTTAAACCCAACTAGAAAACTACTCTAGCATGGTTAAAGAGATCATCAAAGTAAGGCTTGATAAACTCATAAGAAAGAGATGAAAAAGAACTGAATAGGGTTTAGAGATTACTTCTTTGATTAATGTAGAATACAAGAGGTAAAACTTCACCTTAATAGATATTAGAGTAAACAAGAGAAAAGAGAGAGATTTGGTGGACTTCAAAGCATAGAACAAGGTAGACGACGATGGCTGCGCCTCTAGGGTTCTTCGTTGGCTTCTTGGTGAGTGCACACCTAGGTTTAGGACTTCCAACATGTATTTTAGGTCTTGGAGACCAAGTAGTCTGTTTAGAGGTAAAAACGTCTTTTCCCGTGAATTAGGTTAAGTGCAAACTCGAGTTCCTGGACAGGGTAGAAGCCTTAGTGACTGGGGTGGAGAGTAGGAGGTAGCCCGGGCTCGACCCTTGTGACCGGTGCGGCCTAGAAGCTCCGTAACGGTTGCATAGCTTCTGGCCAGTCTGGACATATCTTTACTCTTCTGGTTATAACTTCCGACCGGCTAGATGAAAAGCTCTGATTCCACTTCGAGGCGAATCCTGACTCTTCTAGCTTTCCAAAGCAACCAAGATCTCTTGATTTGGTAATCGGTAAGACCTCTAACAAACGCTATACTTCTGACGTACAGAAACTAGACTACAAGAAAAAACGTCATTTGCGACCCCCCATATTAGTTGCAAAACGGTAGCAAAATAGGGTTTTGTGATGCTTGCACGACTAACTAAGATAGTCGCAAAAAAACGGTCGCAACATTTTCCAGTCCCAAGATAGTCGCTAATTTGCGACGCTTGTCCAACATAAAATATAGCGTCGCAAATTAACGACTAATCTGTGACGGGTTAATCTCGTTGTAAATTTCCGACTAAAGAGCGACAAACGTAAGTTAGCAACTAGTTTGCGACTTGTTCAGTTCAAACGAAATAGTTCTTGGATCGAATATTTAGTCCCACATTAGTCGCAGACGATATATCTTTTAGTACCAATTTAGTCGCATAAGAGTCTTAATAATGTGCGACCAATTTAAGACTCTCATTATTGTGTAGCAAAAGAATCTTCTATTAGTAACCATTTTGATACTAGATTTGGAGTTTCTTGTAATAATGTTTAGTCACAGATTGGTCACATTTGTTATTTGGTTTGGTCACAGATTGGTAACATGTTAATAATCCCAAACCTGCATATTGGCTTTCAAATGCAAATAATCCCAAACCTGCAATACTGATTTCAAATGCAAATAATCCCAAACCTGCAATACTGATTTCAAATGCAAATAATCCATCATTCAAAAACACTAATAAAAACCATCCTAACAAAGTATTATAGAGTACAAAAACATAAGCAAATAAAAGAGTAGTTCATAGGGTTTGAATCAGTGTTAGATAAAGGAGAGGCTGGTGTGGTTGCAGCAGGTGCGAGTCCATCTGGTTGGATTGCTGCTTCTGTGGTTATTGGAAGGGTGCCTGTTTGTGTGTTGGTGGTATGATGACTGCTGGTTACAGGAGTAGAGAAGAGGACATGAAGGCTGCCATGTCAGGATCCTTTTCTTTCATAAGGAGGATTAGCTTCTCCAAGCTGGCGATCCGAGCTTGAGACATACGGTGCTCTGCATCACGTCTTGCATTTTCATCATCCTGATCAGAGATCTTGCGCTGTAGCTGATTTTAAAGCTCAACAACTATAACTGTAGAAGAAGAGCTCGCATAACTCTCCTTCCTTTTTCTTTTGTGTAGGGTCTCCGCAAGAGATCCAAGGCCATAAGGGTTGCTTTGGTCATCTGTATGAGTACACTGAAACAAAAAAACAAACATTCAGTAAAGTAAAAACATTCATTAAAGTAAAGACAAAAAACAAACATTCAGTAAACTTAAGACATAAATGAATTACCTTAAGGAAGATATCATTTATTTCATCAATGTTGAGTTCTCTAGGATGCTGAGAATGTTCAAAGGAAATCTTTGTAGTATCCTGACCCTCCTCTTCCAGTTCAGCCAATCTCTCTTCAAGTGTCTTCGTATACGCCTTAGCTACTTGTTCAGACTTTTGATCCACAAAAGATCCATCAGCTCTAGTATGCGTTCTCATAAATACTTCGCCAAGTGAAACTGGATGCCCCAACTCTTCCTCCTAAAATGAAAGACAAATAGATTATCAAGTGTAGAAATATTAGAAATTCTGTAAAAGTAAAGTGTTTGGATGGAAAGAAACATCTTACCATCTCTTGATGAACTTGGATAAAAGATTTCTGACTGGCTAAGTGTTTGTGCACTCCAAGTCCGCCACGATCAGAATTTCTGCACTGTGAAGCATTCTCACTCTTCTCTATAGCATCAGCGGTTTTCCAAAACTGCTGCATCTCAGCCCAAAGTGTCTTACCAATCCAAGTTGGTTGTACACATGTCTTCTTCACTTGACTGACAATCCCTTTCATCCGTTTCTTGGCTATAACCAAGAATCCTTCTCTCACAAGGGCAATAATTCCAATATCCCAATTAAACTCCCGCTACATAACACAAAACAGTAAGTTAGTTATAACAGACTAAGTCAAGTATACTACAGCAAGAGAGAATGAAAGCTATATATATATATATATATATATATATATATATATATATATATATATATGTGTGTGTGTCATTACCGCAAAAGTCCTGAAATATCTCTCTCGTTTGTCTACCGGAGTAACCTTCCAGCTGTAGTAAGGCCCATCAAACTTCCTCCTAAAGATTCTGGAAATCGCTCGGGACAGCCTCCCTTTGTGCCGGTTAAACCTGTTACAATAACAGGCTATTAGTAGATAAAGCAAACAACTTAGGACACTCTAATGTACTCAACAGATTAGTTAAATAAACAAGACTCTAATATAGCAAACACATTGCAAGTACAGAAGATAAACGTATGAGGCTTGACTGTCACATTTAGAATTAAGGAGCAAGTGTACATATAAGCATATAGACACAGGGGCTGTTTGATTATAGACATATAAGCATATTCAAATCCATTATTAAATCAAACATACAAGCATATTGACTGTTTTTATGTAAACCAACTAAGGAGACATCTTAAGCTAATCAAGAATGCTCAGACGACTAATTCAAACAATGCTTAGACTAATTCAAAAATAATTCTCAGATTCAAAAACAATGCTCAGACTAATTCAAACAAGGCTCATACTTATTCAAAAACAATGCTCACACTTATTCAAACTACTGCTCAAACAAAATTCAAAAAATGCTCAGACTTCTTCAAAAACAATTCTATCAGACTTATCCAAAACAATGCTCAGACTTATCAAACAATGCTCAGACGTATCAGACAATGCTCAGACTTATCAAAAGCAATGCTCAGACTTCTTCAAAAAACATTATATCAGATTTATCCAAAACAATGCTCAGACTTATCAAACAATGCTCAGACTTATCAAAAGCAATGCTCAGACTTATCAAAAACAATTCACATTCAAAAAAAATACTAGACTGAGGGACACAGAGTTTATACCACAATGTTTAAACGCCTGGGATTGGGTCTCCAGTCAGAAGTGGTAGATGTTCTCGGCCTGGAAGGAATAGCAAACGATCCAGCATTTCTTGGTAGTCTTCATTTGGATTAGGGTTCTCTTGGTGATCTTCGTTTCCTACTTCATCCTCCACTTCATCTCCAAGGTCTTGGTTTTGTTGTATCACTTGGTGATTCACATCATGTTCCGGTAGAGGCTGGGGAGGAGGAGACGGTGGATGTGGCTGATGTTGCGGCTGAGGAGGAGGAGTATGTGGATGTGGCTGATGTTGCGACTGAGGAGGAGGAGTCTGTCGACTGAGAGGACGAGTCGCATGGGATTGGGTCGCAGACTGTGTGGCTGATGGGTTCGATGAGTGAGAAGATACTCTGACCCCATTCGTAGTGAGTGGTGGTCTCTGACCAACATAGGTTTGGACTCGAGACGCTACTGGTCTGCTGGTCTGGCCCCTTCCGCGGCTACTAGTCTGGCCCCCTCCGTGGCTACTTGTCTGGCCCCCTCCGCCGTTACTGGTCTGGCCCCCTACAGCGGTTACTACTCCACTGTTCTGGCCTCCTCCAGCAGCTACTGCTCTGGCCTTCTGGACTCCTCCAGCGGCTACTGCTCTGGCCTTCTGGACTCCTCCAGCGGCTACTGCCCTGATGTTCTGGCCCCCACCGCGGCCTCATGATGATTTACTTTCAGGCGCCATGAAAATCGCAGAATTGGACTGAGATTTGAGTCGAAATTTAGGGTTTGGAACTCAGATTCGAACCAGAGGAAAGGAAAGAAGTGTTTTGGGACTGAGATTCAAAGAATTGAGGAGATTTGAGAAGATTTCAGGAGATTTGAGACGAAGAATCGAAAATCGTCGGGAAAGAGAATCGAAACCGCCCAAACACATAAGAAAATGAAGAATCGACTTTGTTTTAACCTAATAATTAAGTGTATTAGTTGCTCTTTAGTCGCAAACTAGTGACAAACCAAAAAAAATGGGGAGAATCGAAACCGCCCAAACACTTAACCAAAATCATAAAAATTTCATAAAGCGTAGCTAAATGGTCGCTATATTTGTCGGTAAATAGTCAGAAGATACGTCCCAAAACAGTCGCTAAATGGACAGGGGTCCCAAACTAGTCCCAATTTAGCGACTCATTTGTGACTGTTTTATATTAGTCACAAGACAAAATTTAGAAATCTTCACATTAATTGTGATAAAAAATGGTGATATATATCACCCACAAACACTCATATTAGTGTTATAGAGGTTATAAAAGTGTTTTAGGTAGAAAAACTTTGCTAAAGTCAAGTAATATAGATATTTTACTAAATCCCTAAACATTACTCATATGAGTAATGTAAAAGTATAAATAGATTTAGTACTTGTGAATGTTTAATTGTTGATATGTCTATATTTTACTTGTTTTGAGCATTCATTTGTCGTCAATTTAGCATCATTTCACCACTGTTTCATACCATTTCTTATCACTTGTCGTCACTTTACATGTTTAGGATAGCTTTGCATGCATGTTGCACATTTCTTTGGTTTTCAGGTGATTTGGGGCTACTAATGAGCACTCAGTCGAGCACTCTCAGCAACCTCCAGCAAAACCACTCGACCACATCTTCTCATCACCAAGTGGAAGACGCAGTCGAGCATCACCAGCAGATTCTCCTCAGAACCACTCGATTACCACCTCCTTGGAGTACTCGATTACATCTTCAATGCCATAACTCGACTGCATCTTCAAGCCGCCACTCGATCTCGTGGTCGAGCACACGCTCCTTCAATAACTCAACTGACCACTCGATTGCATCACCAGGAACCATTCGATTGCATCACCAGTCACCAACTCGACTGACCACTCGATCCCCGCTCCTTACAGCCACCTGATCACAAGCTTAAGAGTCTTCTCAGATCCGCACTCAACCAGACATTGAGCATAAGGAAGAGAAGAGGATGAAGCATTACATCATGACTGGAGCAAGAATCCACCAAGACGTCAACTTTACTCGATTGCTCCTACTCGATCACAAGGGTCGAGTACTCTCTTAAACCGTTTTAAAACCTTGTCGTTTTGTGTTTTAGGGCTTCCTAGTATTTACTATAAATAGGTTGTTTCTCTTAATTTTCAGAACTAAGTTTTTATTTCTGGAGAACAATTAGTGCTTTCTTCATATTTGTAATCCAGATTTCTCTTAATCTATTGAGTATTTGCTTTTGATTTCTTCTACAAAGTTGTTCATCTTGTTGAGATCTTGCTAATATGAACTTTTTATGTATTTCTGGGTTTGTGTTCTTAGTTATGAATTTTGAGTAGTGATTAGGGTTCTTGAGAATGGGTTAGAGTAGCTTAGAATCTTTAATCTGATAGGTGGTTGAGTTTGATTGGTAGATCCTTTCTTGATTAGTTGTTCTTAATGCTAATTGCTTTCTGATCAACTGGAATCTGAGCCCAGACATTTCCGCACCCAAAAGGTGTTCGATGAAATATCTGAACCACTAATTCCAGAGATTCGTGGCTCTGTACCAAGGTATTGGTTACAGGGAGCGTCTTGGCTTAGACTTGTTGTTTCGTAATGCCTGTTAAGTTAGCTCTCGTCAATGGTGATTGAGTCTGGGACTAGCTTTGCTTGAGGATCTCTGTTGCGGTAGCACTTTGATTTGGTTATTGAACTTGTTGTCTAGGGATAATTTGTTGAGCATGTTAACCACCTGTTAGATTAAGGAGACTTCACTACTCGATTACCCCATCCTCGGGAATTTCTCTTCCAATTGATTTCTTTGTTTACATCACTTTTGATTGCTTGATCTTGTCACTTGTTGTTTAGTTTTATCATTTCTAGCCTGTTTCATTTGAAGTACTCGACCACACCCAGTAGTTTGGTAACAAACTGTGCAGTCGAGTACCCAGTTTACAGTTTCTGTTAAGTTACTCGACCTGATACTCGACCACACCCAGTGCTTGGCTTCAAGCTGTGTTGGTCGAGTATATTGCCTGTTATTGTTAGAATTTCTGTTTCTGCATGATCACTAGAACTGTTAACAACATCAAACCTGTTATTGCTTGGCTTGACTCTGTGATATCTGATTGCATCTTGATTGCTAGCATCACACCCATTTGGATTGACACCTTAAATACTACAATGACATGATAGTACTTTAAGGAATTGAGAACTAGTTAAAATCTTACTATCAATTTGGCGCCGTTGCCATTTGGGTGTTTGTTTGTTACATTTGAGATTTCAGACTTGCTTAGATCAAGTTCTATTTCAATTTTCACTTAGGTTACTAAATTTGTGTTTTTCTTGTTGTCTTCTTGATCCAGGTACAACCCTGCTATATGAAAACTCGATCAAAAGGCAACCAGAACCTCCTTTTCAACGATAACATTGACCGTATTGACAGAGAACTAAGGGAAAGGAGAGACACTACAGACCTTGAACACAACCATCCTTTCAGAATGGCTGATGAACAAGATGTCAACAATCTGCCTGCAAACATTGGTGCTGGAGATGCACCAAGAAACCACCATCAGAGGCAAGGAATTGTGCCTCCTGCTGTCCAAAACAACAACTTCGAGATTAAAAGTGGTCTCATCTCGATGATTCAAGGAAACAAGTTCCATGGTCTGCCTCTGGAAGATCCCTTAGACCACTTGGATAACTTCGACAGGCTCTACAGCCTAACCAAGATAAACGGTGTTAGTGAGGACAGTTTCAAGCTGCGCCTGTTTCCCTTCTCACTGGGAGACAAAGCACACCAATGGGAAAAGACGTTACCTGCTGGCTCCATCACATCTTGGGACGATTGCAAGAAGGCCGTCTTAACAAAGTTCTTCTCAAATTCAAGAACTGCAAGGCTTAGGAATGAAATCTCCAGTTTTACCCAAAAGCAGTCTGAATCCATTTGTGAAGCCTGGGAGAGATTCAAAGGCTACACTATACAGTGTCCACACCATGGTTTCAAGAAGGCTTCTCTACTAAGCACACTCTACAGGGGAGTTTTGCCCAAGATCAGAATGTTGCTGGACACTGCTTCTAATGGGAATTTCTTGAATAAGGATGTTGAAGAAGGCTGGGAATTAATTGAGAACTTAGCTCAATCCGATGGTAATTATAACGAGGATTTTGATCGCTCTAACAGAGGAATTGGAGATTCGGATGCAAAGCATAGTAAAGAGATGAAAGCTCTTAATGAGAAACTGGATAGGCTTCTCCTTGGCCAGCAGAAGCATGTGCACTTTCTACTTGATGACGAGCAGTATCAAGTCCAAGATGGGGAGGGGAACCAGTTAGAAGAGGTCAGCTACATCAACAATCAAGGTGGCTACAAAGGGTATAACAACTTTAAGACTAACAACCCCAACCTTTCTTACCGTAGCACCAACGTTTCTAATCCACAGGATCAAGTGTATCCTCCACAACAACAACAGGGTCAGAATAAACCTTTTGTTCACTACAACCAAGGTTTTGCTCCCAAGCAACAATTTCAGGGGAACTACCAGCAGCAACCACCACCTGGGTTTGCACCTCAGCAACACCAAGGTTCTGCTGCTCCTGATTCTGACATGAAGCAAATGCTACAACAGCTTCTCCAAGGACAAGCATCTGGCTCCATGGAGATTGCTAAGAAGATATCTGAATTACACAATAAGCTGGACTGTAGCTACAATGACCTGAATGTCAAAGTAGAGGCATTGAATTCCAAAGTCCGATACTTAGAGGGACAATCTGCATCTACTTCTGCTCCAAAACCTCCAGGGCAACTCCCAGGGAAAGCAATTCAGAATCCGAAGGAATATGTTAATGCCATTCGCCTTCGCAGTGGTCGAGAGCTACAAGCTCGACCTAGCCCCGCACCAGTCACTGAGGACAGTGCAGACCAAGTTGGGGAGGATTTCAGTCTCTATGAAGATCAAGCTGACAAGCTGTTGGTGTCGGATCCCGCACCAGAAGTACGAGACCAACCAAAGATTGCCACGTAATCAAGATAATGGCCCATAAAGGATGAAGCCCATTGGACCCGTGAGCTGAAGGGATGGTCGAAGTGGTTGTCACCATTTCGAGAATCCGAAGTGACTGCACTGTGACACGAGTTCGGTGTGGAAGACACGGGAAAGTCGGTTCAAGGACACTAGGGCCAAAAGAGACGAGGCCCATGAAGATCAGAGTCAACTCAAATTCAAACGTTGAGCATTAAAGCCGAAGAATCAAAACGGACACATTTAAGAAGAAATAATTGTACTTAATTGCTCATTTTAATGTCGTTTATCTATGTATAAATATAGAGGCCAATGGTCATGTAAAAGGGAGCTTCCTCTCAAGAGAGAAATACTATAGCAATTTTCGTATCAATTTATAAGTTTTTACATATTCATTTTTGTCCCTCAAGAATAATCTTTCCCGCTTAACAAAATACTTGAGTGTGTGAATCCGACATCCACATTTTGGCGCCGTCTGTGGGGATATTAAGTTCTTGAGTGGTCAGATTTTTTCTTTATCACACTTCCGAGATAAGCAACAATGTCCGGAGGAGACGCTGCTGAGACATCATTGGCCGAAACCCTCAAAGCTATGCAGCAAACCATGTCGGACATATCACAAAAGTTCTCGGATGTGGAAAAGGCCGTCGATACGTTGCAAACATCCCAGGTATCTCTTAGTCAAAACGTCAATAATATACAAACTCGTGTTCGCTCTTTAAGTGCAGGAAACCCGGTGGGAATCCGAAGAGGGATATTCAACTCGCCAAGTTCCGCTGCACGAAATGAAACCAGCGGACAAACAACTCCCGGTGCTACTAATAATGTAGCTCAGACGTCGGAAGAAGAGACGCAGCTCGGGGATGAAGAACAACTTGCAGCTCAGTACGAGCAGGAGAACCTCGACCAGTTCGAGACCATGAGGAAGGTTAGCCAGGAATTAAAAGAAATGAAATCAAAATTTCATCAGGCTACAAGTTCGGAGCCAGACATCAATCGAGTCATTGAAGAAGCTAGGCGAACCCCTTTTATCCCGCGAATTGCAAGTTTGAGGATCAAAGATTCCCGGAAGCTCAAGTTGGACCCTTACAGCGGATTGGAGGATCCAAAAAGCTATCTCGCAGCTTTTCTGATCGCTGCTGGAAGAGTCGAATTGGATGAAGCTGATGAGGATGCAGGATACTGCAAGCTTTTTTCGGAGAATCTGTGTGGCCAAGCTCTAATGTGGTTCACCCAATTAGAGCCGGGTTCGATCAGCAATTTCAACGAACTATCAGCCGTGTTCTTAAAGCAATACTCTATCCTTATGGATAAAAGCGTTTCGGATGCCGATCTTTGGAACTTAACGCAAGGATCTAATGAGTCACTTCGAGTTTTCATCACCAAATTCAAAGGAGTGCTGTCAAAGCTCCCAAGAATCTCACAGCAATCAGCTTTATCTGCCCTACGAAAAGGATTGCGACATGATTCAAGGTTTAAAGAAGACCTAATACTTCATAAACCAGACACAATTCAGGATGCACTCTTTCGCGCGAACAATTGGATGGAGGTAGAGGACGAAAAAGAAAGTTTTGCCAAAAGAAATAAACAAGAAAAACCAGCAATCACTGTCCCTGCCAGGAAGTTCGAGCCTAGGGAGAGCAAAGGACCAAAGAGGTTTGGGTCGCAACCCTTCAACAATACCGTCGGGAAGCAATTCCAAGGGAAAGGAAGATCAAACACTTGGGTCCGTGATGAAAGTCTATATTGCGACATTCATAAAGTAACCGGACATTTAACCAAGGATTGCAGCGTTCTTAAAAAGCACCTCGCAGAGCTTTGGGCTAGTGGCGATCTTTCTAAATTCAATATAAAAGATTTTGTGAAGGAATACCACGAAGCAAAGGAAAACTCCAAAGATCAAGATTCCAAAAGACCAAGGTTATCCAACGAGGAAGAACCAAGGAGTTCGAAGGGTAAGATCAATGTGATTCTAGGAGGCTCCAGATTTTGCGGAGATTCAATAAGTTCCATCAAAAAGCATAGGCGAAATGTCTTACTCAAAGCAAGCTTGAGCGAAGAAATTGATTTTCAAGGTGCCCCAATATCATTTAACGAAGAAGAAACACGGCATCTCGAAAGGCTACACTATACAGTGTCCACACCATGGTTTCAAGAAGGCTTCTCTACTAAGCACACTCTACAGGGGAGTTTTGCCCAAGATCAGAATGTTGCTGGACACTGCTTCTAATGGGAATTTCTTGAATAAGGATGTTGAAGAAGGCTGGGAATTAATTGAGAACTTAGCTCAATCCGATGGTAATTATAACGAGGATTTTGATCGCTCTAACAGAGGAATTGGAGATTCGGATGCAAAGCATAGTAAAGAGATGAAAGCTCTTAATGAGAAACTGGATAGGCTTCTCCTTGGCCAGCAGAAGCATGTGCACTTTCTACTTGATGACGAGCAGTATCAAGTCCAAGATGGGGAGGGGAACCAGTTAGAAGAGGTCAGCTACATCAACAATCAAGGTGGCTACAAAGGGTATAACAACTTTAAGACTAACAACCCCAACCTTTCTTACCGTAGCACCAACGTTTCTAATCCACAGGATCAAGTGTATCCTCCACAACAACAACAGGGTCAGAATAAACCTTTTGTTCACTACAACCAAGGTTTTGCTCCCAAGCAACAATTTCAGGGGAACTACCAGCAGCAACCACCACCTGGGTTTGCACCTCAGCAACACCAAGGTTCTGCTGCTCCTGATTCTGACATGAAGCAAATGCTACAACAGCTTCTCCAAGGACAAGCATCTGGCTCCATGGAGATTGCTAAGAAGATATCTGAATTACACAATAAGCTGGACTGTAGCTACAATGACCTGAATGTCAAAGTAGAGGCATTGAATTCCAAAGTCCGATACTTAGAGGGACAATCTGCATCTACTTCTGCTCCAAAACCTCCAGGGCAACTCCCAGGGAAAGCAATTCAGAATCCGAAGGAATATGTTAATGCCATTCGCCTTCGCAGTGGTCGAGAGCTACAAGCTCGACCTAGCCCCGCACCAGTCACTGAGGACAGTGCAGACCAAGTTGGGGAGGATTTCAGTCTCTATGAAGATCAAGCTGACAAGCCAACAGAAGTACTCGACCCTCCACTTGACCATGTTACTCGTCCACCAATTCCAGTAACATCACCCACTGCTCTTCAACCAGTTGCTGCTAAAAACAAGAAGAAGGTTTTTGTTCCTCCTCCTTACAAGCCCCCACTTCCATTTCCTGGTCGTCACAAGAAAGCGTTGGCAGATAAGTACAGAGCTATGTTTGCCAAGGACATCAGAGAAGTTGAATTGAGGATACCTCTTGTTGATGCTCTCGCACTTATTCCGGATTCCCACAAGTTTCTGAAAGACTTGATCATGGAGAGAATAAAGGAAGTGCAAGGGATGGTTATGGAGAGCCATGAGTGCAGTGAAATCATCCAAACGAAGATTATTCCCAAGAAATTGGGAGATCCTGATTCATTTACCTTACCTTGCTCTCTAGGTCCTTTGGCCTTTAGTAACTGCCTATGTGATCTAGGTGCTTTTATAAGTCTCATGCCTCTCTCCGTGGCCAAGAGACTAGGTTTCAGCAAGTATAAACCTTGCAACATCTCCTTGATCCTGGCTGATGAGTCTATCAGACTACCGCATGGGTTATTAGAAGATTTGCCTATTAAGATTGGAAATGTTGAAATCCCCACAGACTTCATAGTGCTAGAAATGGATGCAGAACCAAAAGATCATTTAATCTTAGGTAGACCCTTCTTAGCCACTGCTGGAGCTATCATTGATGTTAAGAATGGGAAGATTGATCTTAATCTGGGAAATGATTTCAAAATGAAGTTTGACATCAATGACGCCACGAGAAAGCCAACAATTGAAGGACAAACCTTCTTAGTAAAGATAATGGATCGCCTAGCTGATGAACTGCTAGAGGAGGTTGCTGAGGAAGATCACCAACACACTTCTTTGACTAAGAATGGTGAAGCAGGATATCTTCTCACTGAAACCTTGAGTTGTGGTAAGTCATTAGATTCACACAAGGAAGTAGCAGGGTCAGAGGTCTTAAAAGACTTGTTTGAGTCAGAAATAGTGGGTAAGGCAGCATATGAAGCAAGCTCAACACATGTTCAACCAACTGACTCGAGTATACACTTGAGCAAGCCTTCAACTAGTCTGGAGAACTCTAGCTCGATCAAACATCTTGACAAGCTGCTAGAGTCTAGCAACTCCGCGCCAGATAGCTGGTTAGAGCTCAAGGAGAGGTCCAAATGGCAGGACAAAACCATAAGGGAGTTAGTAGATATTGTGAAAGAGCTGAAGGATCAAATCAAGGAGCTCCATGGAAAAGCCAACCAAGTGCCACTCAACATCAAGAACGTCCAAAATGATGGAGCCACTACTGTGGTCAGCAAAGAAGGATGTGAATTCACATTGAAATGGTCTAGAGAAGAAGACCATCCTCCTGATCAAAAAGAAGGTTTCTTCAAGGACATGGCCACTGAGTACTCAATTGCAGACCTATCAGAAGAGCATGCTGAGTTTGACGATGCATCTACTGAAGAAGAAGAGGAGACCTCGTTTCCTCTCTGCAAACCACCCTAAGCCTAATGAGGAGTCAAGCTTAGAGACTTAAAACAAGCTCACTTGGGAGGAAGTCCCATGTCTATCCACGTACATATTTTTATTTCCTTGTTATTTTTAATGCGTTTGGTAGTGTTTTGGTTTTCAGGAAATGAGTATCAAGTGCAAAGTAAGTGGTCTTGATTTTTGAATTTTGGAGGTTATACTCGATGAAGCATATGGGATGACAGTGGTACAGTGCAATCGAGTATGGAGTGGGGTTTTGGTTCCAAGATTTTTGGATTTTCAACATGTCACTCTATCACAAGAGGCACATGGTAATGAAGAGTTGCAGTCGAGTATGATGTGATTTTTGATCTAAATTTTTCAAAATCAACATCATACTCGACCAACACAAGCCACATGGTAATGAGATGACATGGTCGAGCATCAAGAAGGAGAAGGAGCAGAAGCACAAAAGCAAGACTCCTCAATGGCCTGGCAGTTTACACAAAGCAGGCATTGATGAGCACATCAACTCCTTCTTCAGTTGAGGTAACAACTCCATTTCTCACTGATTATACCATTTCATGTCTTCTTTCTTTATTTATTTGTCTTGAGTACTCTCTTCCAAGTATGGTCACACAGAGGACTGTGTGATTTAAGTTTGGGGGAGGGCTCAAGAAGTATCTGATGTGTTTGCTTTGTTCTTGTTTTCAAATTTTTCTTGCATTGTATATATTGTCTGCATTCATCTATGTTATTGGAAAAACCCTATAAATTTGAAAAATTTCTGAAAATGATTTCACAAAAATAGAGTGTTCATGTAGTTGCATTTTCATTTTAAGATTGAGTCTAGAAGGTTTCATATAGGATTGTTGCATTTGCATAGGAGATGATGATGAGATAACCTTGTAAGCATGCTCATTTACTGAATGAATTCAATGCACTCGTTATTAGTTGTTTAATGCTTGTGATAGAACTTGAATTAAGACTGCACCATATTTGGAATTCACAACTTGACTCTCTTGTTTTAATTGAAGCATGCTTGATGTGATTCTTTTCCCTATCTATTAGAACCTGAACTTGACTTGTAATTATCATGTCTTTGCATTGTTGTTGAACTTGTGGCTACCAATATACATACTTGGATTTTCTTTCACCTTCCACCACTCTTGCTAATCCAAGTAGCTGATTCCCATTATTGGAACAGTTTTCCCCACCCTGAACCTAACTTTTCTTTCAAGCCCTGAATAAATTTGTGTGTGTGTGAGGCCTATTTCCGGATTGAGCTTGGTAGAAAGTGTTAGGTATGAACCGACAAGAATATTATCCCTTGTAGTTCTAGTCCACGATTTTTGGGCTAGATAGGACTAGGTGGGAGTTTTACTTTGGGTTTGGGAATGTGTTTGCAAAGAAAATGAGAAAGAAAGACAAGTGTTATTGTTCTTAGGAGATGGAAGTGAAACAGAAAAGAATATCATGTTAGTCTAGTAAAGGATTTGGGAAGCTTGAAAAATAAAAGAAGTTAAGCTCTATGCAAAGTAAAAAGAAAGGCAAAAGCCTAGAAATGTCTTAAGTCATGAGATGAGAAGAAGAGCCTTAGTTGTAAAAGAAAGTCCCAATCCGCTAGAAAGTCTAAAAGAAAACCTCTCCTAGAACAAAACCAAAAAGAAAGAATGGGTTGATCCAAGAGTTTATTGAAACATGCCTTGAGTGCAAAGGGTAGAAACAGGATCATTTCTGGGGTTTAGAGATAGGACCATCTATGGAGTTTGATATGTTTATGGTTATTTGGGTAGATGGGGTCTGTTCTTGTATGCATAGGTTGGTTCTAACCTTTAGCATTCTACTAAAGCTCTGTCCATTCAAGAGAGTTCCCTGTTACTGTGAAAAAGTCTGAACCATTTACAGAGGAACCATCTTTGTTTCTCAGCCCTGTCCTTTAAACCAAATGAGTTCCTCAACAATGTTTTGCTTGATTCATGGTTTGAGCTTAATCAATGTTAAAGGGAATTGATGATCTGAAGGTGTGTGTAGATTGGAACAAATGTTAGGTTGTCTTGTGATGAATATGGCTATAGTTTTTAAGTAGAGTTTGGTCTCTATGCATTCCACAATTACTAACTTGGACATTGAGTTCATTTGCTTTGTCTGCATGCTTTTGTTCTGAGTCCCCGCTTTCAAACCTCTCCTCCAGCTTGTTCTTAATTGTTTGCTTGAGGGCAAGCAAAGACTAAGTTTGGGGGAGTTGATATGTCTATATTTTACTTGTTTTGAGCATTCATTTGTCGTCAATTTAGCATCATTTCACCACTGTTTCATACCATTTCTTATCACTTGTCGTCACTTTACATGTTTAGGATAGCTTTGCATGCATGTTGCACATTTCTTTGGTTTTCAGGTGATTTGGGGCTACTAATGAGCACTCAGTCGAGCACTCAGTCGAGCACTCTCAGCAACCTCCAGCAAAACCACTCGACCACATCTTCTCATCACCAAGTGGAAGACGCAGTCGAGCATCACCAGCAGATTCTCCTCAGAACCACTCGATCACCACCTCCTTGGAGTACTCGATTACATCTTCAATGCCATAACTCGACTGCATCTTCAAGCCGCCACTCGATCTCGTGGTCGAGCACACGCTCCTTCAATAACTCGACTGACCACTCGATTGCATCACCAAGAACCATTCGATTGCATCACCAGTCACCTACTCGACTGACCACTCGATCCCCGCTCCTTACAGCCACCTGATCACAAGCTTCAGAGTCTTCTCAGATCCGCACTCAACCAGACATTGAGCATAAGGAAGAGAAGAGGATGAAGCATTACATCATGACTGGAGCAAGAATCCACCAAGACGTCAACTTTACTCGATTGCTCCTACTCGATCACAAGGGTCGAGTACTCTCTTAAACCGCTTTAAAACCTTGTCGTTTTGTGTTTTAGGGCTTCCTAGTATTTACTATAAATAGGTTGTTTCTCTTAATTTTTAGAACTAAGTTTTTATTTCTGGAGAACAATTAGTGCTTTCTTCATATTTGTAATCAAGATTTCTCTTAATCTATTGAGTATTTGCTTTTGATTTCTTCTACAAAGTTGTTCAACTTGTTGAGATCTTGCTAATATGAAGTTTTTATGTATTTATGGGTTTGTGTTCTTGGTTATGAATTTTGAGTAGTGATTAGGGTTCTTGAGGATGGGTTAGAGTAGCTTAGAATCTTTAATCTGATAGGTGGTTGAGTTTGATTGGTAGATCCCTTCTGGATTAGTTGTTTTTAATGCTGATTGCTTTCTGATCAACTGGAATCTGAGCCCAGACATTTCCGCACCCAAAAGGTGTTCGATGAATTGTCTGAACCACTAATTCCAGAGATTCGTGGCTCTGTACCAATGTATTGGTTACAGGGAGCGTCTTGGCTTAGACTTGTTGTTTCGTAATGCCTGTTAAGTCAGCTCTCGTCAATGGTGATTGAGTCTGGGACTAGCTTTGCTTAAGGATCTCTGTTGCGGTAGCACTTTGATTTGGTTATTGAACTTGTTGTCTAGGGATAATTTGTTGAGCATGTTAACCACCTGTTAGATTAAGGAGACTTCACTACTCGATTACCCCATCCTCGGGAATTTCTCTTCCAATTGATTTCTTTATTTACATCGCTTTTGATTGCTTGATCTTGTCACTTGTTGTTTAGTTTTATCATTTCTAGCGTGTTTCATTTTAAGTACTCGACCACACCCAATAGTATGGTAACAAACTGTGCAGTCGAGTACCCAGTTTTTAGTTTCTGTTAAGTTACTCGACCTGATACTCGACCACACCCAGTGCTTGGCTTCAAGCTGTGTTGGTCGAGTATATTGCCTGTTATTGTTAGAATTTCTGTTTCTGCATGATCACTAGAACTGTTAACAACATCAAACCTGTTATTGCTTGGCTTGACTCTGTGATAGCTGATTGCATCTTGATTGCTAGCATCACACCCATTTGGATTGACACCTTAAATACTACAATGACATGATAGTACTTTAAGGAATTGAGAACTAGTTAAAATCTTACTATCACCAGTTCTTCCATGGTCCCATGAAATTGCTTTGCCATGTTGTGCGAATGAATTTGTAGACAGAGGGGTCAATACCAAACCTGAGAAAAGAGAACAAAACATTAGATTCGAAGACAACAATGAAGAAACTTATTCAAACCAAACAAACATTGTGTGGTTATTTTAAACTAACCATAAAGCTCCATTAAGCTTCCTTGGGTGCAGGTGTGGCTGGGATTCTCTTTCAGGAGCACTCAGCAATGCATCAAGAGTTCTTTGGCTGCAGTTGTTTGCATGTGACGACGTAGCGCTTGGAGATGGAGTGGCTCCTGGTGGTACAGTTCCATTTGGTACAGCTCCAGGAGGTACCCTTCGATGGTTTAGCTCTTGCAAAAAAATCAGAAACAAGTACAAATCATAAACAAAAGATCTATAACCCTAGACAAAGAGTGAAATCGAACAAAGAGAAAAATCGAGAAAAGGCATAGACTAATTGAATCCTAGACAGTCCTAAACATCCACAATAACATCAGATCTAACAAAAAATCGAGAAGGAGAAGAAGAGACGAAGAAAACGTACATGCCGGACCCGAGCCAGAGTTTCGTGGATGCCGGCGGTCCTGCTGTCGGCTGGAGGAAGCCATGGCAGTTCAATGGTGAAGAGATGTGACGATGAAGAGACAAAGAGATGAAGGGATGAAGAGAGGAGGCTAGGGTTTCAGATTTTTCTAAGTGTTGAGAGTTGTTGGTTTCTCTTCGTGAATAATGTGTGAGAGTGTTAGTATTTATTGGGCATTTATAATATTTAGGCCCAAAATTTTGGGTTGGGTTAACGTGGGAAAACAAAAAATTTCTATTGGGAATAGCCCAAGGAT
>NW_003302532.1:40857-55400 GCF_000004255.2 Arabidopsis lyrata subsp. lyrata | reverse complement strand
CACTGTTTATTGATATCATAGTTTTCATTATATGTTGTGTGGGCAAAAGTAATCATTACATTAATAGTGATCTGATTTACTATTCTGCAGCTCCGAATTTAACTCTATCACTGATATACTTATTGTAATGGGTGTAGAAAAATTGTTGTAAATACAATGGCAAAACTATAAATTTTTTACTTTACTCTAAAATTAATTTCATGTACAACAAAAAACAACTAATACCTGGAAACTTCTCTCTATAACGCTTACACAGAAGGGAGTAAAAATTTTAAACAAGACAAGTACACAAAACGAGTAAAAAAGAAGGAAAGAATAATTTTAAAGATTCTGTTTTTAACATGGACTTTGATTTTCATTACATTGAGGAATGTTCGGAGCCAGCTCGGCGCGGCAAACTGGACAAACCGTGTGGTTAGATAGCCACGTGTCAGCACATAATCGGTGAAACCCATGGTTGCAACCGGGAACTAGACGACCCGATTGACCACTCTCTATATCTTCAAGGCAAACGGCACACTCCGTCGACCTAGCTATTATGGCAAGCTCTTTTCCGGTGAGTTTAGGGATTTTCTCGAGCTCTAACACCGAAAGGCCTTTACCGGTGACCGGTTTAACAGGTTCCGCAAATCGAAGACGTTCAATACGACGACGTGTGGAACACCACAAGAGGAAGAGATATATTAGGAAGACGATGCACATGCCAACGCAAGGAAGGAGGAGGGCCATGAAAACGGTAGCTATCATCGGCCCACCGCCGCTAGATTCAACGGCGGTTGTTGGTGGCGGAGATGGTACTAAAACCGGTGAGATGCGTGTGTAGTGCATCTTACACCGTCTCTTGTTCTCTCTCTCTGTCCGGCTTGCTTTTTTTTTGTTGTAAGAAAGCAAAAAGGAAAAAGAAAAAAAAAAGTTATATTCCTCTACTTGTTCTCTAAGTGTTGTTGGTAGTGAAAATCATGTGAAAAAGAGTAACGGCTATTTATACAAAGAGGAGAGAACACGGTAGAGCCAAATATCAGGTTCTAGGTTAAACAATTATTGTTATGATTTTTTTATTTTATTTCGTACAATCAGCTTTTCTTTATTATTATGGGTTTGCTTGTTATATACACCAGGTTCTTTTGCCCCATTGAATTATTATAAAACGTCAATTTTACTTGGCACTGAAAACGATTTGATATATGGCTTCCACTAACATAGATATGGCTTCCACAAATATAATTTGGATATATATATCCAAATTATATTGGTTAGATTTTTTTTATTATAAACTTATAGTATTTACAAAAAAAATAAACTTTAATTATTATTATTTCATTTCTAGATAACAATAACTAATTATTAAATATTAATTAGTAATTTGATCAAACTAAATTTTTGGAATGAGAATTAACATAATGAAAGAAAATCTTTAATCTATCATAAAAGGAGTATGTGAAAAAAGTTTTCAAGACGTTCAACATCGAAAGTAGAACCGGATAATACTCTTTTGTTTTGTCAATCAAAAGATCAATTCTGTGATCGAGCACGAGATAACATATAGGATAAGGTTTTGTATGCTTATGTTATATATTGGCCACCATATGTCTGTGATGACATGCTTAAGATCGGAGAAATTGTAGAGGGGAAGTTATTAGTAAGTTAATAAGCAATTTAGGAAATTGAAAGTTTTTAATTGGAATTTTTAGGAATCTGAAAAATATATATAAGCTCACCATTATTTTCGAGAAGTAAAAGATGAGGAATTTGTTGATGATAAAAACGGTGGTGAATATTTATAGGATTAGTGGATCGGATATGTATACATTTTTAATGGTAGTGTAATTTTTGGCTTCAAAGTTAAATAGATTATAGCTTTGTCGACTAGTTATGAGGCTGAGTATGCATGCTGCCATGAAAGAGGTGAAAAATGAAATGCGGGTAAAATCATCCATACAAAAATATGGGTTCGTACCATAAGGAAATTGTGTCATACTGTGAATGTGATAGCAAGGGTGTTCATTTGGCAAAGATTAATCCCGCAATTTACCCCAACGTTTTAACATGTAGTTCAATCACGATTAAGATCCGTTTAGGAGAAAACTATTCTCAGGAAATTGTTTTTTTTTTGTTTTTTCTGCGAAGTTTGTAAATATCCTTAAAATTGAGTTTAAGGTACTAGAAATAACGCTCACAAAAAAAAAGGTACTAAAAAGAGCATTATCTTTCTTTTTTCGACTGAATAATTTCATTAGCAAAAGAGCTGTTAACGATTTACAACAAGTCCCAAAAAATATAGGATCGAAGACAATCACCATCAGAGAAAACAAAAAACGCATTACAACTAAACAACACACATCTCTTCTGTGAACAAATCCTTTAACCAAAAGGGGTAGCCTGAAGTTACGTATGTTTGTCTTCGATCCTCCAAGGTTACACTCTTTGCGATCAAAAGAGCACCTCGGATTCACACACTCAAGTATTTTTATTAAGTAGGAAAGATTACTCTTGAGGGACAAAAATAGATATGCAAAAAGCGTATTGAATTGCTACGAAAATTGCTATAGTATTTCTTACTCGAGAGAGAAGACCCCCTTTACATGGTCATTGGCCTTTATATTTATACCTAGAAAAACGACATTTAAATGGCTAATTAAGTACAATTATTCTCTCTTAAATGTGTCCGTTTTGATCTTTGATTTTAATGCTCAACGTTCGAATTTGAGTTGATTCTGATCTTCATGGGCCTCGCCTTTTGGCCCAAATGTCCTTGGACCGACTTAACCATGATTTCGTCTCCGGACTCATGTCGAGGTGCAGTCACTTCGGCTTCTCCTTATGGTGGTAACCACTTCGATTGTTCTTTTGACTTGTGGATCTAATGAGCTTTATCCTTTATGGGCCGTTACCCTGACTACGTGGCAATCTTTGGTTGGTCCTGGACCTCTGGTGCGGGATCCTACACCAACAATTAGCCCCCCAAGTTTTTTGAAGTGCCATTCCAATTCGGAGGACTTTAAATGCTTAAATGACCAAAGATTGCGCTCGAGAATCTTTCTGATTTCCCGCCGAAAATCTCATCACTCCTTTAATTTTGGCACTAGCCATTTTTAACCGAGTGACATCTGTCATCATTATGACCGTATATTAATTAATTACTATTAAAACGGGAAAAACCTTCCCACTTCGCACACAATTTCCGAGGCGGTTCCATCATTTAGCTTGTGTAAGGTAACTTCTTTTCATCATCATTTTCTACTTTTACTTTTACATTTGCACTTTATTCGAAACTTCTCTCTTCTTTTCCTTCGCCAAATTTCTCCTCGTCGGATCTCGAACCTTTCATTTTCCCCAATGACTTCTGATTCTGAAAGACCCGAATCTCCGACATTCGACGATAGGCGCTCTAGTAATGACGAGTGCACTCGCCCTAATGATATTGCCGGTCCGCACTATAGATCCACTTGCACTCTTCAATCCCTCGAGCGGTTGAGAGAGCTTTGCCGGATTCCGCCGATAATTATGGCAGAAGTACAAATAGCTGACCCCACAGAATCCCCAGAGAACCATCGCGATGGTTACTTCTGTGTGTACGAGATTTATTTCAAGGGTTGCAGATTAACCTTCCCACTTCCCGAAGCCCTAGTTCGGTACTTGGCGGTTCTCGAGATCGCTCTTCCTCAATTAACCCCCAATCTTCTCCGAACCATACTCGGAATTATAACAGTAGCGGCGGAAGCCGGATACATTATAAGGGTCCCCGAGCTGAATGAGCTTCTAAGCGTGAGAAGTTCATCGAAGAAGACATGGTATTTCTCAGCATACCCTAACGCTAACAGGAACGTCATTTCACATCTTCCAAACAAGGATGAAAATTGGCATCACCCTTGGTTCCTGATTAAGAAAACCCCTGCTTCGATTGGAAGTCTATCAGATTCACTCCCATCGAAGTGGTCCGCGAAACCTGGTAGAAATTAGGTCGCATACATTCCTCCAATTTATTTTATTCTATTGATTAAACTTGTTATTTTCACTTCGCAGCTTTCGTCGCTCCGACTTTACCAACTGAAGAATTCATTGGCTTCTTCAAAATAATCCTCGAAGGGGAAACCCTTTGGAATTTTTTCACTCTCGAACGGTTCATAGAAGCCAATCGAAAACTCAGGATGAGCCCTCCCAATCAACTTCATCGTCTTCCGCCTCCTCCCTCAACCCAGGGAATGTCAGTTCGGGCTCTCACTGCCCAGCGAAAAATGATTTCCAAGCCGATGGCTGAGGCTTGTGATGAGAACAAGGCGTTCCTTGCGACCGCCATTGATAAAAAAGATTATAGCAAAACCTTATTGGTTGACGACGGTAGCACCAAAGGAGCCAGATCCGTCGCCGTTTTCAGATTGACACCTCGACGTGAACGTCACGATGACCGTCCTCCCCGGAGGCCCCAATCTCCTAACCGTGACTCTCCTCGTTCTTCCCGAGATGACTTTAGCAACGAACCGCTTAAGGATTTAATTCGCAAAAAGAGGGACAAGTCATCCCGCAGTGGTTCTTCTCCGCGAAGAGAGAAGTCAAGGGCCCGGACTGACTGTTCTCCTCGATCGTCCCCTCCTACTGAACCAATTGGTCCTCCTCGTCCTGTCGATATGTCTTCTTCTTCTCAACGTAGTGGCGAGAAGACGAACCTGGGTGCAGCTTCTCAGAAGGAAAGTTCTGAGTCTCGAGATGACTCTCCGAAGACAAAGCCTGTTCTTGTTCCTCAGATCAAATCGCTCTCAGGTATGATGATATACATGTATTCTTTTCTTTTCGTCTTGTACTTATTTTGAATTTCTAAGACCTTTCCTCTTTTGCTTTCGTATCCATGGAAAAAGAGGGTAACGTTTTTCGGTGCTTCAAAACTCGATCAGGTGCGATCCTGCCAGAGTTCAACAAGTGGCGCTCTGCAATTTGTGAACGATACCTACTTCATGCTCATCATTCATCTCGGGTTAGTTCCGCTTCATTTTTCTGACTTCACTGTCATTCTTCGAACTGATCAGTCATTCCGGGTTTATGTGTAATATCAGGCTAACGGCGAGCTTAATGACATAATTGAACATTACGAAGGGTTGGTCATTGGTCGGGAGAAGGAGATTGACACGTGGAAGAGCAAGTTTTCTAATCTCGAGGCTGACCTCCGTTCTTCTACCGACTCCAAGCATGATCTGGAGGACAAGGTTGGTGGTCTATCATCCGAGCTTGCGAAGATAAAGGGGGAGCTGCAGGACCAGTACGACCGGAATTACAAGCTCCAAGATGAACTTTCTGGTGTTCAGGGTAGACTTCATGAGTCTGAATCATCCGCCGATACCCTGAACAACCAACTTACCGAGCTTCACGCGAAGTACCAGGCGATCGCCAAGTTGCGTGATTCCGAGTTAGCAAGGTCAGCATCGAAGGCCAGAAAAGAGGTCAAGGGACGCGGGATATAATTGATCCAAGGGGCTATCCGCTTCATCCAAACTGAGAAATCTAGGTCAGATCTAGAATCTGACATCAAAGAGCACGAGAGCAACCTGATCCTGTTAGATCAGATCCATGACAAAGATTTCTCCGAAGCGCAAGAAAGATCCGAATTGACCGCTAATTTATTTGAAAAACGGAGTCGCTTGGCAGCTCTTCCTGCTTCAACCTTCAACCCACAGCACTTCGAGGAATTCTTTACTAAATCACCTCCCCCAAGTGAATCGGGTCTAGACTGGGCAGGTAATCTCCAGCTCTTGATACTTACTATCTTTTTCTTGCCCTATCATATATATATTTTTTTGTTGACTGAAACTATCCTTCCTAGGCTCAAGTGAGGCGGAAGATGCCGCCCCTCCCGAAGTTTCAGCCGCACCGGAGGTCACCCCGACGGATGGTTGTACCGTGGAAAGCGGACCAGGAGCTTCGCTTGACTAAGCACCAGCCAAGGAGGTGAATGAAACTTTGACAGCCGAGACGGAGTCCGAGGTGGCCGTTAATCCGTAGTGGATGTGTCCACTTTAAATTGGGGATTGTCTCATTTATTTCAAAACTTAATTTTGAACTTGTTTTTGCCTAAGGAGGCTTTATAATTACCTTTTTTTTTCTTAAACAAAATATTCGCCTAAGAGGCTTTGAAACCTTTCTAGGTTATGATCCCAAGAGAGTTTGGTTCAAATTATGCACGGCTTGGCAAAGTCCGCTTTTAACCTGTTGAGGCCTTGTGGTTACGTTTTAGAGATTTCTAGACTGATCAGACCTTTCTCTCTAGAATGCGAGTACTGAGCTCGACTTAAAACGAGTTCCCCACTTCGGGTTAGTCAACTCGGTAAATTTATTGGGCTTGGGCCTTAGAAACGTTTGTAGTTAATGCGACGGTTGCTCTTTCCCTTCTTATTTCTTGAAAGTAGGAAAAGCGGCTCGTCTTTAATGCAATAACTGCCTTTTCTCGATTTCCAAAAATGGTTTAAGTTGCTTGGGCACGCCATTATTAATGATTTTTCGCTTCCAAGACAAACCCTATTCCTATTATAAATAGGAGATTGTTTGCCTTTAATCGTTTCTCAAGAAACTTCATAATTCATTCAACAAGCACCACATCAATGGAAAACAAAAACGTAGTCCCCGTTGATCCCGGCAGCCCGCTTTTTCTGTCTGGTGATGGTTTTGAGCCGGCAGGTGTCCTCTTCCCGCACGCCGTGTTTCACTTCCCTTCAAAGAAAAAGAAAGAGGCTTGCGATTTCCTGGATAAGGTTTAGTACTTATCTTCTTTGATCAAAACTTTCCGCTTTCTCCTTTTTACCTACTTATCTTTATTCTAGGTTGTCGACAAGCACCGTCGTTTGTGCGACGAGAGGCAGCGGCTAGGTCTCAAAAGGCAAACACTAGAAGCTCGCATCGCCCGTGTGGAGAGGAAGATAAGAGCTCTGGAAAGTGATCCCTTTCAATGGGAATGGCGGAATTTTGATTCTGTTGCTGAGATCCCGAAGATGCTCCAGATGTATCTCCGTGCTAAGGGAGTTCCGGGGCTCGTGAATGCCCCGGTCTATACCGCTCCATCTGATGGCGAAGAAGAAGGCGAGGAGGATACCAGCACCTGTCGGAAACGCGTTCGGGATCGTTCCGAAGTGGATGCCAAGAACAAGGCGTCCACTTCGAAAATCAAACCGGCGATGAAGGAGCCTGTTCCTGAGCCTCTTCCTTAAATGTTCCCTAACTCTGCTCCTATTTTGAACTCGTAATGGGCTTCGGCCCTCTTTTTTTTATTTATGGAAACATTTGCAATTTTCCTTATTCTTAAAAATATTCTCGGAGATACGCCTTTTAATGCAGGATTGGTTTAAGAGCATAAATCTCTCCGCGAATCACTCCAAGGGATATGACGTTCTTATAAATTTTAGTCTCGATTTCCCTTACTCCTCACCACTCTTTTTCATTTTAGCAGGTATGGAGTTCAACTTTCGATGTTCAGAATCTATGCCCGACTTCTCCAGGATCGAAATGATAAACGAAGATGTTCCAAATGAGCCAAACAGGCAGCCTCTTCCACCTTGCGGCTTCTTCAGATCTCCAATCCGAGCTCCGTGCGCTTTGATCAGGGATCTCCCAATCAGAGACCAAGGAACAGCGATGGCATTCATAGAGGCACTTGCGCTTCAACATCGGAAGCTTACATTGGAAAAGAGGAGACTCTGGAAGAGGATTATCCGGATGCAACGCAGGCTTACTACGGTATCGAGAGACTTCACATCCTTGGCTCTCACCCCGGAGAATGGATCGAGCTTGGAATCTCTGACTTCGTTCGAATTCCGGACTGCATGATGCCAATCCTCGATCTTGCTGGTCAAGGAGTTGAAGTGTTCTGCTCGTCAACAAGATTTCCCTAATCCGAAGTGTACGATGAGGGACATTCCGTCTTATTTGTTTGAATAAACGCTCTATTTCCAATATCTTGTATGTTCGCATAGCCGAACCTTTATCTGCTTCACTTGTTCGCTCAGTCGAACCTTTTCCTTTAATAAATAAATAAAACAAATTTTTATTAATAGTTGAACTCGTTTCCGAGCTGCCTACGTACCCGTTTCGGGATCAAGCCACACCGTAGTTCATGTACATAAAAAATGCATGTAGCTTTAAACATAAAACTTCTTTAGGTTGATCACATTCCAAGGTCGTTTGACTGGCCTGGCTTCTAAGTCTTTCAATCTATAAACACCGTTCCGAACCACTTCGGTAACAATGTAAGGTCCTTCCCAATTAATACCGAGTTTACCGGCACCTTCTTCTTTTTTATTGTCAAAGACGCGCCTTAACACATAATCTCCCACGAAGAAAGGCCTACTTTTGACTTTAGAGTTGTAATATCGGGCTGCTGCCTGTTGGTAGTTCTGAATCCGAATCAAAGCTTGATCACGCCTTTCATTTATGGTATCTAGTGAATCATTAAGCATTGCTGAATTTTCTTCCTCATTTAATGGTGCTTCTGTTCGGCGAAGTTCGGGCACGTTGAGTTCAGCTGGTACTACTGCCTCCATGCCATAAACCAAAGAGAATGGAGTTTCATTATCAGTGAAATGAATTGTGGTCCATTATCAGTGACTATTTCGTACGGAACTCCATGTCGACATATAATGTTTTTCCAAATAAAGGTCTTCACCGCTGAATCCTTGATACCAACATACGCCTCAGCTTCAATCCATTTCGAAAAGTAGTCCGTAAGGACTAAAAGGTATTGTACACCTCGAGTTGACTTGTGCAATGGTCCAATGATGTCCATTGACCACCTCATAAACGGGTATGGGGCGAAAATGGAGGAGAATAATTCCGACGGTTGATGGATCAATGGTGCATGGAGTTGGCAGCGCTTGCATCTTTGGGCGAACTTAACACAATATGTGATCATAGTGGGCCAATAATATCCCATTCTTTTAACTTTAAAAGCCATAGCCCTTCCTGATGAATGACTCCCACATAATCCTTCGTGCACTTCGCTCATAACGATTTCGACTTCGGGCCCAAAAATGCATAATAGGTAAGGGTCACTGACACCTCGTCTATATAATGCATCCTTTGATAGACAAAATTTTGCGCTAACGATTTTCATTTTCCTGGCCTGCCACTTATTCTTTGGGAGCTCGCCTGTCATGATGTAGTGCTTTATTGGCTCCCTCCAGTCAGCCCCCAGTCTTTATCCGGAATTTGGTCAACCTTGTGAAATACTCGTGGCTCTGGTTCGGGATGTTCGTTTGGTTCAAGAACATCCTCCTCGATTAATGGCTCGGTTTCTAATATTGTTTCTGGAATCACATCTTCTGCTAAGACAACAAGTTCCTTATTAGATGTGTTTGATCCCTTTGATTTCCTCCGTTTGATGGGTGGCAGTTCGACCTCCGGTTCGTCACGGTCACGTGCCGCTGCTCGAGATCTTGTAACGACGAGTCTTGAATGCTTCGTTCCGAAATGCATTCTACTGGGATAACTCTTTTCAAGTCAGGATCTGATGTTGATGCTAATGCGGCAAGTGCGTCCGCGGTTGTATTCTCTCCCCGGGGTATGCGAATTAATTCGAATTTCGAGAAATTTTTAGATAGATCCTTCACCACTTCGAGGTATGCTTCCATTCTTGATTCCTTGGCCTCGTAGTCTCCATTAAACTGGTTAACTACTAATTGCGAATCACAATAAGCGACTATTTCCTTAGCTCCAACTCCTTGTGCCAATCGAAGTCCGGCAATTAGGGCTTCGTATTCTGCCTCGTTGTTGGAAGCATTAAATAATAATCGGAATGATTGTTCTAAAATTTCCGATGTTTGAGATTCCAACTTGATTCCCACTCCGGATCCTTGCTTTGATGAAGACCCATCTACATGCAATTTCCAAGTTTGGTTCTCTAGTTGTTCTAGCGTGCCAGGTATTGGTAGTTCGGTCAGGAAATCTGCTAAAACCTGAGCCTTCATACTGATTCGGCTTTTGAATTCTATATCGTACTCGCTCAATTCTACCGCCCATTTCGCCAGACGTCCGGACTGACTTGGACTATGAAGTATTGTTCGGAGTGGCTGGTTGGTTAATACTTCGATCGGATGGGATTGAAAATATGGGCGCAGCTTCCGAGCTGAAGTCACTACTGCGAGTGCGAGTTTTTCCATCATTGTATATCTGGTTTCCGGATCCGTCATTGACTTACTTATATAGTTAATCGGCTTCTACTCTCCGCGGTCTTCCCGGACCAGGACTCCACTAACCGCGTGGTTTGAAACTGACACGTACAGATAAAGCTTTTCGTCCACTTCCGGTTTGGATAATATAGGTGGGGTAGTTAAATATGCCTTAAGCTGCCCGAAAGCTTCTTCACACTTTTCATCCCAAAGGAATCCTTTGTTTCCTTTTAGAATTTGGTAAAAAGGCAACGACTTATCTGTTGATCTCGAGATAAAACGATTTAAAGCCGCGATCCGCCCAGTCAAACGCTGTACCTCCTTGAAGTTTCTCGGAGACTGCATGTTTAGAAAGGCGTTGATTTGGTTTGGATTGGCCTCAATCCCTCTCTCTGTCACAATATAGCCGAGAAATTCTCCGGATGGTTAATGATTTAACCAACATGTCATCTATGTAGACTTCCATTGTCTTCCGGAGATGATTGTGGAACATTTTGTTAACCAACCGTTGATAAGTTGCTCCTGGATTTTTTAAACCAAAAGGCATCACTTTGTAACAATAGATACCTCTATCCGTGATAAATGACGTTTTTTCTTGGTCCTCGGGGTTCATCATTATTTGATTATAACCCGAGAAAGCATCCATGAAGGTCAGCAGTTCATTCCCAGCGGTGGACTCTACGAGTCGATCTATATGCGGGAGCGGGAAACTATCTTTAGGACATGCTTTATTGAGGTCCGTGAAGTCGATGCAAACTCTATCTTTTCCATTCTTCTTTTTAACCACGACGGTGTTTGCTACCCACTCCGGGTATTGTACTTCCCTTATGGACCCTATCTTTAAAAGTTTGTCCACTTCGTTGTTTACTATTTTTGCTCGTTCTACTCCGAGCTTTCTTCTTTTTTGCTTTATAGGCTTGAAACTTGGATCCACGTTCAGTTCATGACAAATTATGCTTGGATCTATGCCAGGCATATCCGCCGCCGACCATGCAAATGATGTTTCGTTTTTCCTTAAAAGCTCGATCAAAGCTTCTTTTATTTGCCCAGTCAAAGTAGCTCCAATTCGAATTTTCCGATCCGGTTTGTCTTCTTTCAACACTACTTCGATTACTACATCATCTCTTTTCTGCCCGCTAGGAATTTTTTGTCTTAGTCCCTCTTTTTCGGGCTTCGTTAATTGCTATTGAATCTTCAAACGGTGGCTAGCTAGATAACATGTTCTCGAAGCTTCTTGATCCCCCCGAATTGTTTCCACTCCATTTGGTGCTGGAAATTTGATACATTGATGATACGTAGAGGGGACTGCCTTCATTTGATAAATCCAAGGAGTCCCGAGGATGATGTTGTAAGCCGCGGGCTTATCAAAAACAACAAAATCCACGATCTTTGACACCCGTTTGGCAAGGACTGGTAGCTTGATTATTCTGAGGGACATGGCTGATTCACTTGTGAATGCTACTAACGGAGATGGAGGCCCTATTATGTCTGCCCGACTAATTCCCATTCTTTCTAAAATACTTAAAAAGATTAGATCGACCGAACTGCCCGTATCGATTAGAATCCTTGATACTTCGAAGTTGGCAACATCCAGGGTAATGACTAATGCATCATCATGAGGTCTCTCGAGATGCCGCGTTTCTTCTTTGTCAAATGATATTGATGCACCTTGAAAATCGACTTCTTCACTCAAACTTGCTTTGAGTAAAACATTTCGCCTATGTTTCTTGATGGAACTTATCGAATCTCGGCAAAATTTAGAACCTCCTAGAATCACATTGATCTTACCCTTCGAACTCCTTGGATCTTCCTCATTGGATAACTTTGGTCTTTTAGAATTTTGATCTTTGGAGTTATCCTTTGACTTGTGGCATTCCTTTACAAAATATTTTATATCGAATTGGGAAAGATCTCCACTGGCCCAAAGCTCTGCGAGATGCCTCTTAAGGACACTACAATCCTTGGTTAAATGTCCGGTTACGTTATGAATATCGCAATATAAACTTTCATCACGGACCCAAGTGTTTGACCTTCCTTTCCCTTGGAATTGCTTTCCGACGGTACTGTTAAAGGGTTGCGACCCAAATTTTCTTGGTCCTTTGCTCTCCCTAGATTCGAACTTCTTGATAGGGACGGTAATTGCCGGCTTTTCTTGTTTATTTCTTTTGGCGAAATTTTCTTTTTCGTCCTCTACTTTCATCCAGTTGTTTGCGCGGAAGAGTGCATCCTGAATTGTGTCTGGTTTATGAAGTATTAAATCCTCTTTAAAACTTTAATCATGTCGCAATCCTTTTTGTAGGGCAGATAAACCTGATTGCTGCGAGATTCTTGGGAGCTTTGACAACACTCCTTTGAACTTGGTGATGAAAACTCGAAGTGACTCATTTGATCCTTGTGACAGGTTCCAAAGATCGGCATCCGAAACACTTTTGTTCATAAGGATGGAATATTGTTTTAAGAACACAGCTGATAGTTCGTCGAAATTACTGATCGAACCCGGCTCTAATTGGGTGAACCACATTAGAGCTTGGCCACATAGATTTTCCGAAAAGAGCTTGCAGTCCCCTGCGTCCTCATCAGCTTCATCCAATTCGACTCTTTCGGCAGCTATCAGGAAAGCTGCGAGATAGCTCTTCGGATCCTCCAACCCGCTGTAAGGGTCCAACTTGAGCTTCCGAGAATCTTTGATTCTTAAACTTGCGATTCGCGGAATGAAAGGTGTTCGCCTAGCTTCTTCAATGACTCGATTGATATCCGGCTCCGAACTCGTAGCCTGATGGAACTTTGACTTCATTTCTTTTAGTTCTTGGCTAACCTTCCTCATAGTCTCGAACTGGTCGAGGTTTTCCTGCTCGTATTGATCTGCAAGTTGAGCTTCATCTTCGAGCTGTGCCTCTCCCTCCAATGGCTGAAAAACATTATTAGTAGCACCAGGAGTTGTTTGTCCGCTGGTTTCATTTTGTGCAACGGAACTTGGCGAGTTGAATATCCTCCTTCGGATTCCCACAGGATTTCTTGCACTTAAAGAGCGAACACGAGTTTGTATAGTATTGACGTTTTGACTAAGAGATACCTGGGATGTTTGCAACGTATCGACGGCCTTTTCCACATCCGAGAACTTTTGTGATATGTCCGACATGGTTTGCTGCATAGCTTTGAGGGTTTCGGCCAATGATGTCTCAACGGCGTCTCCTCCGGACATTGCTGCTTATCTCGGAAATGTAAATGTAGTAAAGAAAAATCTGACCTCTCAAGAATCTTCTCTCCCCACAGACGGCGCCAAAATATGGATGTCGGATTCACACACTCAAGTATTTTTATTAAGTAGGAAAGATTACTCTCGAGGGACAAAAATAGATATGCAAAAAGCTTATTGAATTGCTACGAAAATTGCTATAGTATTTCTTACTCGAGAGAGAAGATCCCCTTTACATGGCCATTGGCCTTTATATTTATACCTAGAAAAACGACATTTAAATGGCTAATTAAGTACAATTATTCTCTCTTAAATGTGTCCGTTTTGATCTTTGATTTTAATGCTCAACGTTCGAATTTGAGTTGATTATGATCTTCATGGGCCTCGCCTTTTGGCCCAAATGTCCTTGGACCGACTTAACCATGACTTCGTCTCCGGACTCGTGTCGAGGTGCAGTCACTTCGGATTCTCCTTATGGTGATAACCACTTCGATTGTTCTTTTGACTTGTGGATCTAATGGGCTTTATCCTTTATGGGCCGTTACCCTGACTACGTGGCAATCTTTGGTTGGTCCTGGACCTCTGGTGCGGGATCCGACACCAACAATAAAGGAACATAGTCTAGCGCCTTAGAGATAAATTCAGACTGGAGCTTGAAAGAAGGCCAAGCCGCAGGTCTACTCATAGCCTGCAAAAGATCAGTTGCCTCAACCGCAAAACACACATATCTGATTTTGAGACTACACATACTTTCAATAGTCCAAAGCCAGTATTGTAGATCAGCCTCATCTTTTGAATCAACTAGAGCAAAAGATTTCATGTTGTGAAGTAATACTACACCAAAAGAATTTCGCAAAACCCAAGCAACACCTCCAACCCTATTTGCTCTGTCCCAAGTGGAGGCCAAATTGCATTTTAACCACGGCCTCTCAGGTGGTTTCCAAGAGCATTTTGAGACTTGAGAATGCTTTAGATCTTTCACCACAGCCTCCTCTTCCACTTGTTGAGCTAGGAACCATTCAGAAGCATCCTCTTGGATTTTTGCAATCATGTCCTACACTACAAAGATCAGACCTTCAAAAACAAGATTGTTTTGATTCTTCCAAAGACGCCATAAGATCCATGGGACTGCTTCTTTTTTCAGCCTAAACCGTGATCTCTTGGCCAGTTTGAGGATAAAATGGAGATTGTGGTATAAAGAGTGG
>NW_003302532.1:32255-40752 GCF_000004255.2 Arabidopsis lyrata subsp. lyrata | reverse complement strand
TACTGGTTTGATCTTACAGATGAGATCATATCTCTTTGGAAAAAATGCCCCTAGAGTATATCCGGATCCCAAGTTTTAGAAATAGGGTCAATAAGCTCTTGGACCATTAAATCCAAGTCCACCAGAATGTTTTTCATGAGAGGAGCTCTTAGACTACCGTCTAGAATCCATTGACCTGTCCAAACACTAGTCGAGGCACCATCACCAATACAAAGCCTCATGCCTTTTTCTAGCAGAAGACGACCATGAAGGATACTCTTCCACGCAAAAGATGGCCGGCTTCCAACAGTGGCCTGAAAGAAGTGAGAATTCACAAAGTACCTGCTCTTAAAGAAAAGGGAAAAGAGGCATGAAGGATTGTGAAGCAATCTCCAGGCTTGCTTAGTAAGTAAGGATTGGTTGAAAACCTCAATATCTTTGAGGCCAAACCCACCCAAGTCCTTTGGGAGACACATTTTGTCCCAGGTAACCCAATGAATCTTCTTATTATTCTCCATAGTACTCCACTAGAGGGAAGAAATAGCCCCAGATAAAGCAGAACATGTAGATTTAGGCAACTTAAAGTAGGACATTGCGTACACTGGCATAGCCATGGCCACAGATTTGATCAGAATCTTATTTCCCCCCCTGAGACAAGGTCCTAGCAAAGCAACCAGAAAGCTTGCTTTTTAACTTGTCATTGATGTACTCCAATATGTCTTTTTTGAGCCACTAAAACATTCTGGAAGGCCTAAGTAGGTCCCTGCGCCTCCTTCATTGGTGATCATGAGCTTGTTCTATACCAAAAGCTTTAAAGCATCATCAACTTTTGCACCAAAAGTGATAGAGGCTTTGTTTATGATCTGTTTAGTTGCTCTTCCATAAATATCCAAGATCTCTTGGATAGTGTCACATTGGGAGACCTCAGCTTTATAGACAAAATGTGTGTCATCAGCGAATAATAGGTGGTTGATAGACGGCCCATGAGGAGAGAATTGCAGGCCATTGATTCTTTCATCTAACTCAGCTTTATTTAGAAGATGAGTCAACCCCTCAGTGCATAACAAAAAAAGAAAAAGAGAAAGGGGGTCTCCTTGTCTCGGTCCTCTTTGAGGCTCCACTAAACCAAAGGCCTGTCCATTGATCAAGACAAAGTAAGAGACAATGGTGACACAAGTCATGACCAGATCAACCCAAACATCATCAAAACCTAGAGCAGATAACAGAGCACGCATGTAACCACACTCTACACGGTCAAAGGCTTTAGACAAGTAAGTTTTAATAGCCATGAACTCCTTTGAAGTGGCAGCGTGTGCTCTTAGACCATGAACTACCTCATGGGCTATTAAGATGTTGTCAGATATGAGCCTTTCTTCGACAAATGCAGACTGTGAAGGAGAGACAATAACTGGCAAAAAAGGCTTTAGTCTTGCCACTAGAATTTTGGAGATAATCTTATACATCACTGAGCACATGCTAATTGGCCTCAAATCAACCATAGCAGAAGCATTTATCTTCTTGGGAATACTTGTGTTGATAAAGGAATCCTTCGATCGAAACTTCAAATCAAAAAGGATGGACCAATACATGATTTTCTTTTAGTTTTTCTGGGATCCGGTCTTCTAGTAGGTAAGGAAAAGATGTGTTAAGTTCCATTCTTTCTGGAAGACAACAAACTTGAAAAAATCCAGAACCTCTGCAGTGACTTGTTTTCCAACAATGTCCCAATATTGTTGGAAGAAACAACCAGTCATTCCATCCGTCCCTGGTGCACTAGATGGTTTTATAGAGAAAACATGTGCCTTTACCTCTTCTTTTGAGATAGTAGCACACAGAGAGTCGTTCATGTCATTGGTACAAAGTCTTGGAAAAACTGATGGTTAGCCTCCACATGATAGGAAGAGGGAAAAGCTTGTTAAAGTACATAGCAGCCACATCCCCTTTAGAAGCCTCAGAACAATGAGTAGAGCCATCTTCATCAATCAATTTGTCCAGTCCATTTTTATTCCTTTCAGCTTTTACAGAAGCATGAAAGTACTTTGTATTTTTGTCACCCGAATGCAACTAGCCATGGCGAGACTTTTGGGACCAGAAGCTCTCCTCTTCTCTATGAGCTAATACCATTTCTCTTTTTAAAGTTGCCATTCTTGAAAAGGAAGGATGGATAGCCGCATGCTGGTACTCAATCTCCTCCTGAATCTTATTGATCTTTGATTGAGCATTGGTCACATTTTCTCTTTTCCAATTGCTAAGAGCTTTTCTGTATCTTCTCAGGCTTTGGAACACTGATTGACCAAAAGCAGAAGAGGAAGCCTGCCAAGCATTTACAATAGAATCTCTGACTAAAGGCTTATGCAGCATTCTCTTGTCAAATCTGAAGGAACCTCTATAAGAATCTTGAGAAGAGACCAAGTGTACCAGAACTTGTCTATGATCAGAGCCTTTTTTGACCAAAAAAGCTTGATTAGAGGCTGGAAAAACTGTGAACCATTCTTTATTCCCAAAACGGCGATCCAACTTGCATTGAATCCATAGGTCTTTGCGTCTACCACTCCAAGTAAATCCATTACCAGTGCTGGAAAGCTCAACCATTTCACAGTCCTTAAGCATATTCCCAAAATCCACAAAAGAGGACTCATTCCTTCTTGGTCCTCCAAGCTTTTCACTATTATGAAGGATTTCATTAAAATCCCCAACCCTACACCAACAATCCTTCCTAGCAATACTAATTCTTAGGAGCTTCTCCCACACCTGAAACCTTAGACTGCTATTGGGATTGCCATAAACCCAATATACAAAAAAACTAGAAACTCCCATATGTACACGGAGATCCAAGAGATTCTTATCAACTGAGAGAAAGTCAACATTCACTCCTTTCTTCCAAAACAAAGCCAAGCCTCCACACCTACCAACTGGATCCACTGTGAAGACTCGGTCATAGCCCAACCAAACTTGAATATCTACAAGAACATTTCTTATGTCCATAGTTTCCATCAAAAACAATATCTCTGGGAAATGTTTTTTACGTATCTCCATGAGACGCTGAACTGTCAAATCTTGAGGCCGCCCCAAGCCTTGACAGTTCTAGCTCATAATGCTCATTAGATATTAGACAGTCCCTTAATTGGGACCATCTCATGTTTTTTGCGCCTTGCGACTTTTTGACCATCTCCAACACCTTCATCCATAATCCCTTTTCTTTTGTCCAACACTCCAACTTGAAGTCCTTCAGATTTTGCAACAGTGGACTCAATACCTTCTGCACTTGCTGGCTTTTGTTTCCTTTTACTGACATAAGGACGTCTTCTACCTCTACCCCTCTTCGGCCTTGTTCTGGATGGACTAGCTTCAGAGAAGCCAACCACATATGCCGTTGAACATGGCTGCAAAAAGGAAGATTGAGAATAATCAACAAGAGGCAGATCAACCTCACCCAGACCTTGATTAAAAAAACCCGTCGCAATAGCATTACCCATTAACTTCTGACTTCCATCCTGAGAGGGAATCTTCCTGGAAGAAGCCTCTGAGGATTCATAACCAAAAACTATATATTTACCCTTTGCTTGATCCTAAGAGATGATAGGAGGGGACTCTAAACGAAGAACCAACTTTTGAGATAAAGGATCTTTCTCAGCTTTTGCAACTGACTTCTTCACCTTTTCTTCGCTGAGTTTACGTTCTTCCCCTGTGGCAATGATCAAGTATTGCCTCATACCTCCAACACATCAGAAGCAATCCTTGGTCTTCCCAAAAGAGGATGGATGCCTACTTGTTCTTCCTTGAGGACTCCATAAAGAGGATCACCTTCCTTTAAGACTAAAGGGGCTTTAGGCTTTTCCACTTTTCTGCCCAATTTTCTATCAATGACTTGATCTTGCATCTGTTTCAACAACAAGGGGCAATCATCTTATTTGTGAGTGAGTGTCTGACATCTATAACAACGCTTTTGGACCTTCTCGTAAAAGTAGTAGACCATTGTCGAGAGACCATGTGGTAGATTGATTATTTTAGATTTCCTCAATGGCTTGGACACATCGAATTTGACCAGGACCCGAACAAAATCTTTATTCTGAGGCTTGTCTGGGTCAAATATTACCTCAATCACTTGCCCAACTAATTCTCCAAGCGTAGAAATACCAAACTCCATATAGTAATTGACGGGGATATTATTGATTTGGACCCAGAACTCAACAAACTGCAGCGAATCAGGAGGAGGAATAAGAGACCATCTTTCCAAAGCAAGACCCCATTCATTGTAGGTCTGAAAGCCCTTCTCAAGGACTTCAATAAGATTGTGTTCATATTTAAAGATGAACTGGAATCTTTCATTTGAGAGAGCCACGCCATAAACTCTCCCAATCTTCTGCCATTTTCGCGGCATGTTAAAAACCAAGCTCGACATACTTTGGCTTTTAGGATTCAGCAACCTTCCGATCAAACTAAGAGCATTCTTTTCACAAGAGCTAAATTGCGGAAGATCTGGCATTTTAAAAGGTGTATCTTCATCATCTAGAGGCATGGCCATCAAGGCCTTGTCCATTGCTGCAGAGATCACCACCGAAGCTTTGAAAACAGTAGACGCACCTGAGGAGAAGCTTCAAACCACGAGAATGGAAGACGCACCCGAGAAGAAACTTCTAACCACGAGAACAGAGATGCACACGAGAGCAGAGATGCACACGAGAACTTTGAAAACAGTTGAATCTCCCGAAAAGAAGCGTCAAACCACGAGAGCAGAGAGATGACCACTTCCGGCGACCAAGAAGAGAGAAACGATAATAGAACCAGAAATCTCGAAAGAGAGAGCCGAAATTTCAAGAGGAAGAGAGATCTGAGAGCAAAACCAAGAACAAACCCTAGCCGTCGAGGAAGATTTTGCCAATTAGGTTAAACAAAGGTAGTAAAACGGTGTGTTTGGTCTAAAGGGAGAGTGTTTCTCCAGTACAAAGCTCTATTTTCTGTAGATAAGAGATACTCTAGCAGAAAAAGAAGGTCTTGAGCCCAAAAGAGGGATTTCTTTTTGTGTGTGACTTTTTTCCTTTGCTTGTTCTACATCTAGGCAAATAGTTTGCATCTAAAAGCTGTAAAAAGAGCATTATCTAGAGATAGAGTAATCTTGCCAAAAAAAAAAAAAAAAACAGGGTTGCAATAGTGTGATATGAAAAAATAAGGTGTTATCGAATCCAAAGTAGCTTCTGGTCTTTGTTTCTGGTTTTTCGTACTAATTATTTATATATATATATATATATATATAAATATATATATATATATATATATATATATATAAATAATTATTTTATGAATCCGTTTTAAAATTGTATTAAGCCTAGTCCAAACCAAATTCACCGGTCAAATAGACCTCATAGATGTTGACTTAATCAGGGCAAACTCTTTTCAAATAGGTCGGGCTGACGAATTTGTACTTAAATGTCTGACAAGTATGATGAGAGCCAGGGCAATGTAACACTCATTTGGTTACATGATAGGTGCATGGTGTCCTAGTGCATGCGACGTTATCTAAAAGAAGCCTAGGATTTTAGAAAACCCACATTTTTTATGGTGTTCGATCAACTTGTGGTTTTTGTTACGTTATTTACTTGAACGTCATAATGACCTCGTAAAACACCCTTTTTTTTTGCTATCTGTCACATGTTTTTACATTACTTATAGAAAATATTTCATATAGTGGTTGGATTCACACGAAACACATTTCTACACCAGTTTCATACAACTCTTCATATGAAAACATGTTTTTACTTAGACTACTTAGAATCTGCAACACTAATTATTAGTTTAATACAAAAGAATACAAAGCAGAAAAAATATCATAAAGAACAACAGAAAATAGAGTAACATAAAAGCTCTATAATATTAATACTATTGAAGCTCTTTCATTTTGGCAGAAATTAATTAGCGAACAGAAAATAGAGAGCAACATGCCACAACACTTTTTTCTTACTTTGAATGCACCAATAAGTCGTTAAAGATAACAAATATGCAGTTCTGCATCTAACCGGCCAATCCTTTTGTTTTAACAATTCATTTATGATTTATTGTCAAGTTCTGAAAAAGCAAGACTAACTATTAATTTAATCTGCTTAACCCTTTTTAAGAAAATTATTAATAAATTCAGCTTTTTAATAAATTTTTTAATTTGCAACACTAATTATTAGTTTGATCGTATTAATAATTCTTTTAATTATTACCAAAGAAATCATGAGCTATCGTGTTATATAATGTGTGCGGTTGTATGGCCATTGTGTTTTGGACCGGTAAAATGGAATTTCAAAGCTAAGGTCGTTGATTTATTTGCTTTTCTGTGACCAGTGAAATGGAATTTCAAAATTTCTCTTTACTTTACTTTGAGACTAAAAGTATTTTTCTTTTTCTGCTTACCAAAAGTACTTTAGTTTGAGAGCTGTATAAAATAATAGCAATCATGTTCTATGAAGCTAACAGAGGCGAGGGAGAAGTCCAATCCACTTAAAAATTAAAGAAGATGGCACTTGACGATAATGCGTTAAAGTAGTTATTTCTTTTCCAACAAAGAAATTTTAATCAAATTGGCGCAAAAAACAGTATATATACTAAACTAATTTACATTAATTTATTACTAAAATGATTTTTTTTCTAGGATTGTTTCAATATTCAAAATATAGAATTTCAAATATATATATATATATATATATATATATAATTACATAAACGTCAATGCATAAAATTTACTTGCAACCACAGTACTTTTCTTTTAAAAGTTTGCAAAAAAGGTTAGTCGTATGTAGTCGTAGCAAAGTTTTTGAATGAAAGTCTTTATCTTTGCTTATTTGAACCGTAAATTTGTTTAGCCAATTTATTTGGACAACAAGCATAGTGGTAAATATGTATTCATGAAAGACTTATTTTGTGTGATAGAATTATTTTGCATAGTTAATTATATTGTGATGAGTTAACATGTTTTTTTTTTTAAGGAACGAGTTAAGATGTTTATTTGACATTTTTATGTTTTTAGGATTTCAACCTTTTTCATCATAAACTTTAGGATTTGAACTCAATTGTAAACAAATCTGTTGCAATAGTTCGAATAAGTCTTCTACAAGAGAAGAGAAGTTTGTTGCATCCTTTCAAACAATAAAAATAAGTTATCCAGCAATGGTCAAAACATTTGTTGCGCTGTATGGAACAAATGTGCTATAACAACAATAAGATTTACCGCCCATGCTAGATAACTAATTTTTGTTCTGAGTGATGTGTTTTTTGATCAAGACCAACCCACACCATCGGATGCCTAGACAAAAATATTAAATTAAATTAAATTAAATTAAAATGGTACATATACTTTAAAAAACATTGAAAATGAAAATAAAATAATAAGCTAAAATTTACCTGTTATATAGAAAGATAATCTTTTTTTTTTCAGACCGTTTACGTAACCACTCTACCAAAGACCAAATGACACAAAGAAAAAAATGCTGCACTTGTAATTTGTATAGATTTTGATGCTCAAAAATGTTGATTATGGGCGACTTTTTGTTTTCTTGTGTTGATGGTAAAGTCTTTAAAGTCTAGAAGACCTAGAGCTGTTTGACGAACTAAAAAAGTTGCGGATCCAACCTTTATTAAAAGTAAGAGTTAGTTGCATGTGTGAATAAAATTATCATGTGAAGGTTAAATACAAATGTTTACCAAGTTTGTTGTAAACAAGGGACATACATGAATAGAGCTTAAACATAAGTAAAAATTACTCAGAATGACCCATATCTTATGTTAAACAACTAGGTTGACTCTGTTTTGAAAGGGATAACTAGAATGACCTACATCTTTTGTAAAAAGACATTCTAGCCAGTTTTAAGTTTATATTAACCAAATTGCCATTTTGCTTTAATTTTGAAAATATTTTTTTTTGATTTTTTATTATTTACCAAATGAAAAACCTAAAACCTTTTGAGATTCTCTCTCATTTTTTCTCCATCGTCGAGCCCCAAAATTCCAGAGAGAAAAATTCTCTCGCCTTCTTCTCCGGTGAGTTCTTCGACGCAGCTTCTCCGGCGAATGCTTAGACGCTGCTTCTCACGGAGTTGTTTTCTCCGGAGCACCTGTCTAAAAACAAAACCTAAATTCTCAACTCTTCTTCTTCAGATTTCGCCGCCACCATATGTGGTTCGTCTTCTCCTCTCTGCCACCAACTTTCCTCGGTCGAGTCGTCTTCTCTTCTTCGCCACAAACTGTCATCGGCCGCGTCGTCTTCTCCTTTTTGCTACCAACTGGTTTGGCGGTTTTTGATGGTGGTTCTCTGCAAGGCGATTATATGACAACAACAACAAATTTGGAGAAGAAGAAGGCGGCAGCGACAATGGTGTAAAACAATTTTAAACCCTAATCTCTGTTTGTGGCAGATTTGTATATCGTTTGATGGCAGATTTGAATGTTATCTGATTGCCGATTTATTTGTAGCTCTGGTTTTGATGCTGAGGACGGAAAAGAAGGCAGCGACGGTGAAGATGTTATAAAACTTTTAAAC
>NW_003302532.1:21375-32029 GCF_000004255.2 Arabidopsis lyrata subsp. lyrata | reverse complement strand
TTATGATAAGGTCCATCAATGCTACTATCGAAAGAGGAAGAGAGGAGAAGTCAACGTGGTCAATGCTGAGATACAGAATTCGTCACAGGTGGCAAGTGGTGACGTGGCAAGTGGCTAAAAGGAAGGAGCGAAGACTTGGGTCGTATCAGAGGGTTTCAACTTCTCTGAGTCAATAAAAGGAGCCGTTGCTCATCTCTTTCAAGGATGCTTTTTTATGTGTTGTGTGTGTTGCTGAGCCTGCGTGCTAGCTGGGAATCGATCGTCATGAGATCGTTCCTTTAGATTCGTTTTGTAATTCTCTGTTACAGAAACGATCGTTGTTTTTTTCTCTGTTCACGATTTGTGATTAGAGTAATAAATTGATTTGGTTGATTCTCAATTTTCTGGGTTGTTGTGTTGAGATAGATCTAAACTCTATCATTGGTGCGGTGAAACTGGTTCGTTACTTGTGTTGATCATGGATCGCGATGGATCTGATGTGTTTGAAGAAGATACGGGTTCTTCTGATGCAATATATGTGCAGATGAGGAATTTGCGTTTGGGTTTTCAGGGTTTGTGTGAAGCGAAGGTGGAGACGGAGTCTAAGCTTGTGTCGTTGGAAGAGTTGCTCAAATCGGTGGTGAAAACGTTGGATCGTTTGGAGATTCACGCTGGAAAAAAAGTTGATGAAGGTGAGCCTTCCCGACAGTCGTTTTCGGGTCAGATTCTTCCCGATCTACACTCGTCCGAAACTCGATCTTCGGGGTTACCTCTGGAAACTCGCGATAAATTGTTAAAAAAAATTAAGATGCCTGTGTTTACTGGATCGCAGCCGTATGCTTGGATTTCACAGGTGGAGCGTTTTTTTCGGGTGGGTCGTTTTAGCGATGCGGCTAAGTTGGATTTGGTTTCCTTAAGTTTGGAAGGGGATGTGTTGAAATGGTTTAACTGGGAGGTTTCGCGTCGTGATTTTGGGTCGTGGGAGGAGTTTAAGAACCGTCTGTTGATTCATTTTGGTGGTACTATTGATGATGAACCGGGGAATAGACTATTTGCCATTAAACAGGTGGGATCAGTGGCTGCATACATCACTGAGTTTCAGGATTTATCTTCTCAGGTGATGGGGTTGGATGATACACACTTGGAGAAAATTTTTTATAATGGTCTTAAGCATGAGATGAAGGAGGTTATCAAAATGAAAGAGCCTAAGGGACTGCCAAATCACATTACCGCTGTGTTGAAAATGGAATCAAGCTCTTTTTGCAAACTGGTTAGTGAAACTGGCGAAGGAACGAAGCATCAAAGTCAGCCTATTCCTCCACCTGCACGGCCAGTGTTCACTTCCCATGCTCCTAAACCAGTAGGGATTCCTCCAAGTCCTTCTATTGGGAAGTCTCCAGAGAGCAGTCCAAAGCCTCTGGGTCGTCCTCGTATTCGTCACAATGATGCAGAACTTGACGCCATGAGGAGTAAAGGAATCTGTTTCAAATGCAAGGGAAAGTACTTCCGTGGCCATGAATGTCCAATGAAAGAGTTGAGAGTTTTAACAGTGGTGAATGGGTATGAACTTGAGGTGTTAGATGAAAATATGATTGAATGTGTGGAAGAAGAGCAACCTTTGGTGGTTGCAGTGAAACCTGAGTTGAGGACCTTATCTTTCAACTCTTATGTAGGGTTGCATTCACCAAAAACAACTAAAATGGTAGGTTTTATGGGCAAGACCAGAGTGATTGTGATGATTGATTGTGGGGCATCGCATAACTTTATCACTCCAGCAGTGGCATTAAAATTAAAACTTACCATTCAACAAGATTCAGGTCTTGAAGTGCTGCTTGGTAATGGTGTCACTGTTCAAGGAACAGGAACCTGTCGTGATGTTCATTTCCGGTTGTCTGGTGTTGAGTTCCTCCAGGATTTCATCACACTGGAGTTGGGGAGTGTTGATGTCATCCTTGGGGTCCAATGGCTGGAAACCCTGGGGAAATGTGTGGTGGATTGGAAGTTACAGGAATGGTCTTTCTTATATGGAGGGCAGCCAGTGCTATTATATGGAGATGCTACCCTTCATGATTCACCATTGTCCTTGAAAACATTGTGTGCACCTCCCTATGTTGGGCGTTCAAGGGCTCAATTAGCTGTGCTGAAGAGTAGTGAGCCTCCAGCTATTGTTCCTCTTGTTCCCTCAGCGGTAGCAGAGTTGTTGCACCGTTATTCTCAGGTTTTTGCACTGCCTTCTGGATTACCTCCTTTCCGAGGCCAGGATCACGCTATCAACCTCTTACCAGGTGTCTCCGCTATCTCTGTAAGGCCATATCGCTATCCACATGCCCGTAAGGAGACTATGGAGAATTTAGTGGCGGAGATGCTGACTTCAGGAATCATTAGACCAAGTACAAGTCCTTTTTCTAGTCCTGTTTTGCTAGTTAAGAAGAAGGACGCTTCCTGGAGGTTTTGTGTTGATTATAGAGCCCTAAATAAGGTGACTATTCCAGACAAATTTCCCATTCCGGTGATTGATCAGTTGCTAGATGAACTACATGGGTCTACCATCTATTCTAAGCTGGATTTACGATCGGGCTACCATCAAATAAGAATGAAACCCGAGGATGTGGCTAAGACTGCATTCCGGACTCTGGAGGGGCACTATGAGTTCCTCGTAATGCCTTTTGGCCTTACTAACGCCCCGGCTACCTTTCAGGCTCTCATGAACAAGATATTCAAACCTTACTTGCGCAAATTTGTGCTTGTATTTTTTGATGATATCTTGGTTTTTAGTGACGATGTTGCTTCTCATGTGGAGCATTTACAGTTGGTGCTGCAGTTGTTAGATGAGCATCACGTTGTTTGCCAACATGAAGAAGTGTTCATTTGGAGTGTCACAGGTTGAATACTTGGGTCATATTATCTCTGCTAAGGGAGTGGCTACAGATGTTACGAAGACTGATGCAATGCGTCTCTGGCCAACGCCTGTTACTGTCAAGCAACTGCGGGGGTTCTTAGGCCTAACTGGTTATTATCGCAAGTTTGTTCAAGGTTATGGCATGGTGGCCAAACCATTGACAGATTTGTTGCGCAAAGATCAGTTTGAATGGTCCAATCAAGCTCAGCAAGCTTTTGACAAACTGAAGATGGCGATGATTTCAGCTCCTGTCCTTGGCTTGCCTGACTTTAGTAAACAATTTGTGGTGGAGACAGACGCGTCTGGAGTGGGAGTAGGCGCAGTGCTGATGCAAGGTCATAGACCTTTGGCCTACTTTAGCCACGGGTTAACACCAAGGGAGCAACTGAAACCGGCGTATGAGAGAGAGTTAATGGCCATAGTGCTGGCAGTTCTTAAGTGGAAGCATTACTTAATTGGCCGTAAGTTTGCAGTTCATACTGATCACCGAAGTTTGAAGTATTTGTTGGAGCAAAAGGAGGTCAGTCTTGAGTATCAACGTTGGTTAACTAAGCTAATGGGGTTTGACATGGAGATTTACTATAAACCGGGTGTGGAAAACAAAGCGGCTGATGGGTTATCAAGAGTTCAGCAACCAGGGATCAGTGTGTCATCTGCGGTATTGTTAGCATTGACAGTACCAGTGTCCCTACAGCTACAGGATGTGTACAAGGAAATTGAGAGGGACTCTCATATTCAAGCTGTCATACAACAAGTGTTAGTGAAACCAGAAAAACAGGGTCATTATCAGGTTCATGCTGCAAAATTATGGTATAAGAAGAGGTTGGTTATTCCAAAGGATTCTCCATTCATCAAGTTACTTTTACAAGAATTCCATGACAGTAAGTTGGGTGGTCATGGAGGAGTTCTCAAGACAAAGAAAAGAATACAGGAGAGTTTCCATTGGGAAGGCATGCACAAAGATATTCAAAAGTATGTGGCAGAGTGCTCTATATGTCAGACACATAAAACTTCAACTCTTTCTCCTGCGGGTTTGTTGCAGCCTCTACCAATTCCAACACGGATATGGGAAGATTTGTCACTGGATTTCATTGAGGGACTTCCAAAATCGGGTGGCGTGAATGCTATCTTGGTGGTGGTTGATAGATTCAGTAAGTATGCTCATTTCCTGGGTCTGTGTCATCCTTTCACAGCCTTGGATGTAGCTACCAAGTTCTGTTGTGAGATCATTCGGCTTCATGGGGTTCCTAAAACACTGGTTTCAGATCGGGACAGAGTGTTCTTGAGTTCAGTATGGAAGGAGACATTCCGTTTGGCGGGTACACAGCTCAACTTTAGCACCGCATACCATCCACAATCTGATGGCCAAACTGAAGTGTTGAATCGTTGTTTGGAGTCTTATCTACGGTGTTTTGCTTCTAGTCATCCGAGAACCTGGTTTAAGTATTTGCCGTGGGCTGAGTTTTCATATAACACATCCTTTCACACTGCTTTGAAATCAACTCCCTTTCAAGTGGTTTACGGGCGTGAACCTCCGCAGCTCCTACGTTTTGAACCAGGCTCCACCAACAATGTTACTTTGGCAGCTCAGCTACAAGAGCGGGACGAAATGCTGGCCAGAATCAGAGTTAATTTAGCTCGGGCACAACAGTTGATGAAGAAAAGTGCTGATCTGAAGCGCCGGGAGGTGGAATTCGCAGTAGGTGACTGGGTTTTTCTGAAATTACAACCATATCGTCAGCAATCAGTCTCGCGCCGTGTTTGTCAGAAGTTAGCAGCGAAGTTTTTTGTCCTTTTGAGATTGGGGAACGCATCGGCGCAGTCGCCTATCGTTTGAAACTACCAGTGGAAGCTTCAATCCATCCGGTGTTTCACGTGTCGCAATTGAAGGCAGTTCTGGGTCCACACCATCAAGTGCAAACAGAGTTACCTGTCCTCTCCGACACAGAGGAATCAGTTTTGCTACCGGCGGCGATTTTGGAAGTGCAGAGTAACGCGACGGGTAACCGTGAATTTCTGATTCAGTGGTCGGGTTTTCCGGAGGTTGCGAATTCGTGGATGTCGTCAAAAGATTTTGTGCAGCAGTATCCCGATTTTAAGCTTGAGGACAAGCTTATTTTTCCGGCGGGGTGTATTGATAAGGTCCATCAATGCTACTATCGAAAGAGGAAGAGAGGAGAAGTCAACGTGGTCAATGCTGAGATACAGAATTCGTCACAGGTGGCAAGTGGTGACGTGGCAAGTGGCTAAAAGGAAGGAGCGAAGACTTGGGTCGTATCAGAGGGTTTCAACTTCTCTGAGTCAATAAAAGGAGCCGTTGCTCATCTCTTTCAGGGATGCTTTTTTATGTGTTGTGTGTGTTGCTGAGCCTGCGTGCTAGCTGGGAATCGATCGTCATGAGATCGTTCCTTTAGATTCGTTTTGTAATTCTCTGTTACAGAAACGATCGTTGTTTTTTTCTCTGTTCACGATTTGTGATTAGAGTAATAAATTGATTTGGTTGATTCTCAATTTTCTGGGTTGTTGTGTTGAGATAGATCTAAACTCTATCAGTTAATTAGCTCAAACTTGTAAACAATTTGTAGGTTTTTTTAGAGAATTAGTTTTCGCAGATTTGTTTGAGAATTAGCTTTAGCATATTTGTGTATTGTTTGATGGAAGATTTGTTGTTGTTTTATGGGAGATTTATTGTTAGTGTTCGCAGATTTACTTGTTATCGTAAATTTGTTTGGTAAATGAATTTGCAGGTTTAGATTTGATAAGTTGTAGGTTTCTTGTTCTAAGTTTCAGGTTTTGTTAGATAATTAGCTTAAGTTTGTAAAATGTTTGCATGTTTTTATATAAGAAACTTAGCTTAGGTTTAGGTTTGAGAGTTAGCTCATCGCAGTTTTTGTTGTTGTTTGATGACATATTTATTGGTTTGTGTTAGCAGTTTTATCTGTTTCTTAGCAAATTTTTTGTAAGTGTTTGCAGATTTATTTGTTGCTCATCGCAGATTTGTTTGTAGGTTGTATAACTTATTTTGTTTTGATGGCAGATTTATCTGTTAGTCATCAAAGCACAAGATTCAGATTGACAAGCACAAGATTCAGGTTGGAGAGCTCAATATCGAAGTTAAATTATACGAGAAAGAGATACAAGAGCTAGGAAATTTCAAAAACATGGTTGTGTGCGCTTTTCATCATGATCGTGATGTATTATTTCATCATTACGTAAGAGTTTGTATGAGCTTATGTTGTGATTAATTTTGTAATGGCCTACGAAAAGAAAAGAATATGGTCCATTAAGTAACTTAAGCCAATATCTCTTAACGGGGTCTTGTTTTGGTTTAATTCAATGTAATTAGATTCTGGATGAAAAAGGTATAAATATGTTGTAATGTGTAATGGAGAAAGATACGAGAGTTAAGAAGAAAAAAAGTTAAGTGGCTAAACCTAAAATTGAACAAAAATGCTAGTAAAAAGTAAGTACAAAGCAATTAACAATTTAAAGCTTTAGGCGTGTAAATGTATATTACAAGTCAACATTCGCTTTTGGTAAAAGAAACTGGGTTAGATCCACTCTAACGTAGAGAGCCTTAACCTCATGTCTTCAAATGATCCAAAAGTCAATTCAATAAACTTATCTAAATGGTTAAATAATATAACCAAAACATATATACAACAATATAGAGCTCTTGACTTTGTAGTATTTTACATTTATATTACATTTATATCAAGAGCTCATGACTTTGTAGTATATTATTGTAAAAAAAGTTATGTTATTACAGACTTATTATTATGTTACTGCAGATTTATCATTATGTTACTACAAATTTACCTAAATCGAAACTTTAGAAGATAAGGTAAAAATTCGGTCAATTATCGATGAGTCAAACCCTAAATCGGACGGTCTAAAAATCTCTATCGTAGATACTAGTAAATAAATTGGTGGCGTCTTCAAATAAGTCTGTGGATATAAATCTGCAAACAAAGAGTATCAACAAATCTGTAAGATATAAGTCTGTGACTACTAAAAAGTTAGTTTAGTCATGATTAAGCCTGCGACCACTTCATCAAATAAATCTGCGATGATGAAAAATAATTTTGTGATACAGAATATATCTGCCATCAAAGGAAAAAAATCGGTGACCACTAAGAATCAATCTAGTAATTATCTTTTGGTCAATAAAATCTGCAGTAACTTACAGACTTAGCATAAGTCGGTAGTAACTATTAATAAGTCTGCTGCAACGAGATTGAGAAAAAATCTGTAAGAAAAATAAATCTGTAGAAAAAAATCCGCGAGACAAAGAAAATCTACGGTGTCATCAAAAAAATCTGTAAGATAAATCTGTGGTAGACTTAAAATCTGTGACATCCTATAAATCGGTAGTAACATATGAACAAATCTGTATATTAAATCTGTGGTGGAAATAAATCTGTAGAAAAAATATGTGGTTCAAAAACAAATCTGCAAGAAATCAAGTCAGCGATAACTATACCATTAAATTTGTGGCAGATTTATAAATCGGTAACAGATTTATAAAATCGGTGGCAGATTTATAAAATCGGTGGCAGATTTATCAAACCTGTGGCAGATTTGTTCTACAGATTTATTTGAATTCGCAAAGATCAGTGGCAAAGTTGTAAATAACGATAGGTTTTTTTGTAAATAACAGCAACTTTTGCCTCGATGGCATTTTTTTTTTAATGGCATTTTTGTTATTATAATTTTTGGTACAAAGCTTTAGAAGGGTATTTTAGGGATTAAAAAAAACGAAAACACTTTAGTTATTATTAAAAGATATGAGTTATTCTAGTTATTAATCTCCATATATAGGTGATTCTAGTTATTCTCCCTAAATATAATGTGATACCCAAAATTAGAAGAAAAATATAAACCTAATTTTGGGTTAAATTGATCAATTTGAAAAGCTTTGAAGCAATCTGGAAATTTTTGACGATTTAAACATTTGTAGCATAATCTGTAAATAGACAAATGTCGATGACTAAAGTGTAAAAGCATGAAAAAGGGTGCATTTGGATTCATCCTTCCTGAAATCAGAGAGATTGTTTTTGGCAACTCGAATCTTCATCTTTCAACCCTAATACCACGTGTATATATGCCGTTTGAATCTGCAAGGATTTTGAATCTCATTTTCTTGTCAATTTGAGATTTTTGGTGAGTTTTCGAGACCCTTTTGCCTCAACTCCAATTTGCATATTTTCTATAATTAATGATCAAAATTTTTGGTTGGTTGTGCTCCTCTATTGTTGGTGCTTTAGTTCTGGCACGTTTTCAGCTTTAGTAAGAGTGTTTGGTAAACTTCATCTTCTTTATTTTTCAATTTTTATTCCATGAAAGAGGGTTTCAAACTCTTTAATAGTGAATTCGTTTTCAAGGAGATTTAAGCTTTGTTCTATACCTAGTTAGATACATCTGGATCATACAAATCCAATGTCGTTTAACCATTCATCAATTGGAGTTTGAAGTCAATCGAAATATGCTTGGTAAATATTTCGATTCCATTGTCCAATAATCAAATCTTGATTTTGCTACACCGGTTTTTAAGGTCTTTTAACCGGTTTTGGTTGGTATGGCTGGGAAGAAATGGCGCAAGAAATCGGTTTTGGTTTTAGGTTAGTTTTCATTTTAAACCAATAACAATTTAGACCGGTTCAGCTGCTTTTAAACTGGTTTTAGGAAAACCAATTTCTGATGCAGATTGCTGTCAAATATTGTTTTCAGATGGTGTATTGTACATATTTTTCTGACCAACATTTCAGTTTAGTTGAATTAATTAATTACTGGTTTATAACTGCAGTTAACCATTCGTTCGATCTGAAAATATTTTCCAAGTGAGTTCTAACTTCCTTATTAATATATAATAGTATAAAATTTTAGGAGTGAGATAAAAAAATTAATTTATACATTTTGAAAATTGATTTGTTTGTTTTGATAATTATTATGGATACGATTTTGATGATAAGATATGTTATTCTTTAAAGACCCGTATCAGCATGTTATTCTAATTTAGCTAGCTCTACTGAGCAATCTGTGGTGTTAGTATCGCCAAAAGATATATTCTGTATACAAATATTTAATTAGGAGTATCAAGGTTGGTTAATTGCCGTGTATTATACTTCTTTATCATCTTGTTAGGGACCAACATCCCTATCAAGTATATTTTATATATATATTTTGTTAGCATATGGTTTCAATCAATGTCGGGGTTATACCAATCCAACGTTGCATTGCTATATACTCGGTCATTTTGTTCTAATGATATTTTTTTGTTATGATGATATTATTATGTAGTTTTGTAGTATGGTTTGATGTTATTTACTTTGTTTATAATTAATTGAACTCAAATGTATCTTTGTTAGTACCAACACAAGAACATTTTTCTATGTGAGATCAGACCGTACTGGTATTTTTTTGTCGGGTTTGTAGTCTCACTGGACAATTTTTCGCTCACAAGAGTGATGAACTTCGTGTAGACGACTTTCAGGAGAAGCAAGGTGTAGCTAAGGTTTAGAGTTTTTATTTCGGTCGTAGAGGTAAATTTGGTATAATTATAATTCAACTTTTTTTAAGCGAATATATATTACTCAATCCATGAAAAATAAATTGCGTATTCAACCTCGCATATCGGCTAAAATTTTTATATAATGATTCATAGTCATATTATAAATAAAATGAAAATGTACCAGATCCAAAAGAGCGGAAAGCTTAACTTAACATATATCAAAATTTAAAATTTTGTAGGGGATTTAATTCGGTTTTTTTGTTAAACTGTTATATTTTACCGGATATATGAAATTTTAAACTGTTAAAAAGTTTTAAATACTATACTCGATATATTTAAACTTAATAGAAAGTTTAAAATATTATGAATATTTAAACATATAAAAGATAAAATAATACTCGACATACTATATTGCGGGACGGGTTATATAGCGGGATGAGTTTGAATAGTAAACATTTAAAATATCATTAACATGACATTGTAATACGGGTCAAATCTTCATTTTATTATTTTGTTAACACCACCGATATTAGACTTGTCGAATCAAACTTATTTAATTAAGATTGTGTGAAACAAAAATTTTCCCGCAGTATACTGAAGGTTAAACCCTAATTTTCAAATGATATAATTGTATCAAGTACATAAAATATATACTTTTACTAAGATAAAATATATGATGTTTTTAAAAAATGATTTATGTTGATATTATGAATCTGGCCGGTAAAAATAATTCTTGGGTCCGTCACTAATCTCACCAACAACTTGTTTTCAACTATTTTAAATAGCATGACAAACGCATTTGAGTCTCTATTACCTACAGAACCTTACACTTTTAAATAAATCCAACAAAACTTGTTAGAAATCTATTGTGGTGCTCAAAACGGTGGTGGCAAGCACAGAACATGATAGAAATTCGAAAAATCGTGTTGCAAGGCTCGATTTCTTAAACTTGACACCATTTTAGAGTAAACAGTAACAAACAAGGTTAAGCGGAACATTTGACTAACTATAACAACTTGGTCACAATATAATCGGGATTCAGATATCTAACAAATGTAGTTGAAAAAAAAATAAATAGAGTAGCTCAAAATTGAAATGATGCTCTTCCTTGATAAATTTGATTAGTTACGCCAATATATATATATATATATATATATATATATATATATATATATATCTCCGTGTCTCTTTTCTTAGTTGTTCCAAACCTTGATTGATCCTGCAGATATTCCACTCATCTTAGGGATCAGACCAAGTCGTACTTA
>NW_003302532.1:17752-21275 GCF_000004255.2 Arabidopsis lyrata subsp. lyrata | reverse complement strand
TTTTTAGGGACCGGGTGTTTGAACACTTCAGGCACAAGTATGGAAGCTTAAAATAAATAGGATCCTTGTAAGAAGATCACAGTCCCTGGATGCACTTCGTTTAGTTGTTGTATAGATCAAGTAGAAATGATGCAGAATGGATGTGAATGAAATGAATGTGATCGAGTACAACTGGTACAACAGGTGGTGATGAGATCGAGTACAACTGGTACAACTGGTGGTGATGAGATCGAGTACAACTGGTACAACCGGTGGTGATGAGGTTGAGTACAACTGGTACAACTGGTGATGGTGTTATGAAATCGACTATATGAGTGATGTTGATTGTTTGATCGAGTAGAAGATGAATCGGATCGAGTATGATGTTGGTGGTCGAGTATATTGATGCGAGATCGAGTAGAATGGTAAATCGGTGAAGCGGATTGAATGGAGTGAGGAATGATGCGATCGAGTGGGTTGTAATCGAATGGGAGTTGAAGCGATCGGATGGTGATGAGATGATGATGATGAGGTCGAGTGATGGTGATGAAATGATGATGATGAGATCGAGTGATGGTGACGATGATGGTGATGAGATGATGATGATGAGGTCGAGTATGATGACGTTGATGGTAATGAGATCGAGTATGATGAGGAGATGAGGGGTCGAGTAGAACTTCCAAAGGCTGCGGGATTCTTTTGAACTTCCAGACTTGATTCTGCTTGGATATGACACACCAAGAGCAGTCTCAAGATGAATTCGAGATATTACACACTCAAACTCAAGATCAAACGAATTCAGAAGGAGATTTGAAAAGAAAATGTTTGATAGCGTTTACAAAGGAGAAGAAGCGAATATAAAGAAGAAGAAGAGAGTTCTAGGGAGATGAAGAGTCATTCTCGGGAAAGAAAAACGACATTAAACACACACAAGACTGAATTCGAATTTGTCATGGGCTTCTCCTTTGGCAATGGGCTACGAGACAACAATGGGCTTGGGTAAAGAGTGTGTGGGCTTGCCTCTTTAAAAACCTCTCTTGGAAAACCCATTGGGATAAAACCAAGAGGAGGTAAAAAGAGTGCAAGTCACACACCTCCAATGCTGTCACTTAAACGGCTTGAATCACAACCAATGTGGTTGGACAAGCTTCTGGTTTAAAGCTGCCTTCAATGTGTTGTAGAAGTGTGTTGATAGCTTGATTCAACAGCTTAGTCTTGGATCTTGTCATTGGTCCAGTAGCAACTTGCAATGTTATATCATTTTCAGCTCCAAGCTCTCCATTTTGGTACTTGGTCGAGTGCTTGGTCGAGTGGTCCATTGAGTCATCAGTTTCAAGCTTCATTGAGTTTTCAGCTGCATGGTCGAGTGACTGGTCGAGTGCATGGTCGAGTGACTGGTCGATTGACTGGTCGAGTGACTGGTCCAGTGAGTCTTCCGATTGAAGTTCCTTAGCTTCATGATCCAAGCTTCCCATTATCATATCATCCTCTCCCAGTTGAAAAGGATTTGACCTCAAATCTATTTTATTTGCATCAAAAGAAACAAAGTAAGTAACATCAAAACCTTTATCAATATTGTACTTACCTTGGAGATCAGTTGGATAATCTTGGTTGTTGATATGTTTTAGTGCTTGAAAGGGTCTATCCATCCTTGGCTTTAGCTTCGACTTGTATACTTCATCTGGCGGTGCTTCTTTGATCAGTATGAAGATGTTGATGTCTTGATGTTTATCTTGGTCCAAATCAGGAGGTTTAAACCGATTGTCTTCGTCTCTCCTTATAGTACTCAGATGTAAATCAGGTGGCTTGAATCGTTTGTCTTCCTCTCTCCTTTCATTACCTCCTATGTGCTTCAAGGATGCTTTAAAACCTACATTGGGCTCCTTTGACAAAGACAAGCGAATCATATCTGTGTGATCAAAAATAAAAGGCCTTTTGAGTACATAGAAACTTACCTTAAGGATGCTTTTATGCTCAAGTAATGCATCGGGCGGATTCTCCTTGATTTGAATAGAACACATGATCGTCTTTCTCCTTGATCAAGCATCAACACTGAATTACCATTATAGAAATCTCTAGTTTCACTCATGGATCTGTCTTTGGATTCTTTGCGGATGTATGGAGGTTGATGCCAATCAGGAGGCTTTTCTTTGATCGTCAATGGATTCAGTGCGCCTTCAGCTCTTCTCAAGTCTTCATGGCTATGGTGTAGAACATTGAATGTGCTTTTCCTTGATGTTAATTCTCCTAAATACTTATGCTTCTCCATGGTTCATGTTCTTTTCTAAGAACTCATGGGACAGAGCAAGTGCATTATACTTGATGTAGAGAATTCAGGAACATGATCTTTCACAGTGGGATTGCAAAGCTCAATGAATGTGTTCAATTCACATGACATGTTTTTAAGCACATGTTTCATTTCAGAAAATGTTTTAACCAATGCATATTCAGTTGTAGGTCTAAACAGCTCAAATGCATTGCTACACAAAGAAACTCTCAAAGAAGACTTAAAGTCACAAAATTCATTAAACAGAAAACCCTTTGGTTTAAAGAACTCTTCAAGTTTGAGGGTTTCAAAAGTTGGAATCATTTTGTCAAAAACAGAGTTCGAAACACGAAATTCTTTCACACTTTCTAAACCAAAACGTTTTTCTTCTTGATCAGAAACCAACACAAACAAATTAATTTCCATACAGTGCTTTAGTCTGCATTCATTCGTCTTAAGGATTGGTTCTGGGATGAAGTCGAGTGGTTGATCCAAGTGACTAACCAAAGGCAAACTCCTTGGTGTTTCTTCTGGTGATTCTTCTTCTTCGACCTATGAAATAGAAACAAGACTACTCGGATGCACCGATTCTAATTGGGTTAGTTTTTCACAAGCTTGATCATTTTCAAGCACAAAATCATGTTTCTCAGAAAGATTACAAGTATCTTTCACAAATTCAAAAGGAAGAGCAAACTTAGCTTTTTCTGAAGTAGAAGGAAGAGCACACTTAGCTTTCTCGGGTTTGCTATAAGTATTGAGAATGTTGAGAACTTCATCTTTAAATTGTTCTTCTTCTATGGAGTTGCTCCTAGCGTTTTCCTTCGGTTCCTTAGGAGCTAAGCTCTTCTTATGATGATCAGATCTCTCTTTAGTAGCAAAATATTGATGGGAGACTGGTTTCTTTTCTCTAACTGCTAAGTCTTGGACTGTGGCATTAGCTGGTGAAATGCGGTTTGGTGCTTGCGATGCATACTTATTCCTTAGTAGTTTCTTAAGATCTCTCCACGAGGTGATAGGTGGCTCCTTGTAATACCAGCGATCATCAACTTCTTGTACCCACCATTTGTAAGTGTCTCCAGTGAGTTGGCTAATTGCACAGGCTAACCTCTTCTCGCTCAGGAAGTTGTGGTAGTAAAACCATTCGTCCATGTTTTTCTTCAACTCTAGGTAGTCTCTTTTTTCCTGAAAATTTATAGAGTTCATTAGCAGGCTGATAATCACAATAAAGCACAGATTTGGATTTAGGATTATGAGGATCTTGTGCAGGCTGCTCTGTGT
>NW_003302532.1:0-14163 GCF_000004255.2 Arabidopsis lyrata subsp. lyrata | reverse complement strand
TCTTTTTCTTTCCCTCCTCAAAACCCTAATTTCCACCACCACCATCTCCCTTCCTCCGCCGATCATCACTCCTTCCTCCACGACATTTGCGTTCCCGTATAACCTCTCCCTCTCTCTCTCTCCAATCAAAGTTTCGATTTTTAAAGATCGTGTTTTGATTTTCTTGATTTCGCTGATTTTCCGGTTAGGTCGGCGGCTAGGGTTAGAGAAACAGAAGAAAAAAAAATTACAAACATGGGTTCAGTTAGTCTCGAACCAGAGTCCAATTTTTTGTGCGTATTGATTCTTTATTTTAGAGATAGCCAAAATAAGCTCATATAGGCCTTGTTCTTTTAACAGTCGTGCGATTAAAATCTGCGACTTAATATTGTTTTTTTTTTTTTTTTTTTTTTTTTTTTACAGGTGAGTTTTGTAATTATGAGTAGTTTTAGGGATATATCTATAAATTAGTAAATTCCTAACAAAAATATCTACTTTTATGCTGGAGAAGAAGATAAAACTGTACAGATATGCAAATCTTTATTAAAGGCAATTCAACTTTTATAATCTAGCGACTATCGCTGATTTCAATTTAAAGCTTGGATTGTGTTGCTGTTTTTTTCCAGCGACTCCGAAATCTTCAAATTGAAGTCGCTACGACGGGAATTACAATGAGATGAAGAAGAAATGGATCGCAAGCAGATGTAGCTGCGACTCTCTCCCGAACAGGGCCATATTAAGTTTTTAAGTTTTTCTTGGATCATTTGGTTGGTTATTTAGAAATCCGAAATAACAAGATTTTTGAAACTTTAGATCGAGATCCACGTGAGATTATTTATTAGCAAAGGATTAAGCTAGATCATCGGATTCGGCTCAAGTTGAGGTCATTAGAGAGATTCATTCTCTTTATTTACTAGGTGTGGAAGAAGATGGATTTAAAGGATATCGTTGCGTTATCGGCGGTTCTTAGAATTAAGAGAATCACACTTTCTCAGGTTTAGAATTAAGAGAATCACACTTTCGACAAAGTTTATGTTTATTTCATACGGAAGTAATGGCACTAATTTAAGTAATGAGATCCATGATAGTAAAATAGAAGAGAATGGTGGGATGATGGTTATAACATTCCCTACCAGTGAGCACCCACGTCCTCTCTCAGATCCGTGGGCCCCACCATTGTCCAACGGCCGGTCCGCAACGTCCGGGAAGTTTTAAAGAGTTGTTACCGACCCTACAAATCACCACATGATCTTTTCCTGTATTTTGTCCTCTCTCACACAATTCCGACAATCACTTTCCAGAAGGTCACCCATCTTAAAACTTTCCAAGCTCAAGCACATTTAACCTTGGAGTTCTCTCAGGACAGTTGACCGAAAAGATAAGTGCACTTTGGTGATAGGTGGCCAAATCAATTCTTTTAAACCTCTCCGCATGCACCACTATATTCCTCAAACCGGGATGTTGCAATTCACCCCACTAACAGATTGCAACGTCCTTGTTGCGCACCATGACCGTCACCTCCAACGGTGTGAGCCCTCTTGACTCCACACACGTCTGGATTCGGCTCTGATACCACTTATAACATCCCGACCGCCCCTACCAGTAGGCCTGTCAATTTGAAGAAAAGCCCATCGGCCCCACCGCTACCGCCCCGCTGCGGGCGGTGCTTGTCTAAAAGTTTCAAAATGCAAAAAAGCAGGGCGGGTGTGGATTGGTTTTAGAAATTGCGGGTGTTTGCGGGTAAACCTGCGAGTCCTACGGGCTTTTCAAAAAAAAAATCTATAAATTTATCTAATATATAGTTGTAAAGTATTAAAATAATTCGTAATTGTTATGAATAATTATATGTAATATATGGATGCCCATTATATGGTTCATTAGTAGGTTCTAGAAGACTTAATCTTTAAGCTAAATCGTAATGTTGTATACCTATATATCCCTATATATTGTTGTATCTTGTACAATTGATCAATAACAAAGAGAACAATCCCTAAAACCTCTTTGTTCACAACACGTTATCAGCACGAGTTCTACCTCATTGAGTAAATCCTAGCCAACTAAGCCACCACGAAACCCTAATTGTTTGAGCTAAAAGAAATTTATGTCAAAACCCTAAGCGATGCTTGTGTCGATGGTGTCTCCGATCTAACCGTTTTTGTAATCATTGTGGAAGTCGAAACTAACACAATCAAGATTTGTCTAGGGTTTTATTTTAGGGATACGATAAACGTGAATTCTCAAAGAACAACAGAAACAATTGTAACGAAAGATGGTGTTCTTGATCTTATTGATGAAAAGAGTAGTTTTGATCGTACAAGAGTTTGATCGTAAAAGAAAAAGGTGTTTGTGCTGTAAGAGCTTTGTGTAGTGTCAATTCTTGAGACCCCTCTTCTATGAGAGCCTTGAGTCTCTTTATATAGCGATCACAAACCGCCTCTCCAGCGATATTCTCGGAAGATTTCCATTTATCTTGAAGTCGGCTAGAATATCGCGGATTAGGATAATTTCCTTATTCTTCAGGGTTTTTGGAAGTTTTCCTGATTTGAGTCGATCCTCCAAGATTCTCCCTTATCATTTCCGAGTTTATCGGAAATGATCCTTCTTTCTCGGAAATGGTGCTTTGCTTGGAAATGATACTTCGAGGGTGAGTATTTCAGTCCTTGCCTCGGGTGGCTTGGAGGATATTGACGTGATACGCGATCCTGAACCGAGGAGACTTTGAAACGAGCGGGTTCGGGTACCCTTGTTAACAGGGCTCGGGTATCCGAGGAAAAATGGCTCGGGTACCCGAAGAGGACCGGCTCGGGTACCCGAAGAGGACCGGCTCGGGTACATGAACGGAAACAGCTCGGGCATCCGAAGAAAGATGGATCGAGTCTCCGAGGAGGATCGGCTCGGGTACCAGAGCTTGCTGTCAGACCCCGAGGTGGACCTTGGGTGTTTCCTGTGGTGGATGATGCGATGCCCCGAGGTGATCTAAGAAGAGTTCCCCGAGGTACTCTAAGTCTGGCTCGGCGCCAAAGGATGGAATCCGACCCCAACAGTTAGCCCCCCAGCTCGTTAGTTTGGAGAACCAAGTGTGACGAGCTTTATGACAATTGGGCCGAGCCGTTTACTTTGGACAGTTCGGTCCTTTTAATGATGCAAAGTTTTCGGCGATTCGAATTCCTTTGTCGTTTCATCTTCTTTTGGCGTGTGACGGTTGGGATTCATTCTCGAGAAGTGGAAAGGTCCTTTGCCGATTCCCGAGATTCGTGCGGATGTGAAGTATCCTATTCGACTCGCGCGTGCCCGACGCGCCTTTGATGCGGACACGATGTATTTTATTTGGCTCGTATGTATCCGACGCGCCCTAGATCCCTATAAATATTAAGTCTCCGACTCGTTCTCTCATTTCGCAACTGCAAAGGAAAATTTTTAAGGTTCGTTCTCTTCTCTCTCTCTGATCTTGATTTCTTCCATTTTCTACTTTTTCCTTTTTACTTCCGTCGTAGCGCCGCCGTGATTAGATCTAGGTTGATTTCTCCGATCTGCCAAGTTTTGTTTTTTCGATCAACTACTTCAGTTGCCCGAGCCAGACAATGTCTCTCTCTGATTCCAGCGATTCGTCCCGAGGTGACAATCCTCTCCCTGTCTACAAGAGAAAGATGGTTTGGAGTTCTTCGAGTGACCCCGAGGCGGACATCACGCATCGGGACAGTGACGCTGAATCTTCTCACAATCAAGAATATCCGAGCCGTTTCGTGGCTCGGGAGGATGCCGCGGCAGATATTGCTCGGGAGCTTGACCTGCCGGAGGAACACGAGGAGGCACTTGTTAGGAAAAATCGTCCGCCAGCGGTTGACGAACCCGGGGGCTCTCGCTGGCAAGGTGCGCCCGAGCTGCCTTTGCTTCCCGTAAAAGCCGAGGAGGTTCAATATGATTCTGACGAGGCAGCAAGGTTGCTTCAAGCGAAAGTTGAAACTGCAAAGGGCCGGCAGAGGAAGAAACGAGCCAAAAAGGTGAGGAAACCCGACCCTCCGGGTTCGACCTTATGTACGGAAGATTCCCTTCGGGAACTTAAGGCCCGATTCGATTTTAGCGAGGGGGTCGAATTGAGGCTCTTAACTCCGAACGAGCGAGCCGACGATCCACCCGAGGGATTCTTCACCCTCTATGAAGGGTTTTTCTATCACTGTTACCTTTGGCTTCCAATCCCGAGGCCGATTTTGGCGTTTCTGTGGTCGTACAAGATTGCTTTATCTCAGATTACGACCCGAGGCCTGCGGCATCTAGTGGGGATTCTAGTTCGAGGTATTGAGACGGTCAATATCATTGACCTTAGTCACTTGAGGAATCTCCTGGAGGTTCGGCGCATACCAGGCCCTGCAGAGAGGTTTTACATATCTCCGAGGCCGAATAGGAGGGTTATAGGCGGGTTCCCGAGCAAGGATGAGAAGTATACTCATCACTTCTTCTACGTAGCTTTGGACGAGTATAGTGTCCACGAGGACTACTTAGGGAAAGTTGTTGGGAAGTGGAGAAAAATTGGTATTTACATCCTAAGTCGTACTTGCTACTTTGTTCTATTTCAACCTTTACTGACTATTCTCTTGTTCATGCAGATCGGAACCCGTCATTTCTCGAGAACGTTCATGAGGGCTTCCTAGATCTGCACGACGAACTGATAGCTCAGAAGTGCGATTGGACGAAGCATTTCTCCCGAGATAGAATTGAGAGAGCTTTGCGATTGTTGCATGGGGCTCCTTGTCGTTCGTCTTCAGAGTCTTCCGATCACCGTTTAGACCATCTCATCGAAATGCAAGGTGCTGTGCAGTCTCTAAGAGCGAGGAAAGCTGCCGAAAAGAAGACGGCTAAGGAGAGAGCGGTTTTGGAGGCGAACTTCAGACCTCCCACTTCTCCCGAGGCTAACCGCAATCCCGAGGTCGTCGATGGCGCCGAGGCGACTGATGAGGCTCGGGATGTGGCTTTGATCGTGCCTGAGGTGGCCGAACATATCTCCCCTACGACCGATGTCCCCGAGGTCGTAGGGGCTTTGGTTGCTGCTGCTCCGGTCACCGAGGCGAAATCCAAAACAACGGGAAAAAGACCCCGAGGTGACGGCTCGGGAGTTTCTAGAAGGGAGAAGAGAAGTCGTAGCAAAACTCTAGTGTACAAGGACAAGGTTGCTTCGGCGAATTTTGTTGCTTCTTGCTCGGGTCCACCACTGTCCGCTCCCGAGGCCTTGCTGGAGGCTCGAAGCTACCGCGAAACCGCTGCTGGATTTCTGAAGGTATTGATTTGTTCCAGACGTGTTTTACTATCGTTTCCATATTCGTTTGCTGATGATTCTCGTTCCATTTCAGGCCTTCCACTCGATGAATTCCATGGTTTGAGCCTATGATTCTGGAGCTCGGAAGTCCGAGCTGGCTCGCGAGAGGTCGGAGATGTCCCGAGCCGAGGTTGAGGCTAAGATTTCCGAGGCGATTGTGGCTAAACAGGAAGCCGAGGCGTTGGCCAAGGCCGAGAAGGTGGAGCGGTTGAAAGCTTCGGAGGATAGCCTGCGAACTCAGAGAAAGCTCGAGGCCGAGATTGCGCGCCTACATCGGTTATTTACCAAAAAGAAGGCTCTCCGGGAGAAGGAGATCGTCAGAGAATGGAGGGCAGCCAAGAGGGAGTTTGCCGAGAAGGTCAAGGCTATCGAGGCGAAGATGGACCAATACGGGAAGGTATCCGCGCGCTATATGTACTTGGTGCAAGCGCGGGCCAATGCCGAGTTGATAGCCGAGCTGGAGGAAGGGAAAAAGGTGGAGGATGAGAAGGCAGAGGTCCTTCAATGGACGGCTGAGTATGTGGATGCCGAGGAAGAGTACGTCCGTCTCGGGACCGAGCTGTGAGAGGACTTGAAGCTTCCTCCGGTTTCCCCAGACTCTGTTGACGATAGCTTCGGGAACCGATCGATCGAGGGTGTTGCGGCTGCAATAGGTGTTACTGACCAGACGGGTTCGAACCGAGATACCGAGGCAGCTCGAGTCTCGCCGGTTAACCAAGATTCGATCTGATCCCGAGATGTCTTTTTATCCTCTTTTGCCTTTTTGTAAGACATGCCTGGACGGCTTTATCCACTGAACATATGTTCTTTCTTTTTAAGTACTTGAATGGTCTTGTTTATCTTGAAATATTTCCGAACTAAATTCGATACCAGTGCTAAGTAACTGGGTTTAATAAATATGACTTGTTCATCGAGAAGTTAATCTTTTCCGAGCCGTTTTAACTTCCGAGCTGAGAAAACGAATTATGCACCAATGTCAATGTAATTGGGTTTTGGTAAAAATGACTTTCGGTTCAGTAGAAGTTAACTTTCAGTATTATTTTAACTTCTGAACCGTGACGATGAATAGCGTACCAGTGTTAAGGTAACTGGGTTTTTGCAAGTGGGACTAATCTTTATCGGTTGCGACCCGAGCTGATATGGTCGATTGTCAGTGCTTAGAAGCGAACTGGGGTACCAGTGTCGAAGTCAACTAGGTTTTCTGAAGACAATTTCTTTATGGCAAGATATCTCTGACCGAATTGTCTTGAATGCGTATATAGCGCGCTGTAACCGAAGCGGTGAAATGAGCTCTCTGTTCGTGGACGTGGCCATCGTCCGAACGAACTGTTAGTTTTGTGGGTCGATAAGAAGACCGTAAAGGTTCCCGAGATGAATTTCAGGATAGATGTCGAGGTGGATAAAATGTAAAACCCGAAGGGTAAAACTTAAGAGAGAATTCTGTTAAAAAGTTCAGTGGGAGTACATGTATACGGACCCACTCCCCCCCTTTTTTAATTAGGGGGGTAGCTGAACTCGTCCGAGGACGAGCTGCCTACGTACCCTTTTCAGGGATCAAGCCACCCCGTAGTTCAAGTACACGCGTACCTTAGGTTCTTAGCGATAATATTTCCTTAGATGCATAGTATTCCAGGATCTAGGTACCGCTTTTCCGTTCATGTTGATGAGTTCGTAGACGCCGGGACGGATCACCTTTGCGATCGTGTAAGGTCCTTCCCAATTTGCGCCGAGCTTACCTGCGTTCTGTTTGGCAGTATTTTGGAAAACTGTGCGCAGTACGAGATCTCCTTCGTGGAAGTGGCGATGCTTAACGTGAGAATTGTAGTACCGAGCTGCAGCATTCTGATAGTTCTACATACGGATCAAAGCCGAATCTCTTCTTTCGTCAATTAAGTCTAGTTCGTCCAGCATCATCTGAGTGTTGGAATTTTCCTGCTCGGGGAGCAAACGTCTTCTTATTCCCGGGATCTCGGCTTCGGTGGGAATCACACACTCCATACCGTAGACGAGGGCGAAAGGTGTTTCTCCCGTGGCCCGCCGCGGCGTTGTTCTGTGCGACCATAGTACTCCTTCCAATTCGTCGGCCCAGCGGCCTTTCTTTGCGTCAAGACGCTTCTTTATTCCGTCGAGAATCGTCTTGTTTTCCGCTTCCGCCTGTCCATTTCCCTGAGGATACCGAGGCGTAGACTTGCTGAGGCGAATTCCCCATTTCTCACAGAATCCTTCGAATCGAGCCAAAATGAACTGCGATCCGTTGTCTGTAACGATCTCGTAAGGTATCCCGTGGCGGCATATGATGTTCTTCCAGACGAAGTTCTCGACCTGTGCGTCTTTGATGCTGGCATAGGAGTCCGCCTCGATCCATTTGCAGAAGTAGTCTGTTAGTACAAGGACGAGTTTCTTCTGCTTGGAGTTGTGTAGAGGTCTGATAATGTCCATGGACCAGCCCATGAAGGGGTAAGGCGAGGTGATGGAAGAGAGGAGCTAGGCGGGTTGATGAATGGTTGGTGCGTGCCTCTGGCATTTGTCGCACCGTTGAGAAAACTTCTCGCAGTCTTTGACCATCGTCGGCCAAAAATATCCGTGGCGTTTGATCTTTATGGCTAGGGCTCTTCCGCCAGAGTGGTTCCCACAAGATCTGCCGTTTATTTCCTTCATGACTCTCCGAGCTTCGTTTTCTTCGACGCAGAATAGCAGAGGTCCGGAGAAACGCCATTTAAAGAGTTCTCCGTCGATCAGAGTATATCGAGCCGCTTTTGCCTTAAGCTTCCGAGCTGCCCATTTTTCAGTGGGCACTTCACCGTCGGCTATGTAACTTCGGATGGCTCCGATCCATTTGGCATCGCATCCGTATTCAGGCTCGGTTGAATCTGTAGCTTGCTGATCTAGCAGTTTGGTATCACCTTCTTCCGAATCTTCTGTCTCCCGAGCTGTTAGTACCTGATCCTTACTATTGTCTTCAATACTCGGCGTTTGGATGAACTCAACCGGTATGATTCTCTTCAGATTTGGATCGGAAGTTGAAGCGAGAGCTGCTAAGGCGTCGGCCGATGTGTTCTCGCCCCGCGAGATTCTGGTTAATTCGAACTCTCTGAACTGTTTCGCCAAGTCTTGCGTGAGAGCAAGATATGCTTCCATTTGTTCGTCACGAGCCGCGTATTCCCCATTGAATTGATTGGCCACGAGCTGGGAGTCGCAAAAGGCTCGCAACTTGTTGATCTTAAGTCCCCGAGCCAGCTTAAGTCCTGCTATCAGTGCTTCATACCCTGCCACGTTGTTAGTCGCGTCGAAATTTAGCCGAAAAGATTGTTCGAGGATCTCACCCTCTGGTGATGCTAAGCGGATTCCGACGCCAGAACCTTGTTTTGAGGATGACCCGTCGACATGGAGGATCCAAACAGCGTCGGGCGACTCTTCTCGGGCGTTTTCTATTGGCATCTCGATGATAAAGTCGGCAAGGACCTGAGACTTTGCGCACGTTTTGTTCCTGTATTCGATGTCGTACTCACTGAGTTCTACTGCCCATTTAGCCAGGCGTCCCGACTGGCTCGGACTATGCAAGATAGTTCGGAGTGATACAGGCGCCATGACGACAATTGAGTGAGATTGGAAATACGGCCGTAGCTTCCGAGCTGACATTACTACGGCGAGGGCGAGGTTTTCAGTTTGCGGATAGCGTGTTTCTGCGTCGGTGAAAGTTTGTGAGACATAGAATATTGGCTTATGCTCTCCTCTGTCTTCTCTAACGATGACTCCGCTTATTGTTGTATCTGAGACGGCGATGTACAGGAACAACGATTCGTCTGGGACTGGTTTTGCTAACACCGGTGGATTAGCCAGATACTTCTTTAGTTCCTGGAAAGCTTCTTCGCAGCGATCGGTCCATTCGAACTTCTTGTTTCCACGCAGAGTATCATAGAAAGGCAGGCATTTATCGGTTGAACGAGAGATGAATCGGTTCAGGGCTGCAACTCTCCCGGTGAGGCGTTGAACTTCTCGCTTGTTCTGCGGCGAGGGCATGTTTAGTAAAGCATCGATTTGCTTTGGATTCGCCTCGATGCCTCGGTGTGTTACGAGATATCCAAGGAATTCCCCTGATTTTACCGCGAAACGACATTTTGCCGGGTTGAGCTTCATGTTGTGTTTATTAAGCTGGCGAAAAAAGTCGCGTAGATGAGCTATGTGGTCGTTTTCTTCGAGGGATTTGACCAGCATGTCGTCGATATAAACTTCCATCGTTTTCCCGAGCTGCTCGGAGAACATCCTGTTGACGAGCTATTGATACGTTGCGCCAGCGTTCTTGAGTCCGAAGGGCATGACTTTGTAGCAGTAGATACCTCGGTCTGTGATAAATGCTGTCTTCTCGCTATCGTCGGGGTGCATGAGAATCTGATTGTATCTTGCGAAAGCGTCCATGAACGATAGCAACCTATTTCCCGTAGTTGCTTCCACTAAGCGATCGATATGTGGGAGCGGAAAGCTGTCTTTAGGGCAGGCTTTGTTCAGGTCGGTGAAGTCGACGCAGACTCTCCACTTACCGTTCTTCTTTTTTACCATGAAAGGATTCGCTAACCAGTCTGGATATCTTGCTTCGGAGATCGAGTCGATCTTTAGGAGCTTTTCTACTTCGGCATTCACGGCGTCTGCGCGATCCCGACCTAATTTTCTTCGCTTCTGCTTGATGGGCTTGAAAGATGGGTCAACATTCAGCTCGTGGCAGATTACGTCGATGCTTACTCCAGGTAGATCTTCAGCCGACCAGGCGAATGTATTGATGTTCTCCTTGAGAAATGAGATGAGCTCGGTCTTAATTTCCTCGGTTATGTCGCTGCCGATTTCCACGCATCGCTCAGGCCGTTCCTCTTCGAGGCTGATGGAGATTACAGGATCCGAGGTAGGCTTCTTCTCCTCGCGTGCCTCCTCGATCTGTAATTGCTATAACTGTTTAGATATAGCCTTCTCTTCGTTCCGGCCAAGTTTCGATTTTTTGTGGTCAGCTTCAGCCTTCGCTTCAGTGACCGGGTTTCGGAGTTTGTGTGCTACCATGAAGCACATCCGTGAATTTTTCTGACTTCCCCAGATCGCTTTCACGCCATTGGGGGTCGGGAATTTGACACAGAGATGATACGTTGATGCGACAGCTCGCATTAGATTTAGCCACGGCGTTCCCATTATGACGTTGTAGATGGTAGGTTGATCGGTGACCGAGAAGTTGACTATCTTTGTCACCCTGCCGGCTCGGACTGGTAATTGGATGGTTCCAAGCGTCATCAAAGTTTCCCCTGAAAATCCAAGGACAGGCCTTGGGGTCGGAGTTACCTGTGACATATCGATGTTCATCTGTCGGAGCGTCTCGCGGAAGATCACGTCGATGGTACTGCCGGTGTCGATCAATACTCGGTAAATGTCATGGTCTCCTATCGCTAATGTGATGACGAGTGGATCGTTATGAGGCATATCGAGCCTGTTCGTCTCGCTTTCCTCGAATGCGATCACGTCGTTAGGTCGATCGAAGGGTCTTGTCCAGTTGCTAGGCGCCTCGGGTCGGCGTTGATACACTTTGATTGCCGCTACGGTGTCAGGGCAGTACGGCGATCCACCCATTATGGTGAGAACCTTTTGCCGCTTACCATCTCGGTCTTCGTCTTGCGTCCCCCGGGTTCTTTTCTGAGACTCCTGGTTCCTTGGCTCGGGGTCTCTTCCTGGGTTGGTCTATTCGGGCTCTGGCTATGGCTCGAGGTCCTTAAGCGAGACGTTCGTCCCGAGCTCTCCCGCTAGGAATTTGGCTGCTAACTTAGCGCCGAGGCTCCGGTATCCCGAGGTATGGTGGCCGAAGATTTTCTGGTGTTCGCAATATTCTTGATCATTGCTCGGTGGTTGATCCCTTGTCCAGGTGAAGGATTCTCTTCCTCGCCCATGGCCTCGGGGCGTGTCAATCTGGTAGTTATGGTATCCCGAGAAATTGCGCCCTTCGTGATGCGTATACGTCCCTCTCTCACGCGTCTTCTTCTGGACCGGAGGTGTTGCTTGGATCTTCTCGGCTCGGAGCGTCTGCTTCGTTGGCTCATGCTTCTTTGCTAGCAGCGCCATCTCTTCTTCATGGGCGACAAAATCCGAGGCTCGGTGCAGCGCGTCGCGAATTGTTGTTGGTTTAGACAGGTTCAATTCTTTCCTGAATTCTGACTTGTACCAGAGAGCTTTCTTCAAAGCCGAAAGGGCGGCTACGTCTGTGATTCCTTCGACCTTGGCTAGCGTCAATTTGAAAGTTGTGAGGAAATCTCTTAACGGCTTGGTGGGTTGTTGAGACAGAGACCACAGATCTACGTCGGAGGTTCCGGGGTCGATGAGCACGGAGTATTGCTTGAGGAAAAGTGTCGACAGCTCGTCGAAGCTGTCAATCGAGTTTCGTTCCAATCTTGAAAACCACTCTAATGCAGGTCCCTTGAGGTGTTCCACGAATAGTAAGCATAGACCAGCATCCTTCTCCCCGGGCTTGAACCTGGCTCGGGCCACGGATATCACGAATGATTTAATGTGACCCTTCGGGTCGGTTGATCCGTTATAAGAGTCGATTTTGAACTTCCCCAGATTGGACATCGTCGTTTCGGAAATTCTTTTGGTGAAAGGCGTATTCCGAGATTCTTCTAAAATTCGGTCAATGTTAGGTGCAGAGGATGAAACGCTATGTATCTGGTTTGAGCTTCATATCAACTTCCGCCTTGGCTAGGGAGGCTCGGATCTTCCTGAGCTCGTCTTCTCTTTCGGATTCTTCGGCCCATCTTATGTTTTCCTCAGTTTCTTCGTCATCTGTGAGATTAGTTCGCTCGGCAGAGTTAGCTCCGGCTCGGGTACGCTCGTCATGCAAATCATCCGGCTCGTTCGTCAGGTCCACTGCGTCTGGCTCGGTGGGATCATCCTGATTCTCGCGTCTGGCAGGGTCGGCTCGGGTTGCGACTCTGGTGTTGTCGGTTGGTGTCGCGAACGTGAGTCTTGTTGGATTGAGACTAGGCATGTCCCTCCGGGCTCGTGGCGGCCGAGTCTGGAAACGCGTGGTTTTTTGTTGCCCACGGGTTGCGATTTCGTTGATTTGCTGCGCCTAGGTTTTGCTAACTTTCTCTTGTTCGTCAGCCTTCTTCTGGAATTGAACCATCATTTTCTTCAGTTCAGTTAGGGCCGCTGTAATCGTCGGATCAGCTTGAGGATTTTGAGAGTTCGGAGCATTGGGGTTCCCTCCCCCGGCTGGCGGTATCTGACAATCGTCTTCGTTCACCATTCTCTCGGGTATTCGAGTCTTGCGTTCTTAGGGCAAGAGAATTCTAAAGTAATCCCCACAGACGGCGCCAAACTGTGGAAGTCGAAACTAACACAATCAAGATTTTTCTAGGGTTTTATTTTAGGGATACGATAAACGTGAATTCTCAAAGAACAACAGAAACAATTGTAACCAAAGATGGTGTTCTTGATCTTATTGATGAAAAGAGTAGTTTTGATCGTACAAGAGTTTGATCGTAAAAGAAAAAGGTGTTTGTGCTGTAAAAGCTTTGTGTAGTGTCAATTCTTGAGACCCCCCTTCTATGAGAGCCTTGAGTCTCTTTATATAGGGATCACAAACCGCCTCTCCAGCGATATTCTCGGAAGATTTCCATTTATCTTGAAGTCGGCTAGAATATCGCGGATTAGGATAATTTCCTTATTCTTCAGGTGTTTTGGTAGGTTTCCTGTTTTGAGTCGATCCTCCTAGATTCTCCCTTATCAGTTCCGTGTTTATCGGATATGATCCTTCTTTCTTGGATTGGGTGCTTTGCCTTGTTATGTATTCTTCGAGGGTGAGTATTTCAGTCCTTGCCTCGGGTGGCTTGGAGGATATTGACGTGATATGCGATCCCGTACCGAGGAGACTTTGTTACGAGCGGGTTCGGGTACCCTTGTTGATAGAGCTCGGGTATCCGAGGAGAAATGGCTCGGGTACCTGAAGAGGACCGGCTCGGGTACATGATCGGAAACAGCTCGGGCATCCGAAGAAAGATGGATCGGGTCTCCGAGGAGGATCGGCTCAGGTACCAGAGAGCTTGCTGTCAGACCCCGAGGTGGACCTTGGGTGTTTTCTGAGGTGGATGATGCGATGCCCCGAGGTGATCTAAGAAGAGTTCCCCGAGGTACTCTAAGTCTGGCTCGGCGCCAAAGGATGGAATCCGACCCCAACAATCATCGAGATAAGTATTCATAATTATATACTTATAGCACCATGCTTTTGTTATAACATGGGATAAATAATTCATAAATATAGAATTCATGCTATATTTAATCGATTTCTTAATTCCATTATATTCATCATGTCTCGTCAATTTCTAGTTCATAGATTATTGTTAGTTTGCTTATTGTCTGTTTGTAAACATGATTTTATTATATAAACTGACGCTTATTATATAAACTGACGCAAGCTTATTATTTGTACGCTGTGCATATATTTCTTTGCTCACCAAGAACATGCTTTAATTAATTATTCGTGGTGCTAATCCAATTATAGCAAAGAGATTCGTTTGTTATCACTTATTACTTTATTGTTTATGTTATCGTATCATAAACATGGTCTGATTATGATTTATTGCTTCAGTTGCTTTATTCGATGTTTGTTATTAACAAATTTATATGATGGATATTTACTATCCATTTTTTTATTATTTGGTTTACCTAGTACGATAGTTTGAGTTTGTTTGGTAAGCGGAGATCGATATGATATTTGTTTCATTATCATGATCTATTAGAGTGTTTCATTGTTTTGGTATTCTCTTAATTCATGACATGAATAATTTATATTTTATAATTTTTGGTTTCAAAAGTAAATTTACTTAATGGATTAGTTTTATTATTTA
>NW_003302533.1:35513-72324 GCF_000004255.2 Arabidopsis lyrata subsp. lyrata | reverse complement strand
CGTAAGGCTATGAGTTTTTTTTTGTTTTCCATCAACGCTACTTTAGCAATCAGGATCCGGGTTGCATTTCTCTTTCTTATGCTCAGTCATACACACCAATCTTGTCATTTTGGACTCCAAGAACCCTAAACAAGCTTATTATGGCTTCCCCAAGTTTTGTAAGGGAGGACGAAGTCCCTATGAGTTTTTTTTGTTTTCCATCAACGCTACTTTAGCAATCAGGATCCGGGTTGCATTTCTCTTTCTTATGCTCAATCATACACACCAAAATTATCATATTGGACTCCAAGAACACTACACAAGCTTTTTATGGCTTCCCCAAGTTTTTTAAGGGAGGACGAAGTCCCTATGAGTTTTTTTGTTTTGCATCTATGCTACTTTAGCAGCTAGGTTCCAGGTTGCATTTGTCTTTCTTATACTTAGTCATACACACCAATCTTGTCATATTGGACTCCAAAAACCCTACACAAGCTTATTATGGCTTCCCCAAGTTTTGTAAGGGAGGACGAAGTCCCTATGAGTTTTTTTGTTTTCCATCAACGCTACTTTAGCAATCAGGATCCGGGTTGCATTTCTCTTTCTTATGCTCAGTCATACACACCAAACTTATCATATTGGACTCCAAGAACACTACACAAGCTTTTTATGGCTTCCCCAAGTTTTGTAAGGGAGGACGAAGTCCCTATGAGTTTTTTTGTTTTCCATCTACGCTACTTTAGCAATCAGGATCCGGGTTGCATTTCTCTTTCTTATACTCAGTCATACACACCAATCTTGTCATATTGGACTCCAAGAACCCTACACAAGCTTATTATGGCTTCCCCAAGTTTTGTAAGGGAGGACGAAGTCCCTATGAGTTTTTTTTGTTTTCCATAAACGCTACTTTAGCAATCAGGATCCGGGTTGCATTTCTCTTTCTTATGCTCAGTCATACACACCAAACTTATCATATTGGACTCCAAGAACACTACACAAGCTTTTTATGGCTTCCCCAAGTTTTTTAAGGGAGGACGAAGTCCCTATGAGTTTTTTTGTTTTGCATCTATGCTACTTTAGCAGCTAGGTTCCAGGTTGCATTTGTCTTTCTTATACTTAGTCATACACACCAATCTTGTCGTATTGGCCTCCAAAAACCCTACACAAGCTTATTATGGCTTCCCCAAGTTTTGTAAGGGAGGACGAAGTCCCTATGAGTTTTTTTGTTTTCCATCAACGCTACTTTAGCAATCAGGATCCGGGTTGCATTTCTCGTTCTTATACTCAGTCATACACACGAATCTTGTCATATTGGACTTCAAGAACCCTACACAAGCTTTTTATGGCTTCCCCAAGTTTTGTATGGGAGGACGAAGTCCCTATGAGTTTTTTTTGTATTCCATCTACGCTAATTTAGCAATCAGGATCCGGGTTGCATTTCTATTTCTTATACTCAGTCATACGCACCAATCTTATCATATTGGACTCCAAGAACACTATAGAAGCTTTTTATGGCTTCCCCAAGTTTTATATGGGAGAACGAAGTCCCTATGAGTTTTTTTCTTTTGCATCTATGGTACTTTAGCAGCTAGGTTCCAGGTTGCATTTCTCTTTCTTATACTAAGTCATACACACCAATCTTGTCATATTGGACTCCAAAATCCCTACACAAGCTTATTATGGCTTCCCCAAGTTTTGTAAGTGAGGACGAAGTCCCTATGAGTCTTTTTGTATTCCATCTACGCTACTTTAGCAATCAGGATCCGGGTTACGTTTCTCATTCTTATACTCAGTCATACACACCAATCTTGTCATATTGGACTCCAAAAACCCTACACAAGCTTATAATGGCTTCCCCAAGTTTTGTATGGGAGGACGAAGACCCTCTAAGTGTTTTTGTATTCCATCTATGCTACTTTAGCAATTAGGATCCAGGTTGCATTTCTCTTTCTTATACTGAGTCATACACACCAACCTTGTCATATTGGACTCCAAAAACCCTACACAAGCTTGTTATGGCTTCCCCAAGTTTTGTAAAGGAGGACGAAGTCCATATGAGTTTTTTTGTATTCCATCTACGCTACTTTAGCAATCAGGATCCGGGTTGCATTTCTCTTTCTTATACTCAGTCATACACACCAATCTTGTCATATTGGACTCCAAGAACCCTACACAAGCTTATTATGGCTTCCCCAAGTTTTGTATGGGAGGACGAAGTCCCTATGAGTGTTTTTGTATTCCATCTACGCTACTTTAGCAATCAGGATCCAGGTTGCATTTCTCTTTCTTATACTCAGTCATACACACCAATCTTGTCATATTAGACTCCAAAACCCTACACAACCTTATTATGGCTTCCCCAAGTTTTATATGGGAGGACGAAGTCCCTATGAGTGTTTTTGTATTTCATCTACGCTACTTTAACAATAAGGATCCGGGTTGCATTTCTCTTTCTTATACTCAGTCATACACACCAATCTTGTCATATTGGACTCCAAAAACCCTACACAAGCTTATTATGGCTTCCCCAAGTTTTGTATGGGAGGACGAAGTCCCTACGAGTGTTTTTGTATTCCATCTACGCTACTTTAGCAATAAGGATCCGGGTTGCATTTCTCTTTCTTATACTCAGTCATACACACCAATCTTGTCATATTGGACTCCAAAAACCCTACACAAGCTTATTATGGCTTCCCCAAGTTTTGTGAAGGAGCACGAAGTCCCTATTGTAAGAATGTGGAGATTAGGTTGCGAGAATGGGACTAAGTATGAGCGGAAATGAGATTGAGAGATTAGAGGGAAAGAGATTTGGTGAAGAGAAAGAGAGAGATTATCTCTTCTTGCTTGATTTGGTAATTACATAGGTTACCTTTTAAAGGCTACACAAAAGGAATATCCTACACGAATATGCTATGTACAACGGTCATAAGGACCCAAAACGCGTCATAAAGCAAACCCAAAAGCAACTCTTGTCTTCTTCCTCTTTTGAACACGCAACGGCTACAAGGAAGGCTCGGGAAGGATCCGGAGACTTCTAGAAGCTTGATGATGCTTTGGATAAAGCTTAGGAGGCTGAAGAGGATCCTCATGGGCCGAGCACAACTTCGTACGGACGGCCTCTCCTTATCTTGTACGGACAGTCTCGACTTCATGTGTACGGACAGTCTCGACTTCATGTGTACGGATGGTCTCGACTTTATGTCGAGTCTAGATAGAACACTTTCATGATCCTTCTTGACCCGGAAGACTTCTACTTCATCATTTGGTTCAATACTCCCCCTCAAGCTAACCGTGGATGTATCAAGGTTAAGCTTGGATCCAAATTCAACCACCTCATTAAAAACCTAAGTGTAGAAAACCTCATGGGATAAAACCACACTTAGGGAAAAAGAGTATGGGATATTTGGCTAAAAGGATCATGGCCGAGAGATGTCAACGAGGCCAAGTTTGTGATGAATGTACTCACAAACTTTGGTGCTAGCTCCTTTGGTAAAGATGTCGGCCAATTGTTCTTCAGTATCGGTGTAGCAAGGTAGGATTACTCCAAGTTGAACTTGTTCTCGGACCTTGTGACAATCCACCTCAATGTGCTTCGTTCTTTCATGAAATACTGAATTTGAGGCGATGTGAATGGCGGCTTGATTATCGCAATGCATGGTGATTGGCTTTGGTGTGTCAATTCCGAAGTCTTTAAGGAGAGCTTTCAACCACATAAGTTCAGTTGTGAGCTTTCTCATGGCCCGGTACTCGGCTTCACAACTTGAAAGGGAGACCACCTTTTGCTTCTTGCTTCTCCAAGTAACTAGGTTGCCACCAATGAATGTGCAATAGCCGGTGGTTGACCTCCTATCCTTCTTGTCTCCAGCATAGTCCGCATCACAATATCCTACCAGCTCCGTGTTGTTGTTGCATCCCATCCAAATGCCTTGACCCGGAGCTCCTTTGAGATATTTGAGGATGCGGTTCACCATGTTCCAATGATGTAGCGTGGGAGCTTGCATGTGTTGACTTACTACATTCACAGCAAAGCAAATGTCAGGCCTAGTAATGGTTAAATAAATGAGCTTACCTACAAGTCTCCGATATTGTGTGACATCTTCGAAAGGCTTGTTGTCAAGCTCCCCCTTACGATTGGCCTTGTAGTCATCTTCCAAGGGAGTTTTAGCCGGTTTTGCTCCAAGCTTACCTACTTGACTAAGAAGATCAAGGGTGTACTTCCTTTGAGATAAGAAGAGACCTTCCTTTGATCTACAAACTTCTATCCCAAGGAAGTACTTTAGTTCACCAAGGTCTTTTATATCAAAAACACTCTTAAGAAAGGTTTTAGTCTCTTGAATCCCTACCTTGTCATTCCCGGAGATGATAATATCATCTACATAAACGAGAATGACTACTATACCTTCCTTGCTTGGGAGAGTGAAGAGGGTGTTGTCGGCTTCCGACTTCTTGAATCCTCTTTCCAGCAAGGTTGTGCTAAGCTTGTGATACCAAGCTCTCGGGGATCGCTTCAAACCATAGATAGCTTTCTTGAGTTTAAAGACCTTCCCGGGTGCATTATGATCTTCAAGACCCGGTGGTGGCTTCATGTAGACTTCTTCTTCAAGTTCTCCTTGAAGGAAGGCATTCTTAACATCCATTTGCCAAAGTTCCCACTCCAAGTTGGTAGCTAGAGAGAGAACCACTCGAACCGTATGGAGCTTTGCAACCGGGGCAAACGTATCCAAGTAATCCACCCCATACGTTTGAGTGAACCCTCTTGCAACAAGCCTAGCTTTGTAGCGTTCAATATCTCCATTGCTCTTGTACTTGATAGTGAAGACCCACTTGGATGTCACAGCTCTCTTGCCTTTAGGTAACTCTCCTTCTTCCCAAGTATGGTTATGTTCCATAGCTTGTCTTTCGGCGGCTATAGCTTCCCTCCATACTTGATGTTGGATAGCTTCTTCATAGGTTTGAGGAATCCAATGTTGGTCAATTTGTCCAAGAAAGACTTGATGTTCTTCGGGAAAATGAGCAATGGTACACACGGCTTGAATAGGATGAGCCATGGCTTGACTATTGTAGTAAACCCGAGTGTTCTTCCAATTTGATGGAGGAAACTTCTGTCTTTGACTTCTTCTTAGGGCTATAGGCGCTTCTTGGGATGTAGGGCCTTCATTAGGCGCTTCTTGGGAAGTAGAGCCTTCATTATGATCCGATGTAGACAAATTCTCTTCTTCGGATAAAGTAGTCTCTTCCTCATGATCACTTGGAATCTCTCCCTCTTCAAGATTGTCTTCTTGAGTATTTTCTTCTTCTTGTAAATGTTCTTCTTCCTCATGTTGTGATGTTTCTTGTTGTTGAGTAGGCTCCAGATTAGGATTTGGTGAGTTGGTGTGACTTTGAGAGTTGCTTACACCAAGTCTTTCCAAGATAATTCAGAGGTTGCTAGCTCTATCCGAAGGTGAATGGGTGAGATCTTGAATGTCTTCCCAATTCTTTTCTTCATAGTAGCCTTTACCCTCAACAAACTTCACATCTCTTGAAACAAGAACTTTCCTTGTCTCCGGTATATAGCACTTGTATTCTTTTTGTGTGATTGAGTACCCGATAAACATGCCCTTGACACTCTTAGGTTCGAGTTTGTTTCTTTGTTCACCTATAAGGACAAAACAAACACAACCAAACACACGTAAGTGATTGATAGACGGTTTATTCTTGTTAAGTACCTCAAAGGGAGAGGAATCTTGTAGGATCTTGGTTGGGGTCCGGTTGATCAAGTAGCAAGCTAGGACCACCGCATCACTCCAAAAAGGTTTAGGAACATTGGTGTGGAACATCATCGATCTTGCCACTTCCATGAGATGCCTATTCTTCCTCTCCGCTACTCCGTTTTGTTGTGGTGTATAAGGACAGCTTGTTTGATGGATTATCCCGTGCTTGGCCAAATGTTGCTTGAAGGCATGACTTGTATATTCACCACCATTATCGGACCTAAAGATTTTGATCTTGGCATTGTAATGGTTAGTGACATAGTTTTGAAAGTTGATAAAAGCCTCAAGAACTCTATCTTTAGAAGGTAACAAAGTTAACCAAGTATATTTAGACTTCTCATCAATGAATGTGACATAGTATTTCTGATTTTCTCTAGATAAACAAGGTGAAGTCCAAACATCCGAATGAACCAAATCAAAACAATTCTCATAAATAGTACTAGACTTGGGAAATACCGATTTGCAATGTTTACCAAGAATATAAGCCTCACATTCATTATTCTTAAAGGAAATACTTGGTAACAAAAGACCTAAAGCACGAGAATGAGGATGACCTAATCTAGCATGCCAAATAGCATTATTCGCATTAACAAGAATTGAGCTAAAGTGAGAAGATAGAGGAGTAGAAAGCTTTGTATCTTCAAGGACATAAAGACCATCCTTTGTACCTCCATGACCAAGCACTCTACTAGTCTCAATATCCTGAAAATGAACATCATTAGGACCAAAGATAGCATAGCAATTAAGATCGGTAGTAGCTTTCTTAACGGATAGCAAGTTCGAAGTGAAAGTAGGCATATAGAAAGCTTTAGACTTTTTGCTAAACAATTCTAAGTCTCCTACTCCTTTAACCGGAATCTTATCACCATTTGCAATTATGACATTTCCTAAAGCCGGTTCAATGTTGTTCATCAATTTAGAGTCACTAATCATATGGTGAGATGCTCCCGAATCAACAATAAGAGGTTTTAAAGCACTAAGAGCATGATAAGCGTTACCGGAAGACTCTTTGAGAGCCTTGATGAGTGCATCGAGGTCGGAGCGTCTCACTAGGTCGGAAGAAGCCATCATTGCAGCTCCATTTCCTCCCAAGGCTTGACTTGATGCTCCGGCTTGCTCTTGGCCTCCAAGGTTCCCTCCAGTGGCTTGGTTAGCTCTCGGCTCCCTTCTTGCTGGTTTGAGGTGAGGATGAAGGATCCAGCACTTCTCTTTGGCATGTCCACTCCGTTTGCAATGATCACACCATGGAGCTTTCCCGCGGTTGGCATTGAAATTCCCACGGTTGGCGGATGCTAACTCACTTGAGTTGCCCGAGACCAGCTCTCCTTTGTTGCCAAACAGCCCGAGAGATCCTTGCTCCTTTTGGATTTGAGAACACACTTCTTCAAGGTTCTGGAGCTTATCGGCACGGAGGAGATGCTTGATGAGATCGTTGTACGCCGGACTCAAGGTAAAGAGTAGACCAAAGACCTTGTCTTGCTCACGCCTCTCATTGATGACCACCGGATCAAGGGTGCTGGGTCTCAACATCTCAAGATCTGCCCAAAGGGACCGGAACTTCCCAAAGTGTTGAGTAAACTCCATGTCTCCTTGGGTCAGCTCGTTGATGGCCTTCTTGATCTCAAACACACGACTTAGATTGGATTGGTTTCCATAGACATTTTGCAAAGTTTCCCAAAGATCCTTGGGAGTCTCACAATAGGAGTATCCTTCAAGGATTGATGCTTCAAGCGAGTTTTGGAGAACGGATAAGACCATTTGGTCTTCTTGGAACCACTTGTCTTCATCAACAAGGGCGATCTCCAAGCCATCTTCGTTCGTGGTTGTCTCTCTTGGCGCTTCACTCTTGATGATGTGAGGCCAGAATCCACGACCGCACAAGATGGTCTTCATGGTTCTTGCCCAAAGCAAGTAGTTTCCTCCTTTGAGGGTGACCGGAGCACGAATCTTGGTGTTCTCCATGGTGAGTGTAGACTTAATCGAAAAGAGAATGGAGATTGGAGAAGAAGAAGAAGATTTGCAAGGAGAGTTTCGGAGAATAGAGTATGTGGAGCTTTATGGCTCTGATACCATGTAAGAATGTGGAGATTAGGTTGCGAGAATGGAACTAAGTATGAGCGGAAATGAGATTGAGAGATTAGAGGGAAAGAGATTTGGTGAAGAGAAAGAGAGAGATTATCTCTTCTTGCTTGATTTGGTAATTACATAGGTTACCTTTTAAAGGCTACACAAAAGGAATATCCTACACGAATATGCTATGTACAACGGTCATAAGGATCCAAAACGCGTCATAAAGCAAACCCAAAAGCAACTCTTGTCTTCTTCCTCTTTTGAACACGCAACGGCTACAAGGAAGGCTCGGGAAGGATCCGGAGACTTCTAGAAGCTTGATGATGCTTCGAATAAAGCTTAGGAGGCTGAAGAGGATCCTCATGGGCCGAGCACAACTTCGTACGGACGGCCTCTCCTTATCTTGTACGGACAGTCTCGACTTCATGTGTACGGACAGTCTCGACTTCATGTGTACGGATGGTCTCGACTTTATGTCGAGTCTAGATAGAACACTTTCATGATCCTTCTTGACCCGGAAGACTTCTACTTCATCATTTGGTTCAATACCTATGAGTGTCCTTGTATTCCATCTACTCTACTTTAGCAGCCAGGATACGGGTTGCATTTCACTTTCTTATACTCAGTCATACACACCAATCTTGTCATATTGGACTTCAAGAAACCTACACAAGCTTATTTTGGCTTCCCCAAGTTTTGTAAAGGAGGACGAAGTCCCTATGAGTTTTTTTTATTCCATCTACGCTAATTTAGCAATCAGGATCCGGGTTGCATTTCTCTTTCCTATACTCAGTCATACGCACCAATCATATCATATTGGACTCCAAGAACACTATAGAAGCTTTTTATGGCTTCCCCAAGTTTTGTAAGGGAGAACGAAGTCCCTATGAGTTTTTTTCTTTTGCATCTATGGTACTTTAGCAGCTAGGTTCCAGGTTGCATTTCTCTTTCTTATACTCAGTCATACACACCAATCTTGTCATATTGGACTCCAAAATCCCTACACAAGCTTATTATGGCTTCCCCAAGTTTTGTAAGTGAGGACGAAGTCCCTATAGTGTTTTTGTATTCCATCTACGCTACTTTAGCAATTAGGATCCGGGTTGCATTTCTCTTTCTTATACTCAGTCATACACACCAATCTTGTCATATTGGACTCCAAAAACCCTACACAAGCTTATTATGGCTTCCCCAAGTTTTGTAAGGGAGGACGAAGTCCCTATGAGTGTTTTTGTATTCCATCTACGCTACTTTAGCAATAAGGATCCGGGTTGCATTTCTCTTTATTATACTCAGTCATACACACCAATCTTGTCATATTGGACTCCAAAAACCCTACACAAGCTTATTATGGCTTCCCCAAGTTTTGTAAGTGAGGACGAAGTCCCTATGAGTGTTTTTGTATTCCATCTACGCTACTTTAGCAATCAGGATCCGGGTTGCATTTCCCTTTCTTATACTCAGTCATACACACCAATCTTGTCATATTGGACTCCAAAAACCCTACACAAGCTTATTATGGCTTCCCCAAGTTTTGTAAGTGAGGACGAAGTCCCTATGAGTGTTTTTGTATTCCATCTACGCTACTTTGATAGTAAGATTTTGCTTTATCTAACAGGTATCAATCACATGCCATTGTAGTATATTAGGTTATCAATCCAATCTCAGTGTGACTGCAAGCATTCAAGATATGAAACAGAAAGCAAATAAGTCAAGCCAATTGTGAAAGGGTTTTGTGTGTTTCTATTGATCCTAAGCAACCAATTTAACATGCAAATACCGGATTTAAAAGCATAAAAAGAGAACTAAACAGCAAGTTAACAAGAACAAGAAGTAAACTAAAGACCAGAAACTATCATGCATAAGCTTTGGAAAAGAAACTAGCAACCTAACAATGCAGAGAAACGATCTAGGCCTAACAGGTCGAGCTAAGCAACAGAGACTAACAAAAACAAGATTTAAACAATCAATAGAGATAAAGGGTCCTGAGGAATGGGGTAATCGATTGTGGCAGTCTCTTTAGTCTATCTAGGTGGTTAACAAACTCAATCAAGCTATCCCTAGACAATAGATTCGAATACAAATCAATCCACTCTCGTGACAGAGATTCTCAAGCTAAATCACTTTCATACTCAATTCTCATTGAAGAAATATAACCTAGCAGGCATTAAGATTCAATCTAATAGAGTCAATAAGCATTCTAAACATCCAATCTCTCGGGCTAGAGTATGCAAATCTCTGGAATAGTTGGTTCAGACATTTCATCAAACACCTTTTGGGTGTGGAAATGTCTGAGATCAACTTCCAATTGATCAGAGAGGAAGTAGCATTAAGATCTACTAAACCAGAAGGGAAATCAAGCAATTCTACACTTAACCACCTAAATATACTAAGGATTCCACACCTAATCTATCCCATCCTCAAGAACCCTAATCCACTACTCAAGAACACTGAAGAACATCATGCATAAAAACCCTGAAAACGTTTCAAACCCAGAAATCATTAAAAAGCAAGTATGTTATAGATAAGAGGCAGATCTACAACTTTGATGAAGAAACGAAATCCAAAAACTCAAAGGATCAACAGGAAAAACGATTACAAAAACTAGGGTTTATGAGAGAAAAGAAGAATATCTGCTGGGTAAAAGGAATATCCGCTGGACAATAGCATGTACCCCTATTTATAGGAAATACTAGGTTGCCCTAATTGGCTACAGAGAGGACTATTAAACCATGCAATGCAAATCGTACTAAGTGATGAAAATCTTATGAAAAAGGACTATTAATGCAGTGAAACAGAGAGGAAACTATTGAACCAAATGAAGAAGAGGATCCATCTTGGCACGAGTAGAATCAAGTGAGGAAGCATCCGGGTCGAGGAAACCATCTTGTGCTCCTCATCCGTACAAGCCGTGTCCGTACGATCATCTTCGGGCCGTCCGTACCATTTCAAGTCCTCTCGGCCCATTGGGATCTCCAGCCTTCCTAAGCTTATCCAAAGCTTCACCAAGGTTCTAGAAGCCACTAGACCCTTCCCTTGGAGCCGTTGCACTCGCAAAAGAAGAAGAAGACAAGAAGCACTTTATCACGCGTCTTATCCTCTTTGTGACCGTTGTACATTATGGATATCCTAGAGGATATTCCTTTTGCTTTGTCCTTAAAAGGGAACCTTGTACCTAGCCATTTTGAGCAAGAAAGAGAAATAATCTTTCCCATCTCTCAAATCTCTCAAATCTCTTTACTCTCTTTAGCTTATACTTTTCCGATTAAAGTTCTCATCTTTTCCGATCATCTTAAGGTCCCATCGAAACCTAAAAGCTCCATAATCTAACATGGTATCAGAGCCATAAGCTCCATATCCTTCATTCAACCCACCTCATTTACTTCCGCACCAAATCTCTCTCTTTTCATTGTTTTCGTTCGATGAGCTCATTCTATGATGAGATGAGTTCTTTACACTCGAAAATCATTCCGGTTATCCTCAAGGGAGGAAACTACATGCTGTGGTCACGAACCACAAGATCTGCCTTGTGTAGTCGGGGACTTTGGAGCCATATCTTGAACGAAGAGGCGCCAAAGGAGACGACCACAAGAGATGGACAAGAAATCGTTCTTGTTGATGAGGGGAAATGGTTCCAAGAAGATCAATCGGTCTTGGTCCTCCTCCGAAACTCGCTTGAGTCCTCAATACTCGAAGCTTACTCCTATTGTGAAACTCCTAAAGAGCTGTGGGATACTCTCTTTAATGTGTTTGGGAATCTCTCCAACTTGAGCCGGGTGTTTGAAGTGAAGAAGGCCATCAACGATCTCTCTCAAGGAGACATGGAGTTCACTCAACATTTTGGCAAGTTTAGGTCTCTTTGGGCGGAGCTCGAGATGCTAAGGCCTAACACCATTGATCCGGCGATCCTCAACGAAAGGCGTGAACAAGACAAGGTCTTTGGTCTCCTGCTCACCTTGAACTCCACCTACAACGATCTCATCAAGCACTTACTCCGAGCCGAGAAGCTACCTAACCTAGAAGAAGTGTGCTCTCAAATCCAAAAGGAGCAAGGATCTCTTGGTCTCTTCGGAAACAAAGGAGAGCTTGCTACAGCCAACAAAGGAGAGCTCACCACCGCCAACAAGGGAAGCTACAAGTCCGAGAACAAGAGAGGCCTAACTTGTGACCATTGCAAAAAGACGGGTCATACCAAGGAGAAGTGTTGGATCCTCCATCCCCATCTCCGACCAAGTAAATGGAAGGATCCTAAAGCTCATCATGCGAACTGGAGCCAAGAGACTCAAGACACCTCCGGACCCGGACCCTCAACGCAAGCTAATGGTGTTGGAGTGGCAATGACGGCGTCCTCGGAGTATGTGAAGAAATCTGATCTCGATGCTCTCATTAAGGCTCTTAAGGAGTCATCCGGTAAATCCTATCATGCTATTGCTCATACTCTAAAACCTCTTATTGTTGATTCGGGAGCCTCTCATCACATGATTAGTGATTCTAGGCTAATGAACAATATTGAACCGGCTTTAGGAAACGTGGTAATTGCTAATGGGGATAAAATTCCGGTTAAAGGAATAGGTGATTTAGAGCTATTTGGTAAGAAATCTAAAGCGTTTTACATGCCAAACTTTACTTCTAACTTGCTTTCCGTTAAAAGAGCAACGACCGATCTAAATTGCTATGCAATATTTGGGCCTAACGATGTTTACTTTCAGGATATTGAATCAAGTAGGGTGCTTGGTCAAGGAGTTACAAAGGATGGTCTTTATGTTCTAGAAGACACAAAGCCATCCGAACCTTTATCATCTCATTTTAGTTCAAGTATTGTTGCGAATAATGCTATTTGGCATGCTAGACTAGGTCATCCCCATCCTCGGGCTTTAAGTTTAATGCTACCAAAAGTTTCTTTTCAAAGTCTTGATTGTGAAGCTTGTATTCTTGGTAAACATTGCAAAGCTATTTTTCCTAAGTCTTCTACTATTTATGAAAGTTGCTTTGATTTAATTCATTCGGATGTGTGGACTTCACCTTGTTTATCAAGAGAAAACCAAAAATATTTTGTCACATTTATTGATGAAAAATCAAAGTATACTTGGCTTACTCTCCTTCCTTCAAAAGATCGTGTTCTTGAAGCTTTTAAAAACTTCCATACTTATGTGACTAATCAATACAATGCCAAGATTAAGATTTTTAGATCCGACAATGGTGGGGAGTATACAAGTCAAGCATTCAAGGAGCACCTAGCATCACACGGAATCATCCACCAAACAAGTTGCCCTTACACTCCTCAACAAAATGGTGTATCCGAACGCAAGAATCGACACCTAATGGAGATCGCAAGGTCCATAATGTTCCATACCAATGTTCCAAAGAGATTTTGGAGTGATGTCGTGATGACCGCGTGTTACTTGATCAATAGAACACCAACAAAGATTCTACAAGACAAGTCTCCATTTGAGGTACTCACTAAGACTAAACCTTCTCTTGATCACTTACGTGTGTTTGGTTGTGTTTGCTATGTCTTAGTTCCCGGAGATCAAAGGAACAAGCTCCAAGCCAAAAGCACTAAGGGAATGTTCATCGGGTATTCAACAACTCAAAAGGGTTACAAGTGTTATGTACCGGAGTCAAGGAAAGTATTAGTGTCAAGAGATGTGAAGTTTGTGGAAGACAAGGGATTCTATGACAAGAAGGATTGGGAAAGTCTTAAGGAATTGTCTAGCTCACCATCGGATAGAGCTACTAACCTTCGGATTATTCTTGAGAAGCTTGGAATTGAGAACTACCAACCTTCACAAACGCAAACTCCACACTCGCCACAAGAACAAGAAACCCAAGAACAAGAAGAAGAAAGTCTTGAGGAAGAAGTCCAAGACACTCAAAATGAAGAGAATGATCTCAACACTCAAGAAGAAGATCATATACCCGATGGTGACGGCCCCAACGAGTTGAATCAAGAGGAAGAAGACACTACTCAAGAAGTAACTCAAGAAGTGATACCTTTAAGAAGAAGTGAAAGACTGCGATTTCATCCCTCAACATGGAAAGATAAGAGAGTCTATTACAATGCCAATGCGGTAGCTCATCCAATTCAAGCCGTGTGCACTCTTGCTCACCTACCCGAAGAACATCAAGTCTACCTCAGCAAAGTTGATCAACATTGGATTCCTACAACATATGAAGAAGCAATGCAACATCAAGTGTGGAGAGACGCTATAGAAGCCGAAAAACAAGCCATGATAAACAACCACACATGGGATGAAAAGGATCTACCTAGAGGAAGGAAAGCCGTGACCTCTAAATGGGTATTCACCATCAAGTATAAGAGTGATGGAGAAATTGAGAGGTACAAGGCGAGACTTGTAGCAAGAGGCTTTACTCAAAAATATGGAGAAGACTACCTTGATACTTTCGCCCCGGTGGCCAAACTTCACACGGTTCGAGTAGTTCTTTCATTGGCTACTAACTTGGAATGGGATCTTTGGCAAATGGATGTCAAGAATGCATTCCTTCAAGGAGAATTAGAAGAAGAAGTGTATATGAGGCCACCACCGGGTCTAGAAGATAAAGAAGCACCCGGGAAAGTTCTTAAGCACAACAAAGCAATCTATGGTCTTAAACAATCTCCGAGAGCTTGGTATCACAAGCTTAGCACCACACTTCTAGGAAGAGGATTCAAGAGATCTGAAGCTGACCATACACTTTTCACTCTCCCTAGCCAAGAAGGTATAGTAGTCATTCTCGTTTATGTAGATGATATTATCATCTCCGGGAATGACAAGGTTGGTATTCAAGATACTAAAGAATTCCTTAAAAGTGTCTTTGATATTAAAGATCTTGGAGAACTAAAATACTTTCTTGGGATAGAAGTATGTAGATCAAAGGAGGGTCTCTTCTTATCTCAACGAAAGTATACTCTTGACCTTCTTGATGAAGTAGGTAAACTTGGCGCTAAACCAGCAAAGACTCCCTTGGAAGATGACTACAAAGCTAGACGAAAGGGGGAGCATGATAACAAGCTTTTCGAAGATCCTACCAAGTATCGGAGGCTAGTAGGTAAGCTCATCTATTTAACCATCACTAGGCCTGATATTTGCTTTGCCGTGAATGTAGTGAGCCAACAAATGCAAGCTCCAACCCAACACCATTGGAATATGGTGAACCGCATCCTCAAGTATCTTAAAGGTGCTCCGGGTCAAGGCATTTGGATGGGATGCAATAGGAACACGGAGCTTGTTGGGTATTGTGATGCGGATTATGCTGGAGACAAGAATGATAGAAGATCAACAACCGGCTATTGTACTTTCATTGGTGGAAATCTAGTGACTTGGAGAAGCAAGAAGCAAAAGGTTGTGTCTCTTTCAAGTGCTGAAGCTGAGTACTGGGCCATGAGAAAGCTTACTACGGAGCTAATGTGGCTAAAGGCTCTCCTCAAAGACTTTGGGATAGACACGCCTCAACCAATCACCATGCATTGTGACAACCAAGCCGCCATTCACATAGCAACCAACTCGGTGTTTCATGAGAGAACGAAGCACATTGAAGTCGATTGCCACAAAGTTCGAGAGCAAATCCAACTTGGAGTCATCTTGCCACATTATACCGAAAGTGAAGAACAATTGGCTTAACTCAGCCACAATCCCCTTAGCCAAATATCCCATACTCTTTTTCCCTAAGTGTGGTTTTATCCCATGAGGTTTTCTACACTTAGGTTTTTAATGAGGTGGTTGAATTTGGGTCCAAGTTTAACCTTCATCTCCGGTTAAACTTGAGGGGGAGTATTGAACCAAATGAAGAAGAGGATCCATCTTGGCACGAGTAGAATCAAGTGAGGAAGCATCCGGGTCGAGGAAACCATCTTGTGCTCCTCGTCCGTACAAGCCGTGTCCGTACGATCATCTTCGGGCTGTCCGTACCATTTCAAGTCCTCTCGGCCCATTGGGATCTCCAGCCTTCCTAAGCTTATCCAAAGCTTCACCAAGGTTCTAGAAGCCACTAGACCCTTCCCTTGGAGCCGTTGCACTCGCAAAAGAAGAAGAAGACAAGAAGCACTTTATCACGCGTCTTATCCTCTTTGTGACCGTTGTACATTATGGATATCCTAGAGGATATTCCTTTTGCTTTGTCCTTAAAAGGGAACCTTGTACCTAGCCATTTTGAGCAAGAAAGAGAAATAATCTTTTCCATCTCTCAAATCTCTCAAATCTCTTTACTCTCTTTAGCTTATACTTTTCCGATTAAAGTTCTCATCTTTTCCGATCATCTTAAGGTCCCATCGAAACCTAAAAGCTCCATAATCTAACAGAAACTAAGCTAAATGCATAAGAAATGTGTGCTAAAAAGAGGTAAAATACAGAGATATCAACTCCCCCAAACTTAGCTCTTGCTTGCCCTCAAGCAAACAAATAGAACCAAGCTGGAGAAGAGGTTTGAAAGTGGAGACTCAGAACCAAAACATGCATATAGAGTAAGAGAATTCAATGTCCAGGTTGCTAATTCTAGAATGCAAGGTTGACTGATCCCTACTTAAAAACATTAGCCATCTCCTTCACATCTCAACCTAACTTCTGCCTTAATCAAATCAAGCATTCAAATCTGCACATTCCCTTTAACATTTATTAAGTAGGAACCGTGAATCATACTATGCATTGGATGAACACATTTGGTTTAAGGGTAAAGGTTTAGAGACAAAGATGGTCCCTTAAATATCTGGCTTAAATCGCAACAGGGGATCTCTCAAGAATGATTGGGCTTTAGTAGAATGCTAAAGGTGAGTATCAAGTTATGCATACAAGGATAAGACCCCATCTACCCAGAATGTAATCAATATCAACCCAAATAGAGGTCCTATTTCTAATCCCAGAATCATGAACTTAACTCTACCCTTTTGCATTCAAAGCATTTACAGACTTTACTCAAATCATCCCTTTTCTTTTCTTTGCTTTCTATCCTAGGAGAAGCTTTCTTACTGCTCTGTCTAGCGGATCAGGTTTCTTTAACAACTAGGGTTCCCTTTTCTTTCTTCTTATAAACACAAGGCTTTTGCCCAAACTCTTTAAGCTATTTACAGAACCCTTTTTCCTTTACTTTAGCACACCCAAATCCTTTACTAGACTTCTCTTACTTTAGCTACTTCTCCTTAGGACTCTTTTCCCTTTTCTTTTCTTTCAATGATGAACACAACCTTTTCTTTTTTTTAAACACAACCCAAACCCAGAATTAAGCACCCACCTAGTCCTATCTGGTCCAGATAACGTGAACCAGAACTACATGAGATACTATCCTTGTCGTTACAGACCTAACATTTTCTACCAAGCTCAATCGGAATAAGGCCTCACATTCACACACAAATGATAAATGGCTTGAAGGAAGGTTAGGGCTAAGGGTGGGGAATAACTGCTCCAAAGATGGGAGTCAGCTACTTGGACTAGCAAGAGTGATCAAAAGGTGAAAGAAAGTCCAAGTATTTTAAGGTATCCATGAGTTCATAGCACAATGCACAGCATGATAATTATAAGTCAAAATTCAAGTTCAAATAGATAGGGAATGGCATCAGATCAAAGCGAGTTTCGACTTAAAACAAGAAAGTCAAGCGTTGAATTCAAAAGATGGTGCGGTCTTACTTCAAGTTCAGTCGATTATGCATTAGAGAACTAACAACCAGGGCACTGAGTCCTACTTAGTGAATAAGCATATTTACAAGGTTATAATCATCATAATCTCCAATGCAAATGCATGATGCAGCAGTCCTAAATGAAAGCATACTAAAACAGTATTAAAATGGCAATGTGAACTACATGAACACTCTTCTTTTGTATTACATTTTTTGAAATTTTTCAAATTTTTTTGGTTTTTCTATGCCTTAGATGATTATGCAATAAGAAAACAGAACACAACATCAAATACTTCTTGGACTCTCCCCCAAACTTAAATTACACAGTCCCTTGTGTAATAAAAATTCAGAAGAGAGCTCAAGAGAAACAAACAGCTAAACAGAAAAACACACTAATGCAATGAAATAATACAATGGTTTAGGGATGAGTGATACTTTGGGTTTAGGCGAAGTAGTGGTCGAGGAACTCATCCATGCTCTCCTGCGTGTAAGAAGGAGCTGTGCTTGACTCTGGAGGTTCCTCCTCGTTGTCAAAGCCCGTCTGCGTCTGAGAAGGATTAGTTGGCTCTGGAGTAGGCTCGACGTGCAGACTCGACGTGTCATCGAGCTCCATGGTCGAGTATGCCTCTAGACTTGGCTGCCGAACCTTCCGCTAATTGCGATGCCGTTGCGAATGTCTAGGGAGTTGTGCAGACTCCTCTTGGCTTCCCCTCTGGCGTGGTTCAAAGGATGAATATCTGGGAGGATCAACCTTTACAGGGTATCTTGGAGCCATGCTTGTGGAACCGCTTCTTCTCAAAGTACCTCTCTCTTCTAATGATGGTGGCGAGTGCTTGGACTTCTTTTGCAGCTCCGTGATCTGAATCGCCATCTTCTTCACCATTGTGGTTAAGGAATCTACCTTCTTTGACAATCCGCGCATTGCCTTCCCTTGAAACTTTCCCAACCCTTGCAGGAGTCCTATGCGCTTGTGAGCTTCTCTCTCGCTCTTGGTCTGCCTAGGGGCTTTGTATTCTTCCAAAAAGAACCGCTCTGGTGCATAATCATCAGGAGCGTCTTGGGTGTGTTCCTGGTCGTCCTCGTGCATTGCTTGAGGCGGTGGAGAGGCAGGGGCGACTTTTGAATCGTAGAGAATGAAGGATGGTGGCCCGAAGTCGATGTTCTCACCAGCCCTAATCGTGGTGTGATTCGTGCATGGTAGAAGCAGCCTAGAATCCCCTTCTTCAGGGTGGTTGAACACATAGAGCAACACGCCTTCAGGAGCTGTTTTATCAAGGTAGCCCTTCTTCCTTAAGTATGCCATATCGATCCAATTTGGGGAAGCGTCTCCTGTTCCCACGTCTATACCCGCAGCTACCAGAATCGGTGTCAGAATTCCGCCAATGGTCAAGCTTCCCTTGCGCCCTGACCTATGCATTGTTGCAGCATAATCCTTGTATCCCAATAAATGATCCAAGAACACAGCGATTAGAGGAGCGTTTCCTCTATCTCCCACCATTTCTGCTCCATCTCTAGTGTTTCTTAAGGTGAATAGGAGAGCTAAGTCCAGAAGCTGCAGCTCACCTTCGCTTACAGTACCGGTTATCTTCTTTGCAAAGAACATGCTAGCAATGGATTGATGTAGATACCTCGCCACTGGGCTTCTAATAGAGGAACTCTTGCTTTTCGAAGGTTTGTAATCTCCAGGTCCAGCTATCGTCTTCCACAAGGCTTGAAGTTTGCGTTTATCGAAATCTTGCACCAATCCCTCTTTGCTCGGGAACCCATACAGGAGATTGAGCTCCCTAATCGTTAGCGAGTAGTCTCTTCCCTTGACAGAGAAAGTGATGTATCCAAAACCTCTCCCATTCTCTTCTTCTTGATCATCCGCGTAGAAGTGTACGTTGAGAGTAGCTAGGAGCTGGCAGGTCTCCACTTGATAACCCTCAAAACTATACCCCAGGAAGGTTTTTAAACCGCACATCTCAGCAAGGTAGTCCACATCTTCAGCAATTCCCAAAGCAGCCATCGTTTCTCGGTGAGGATGTCTTGTGCCTTCGAAATCCAGTGACTTTAGGTAGGCATAGTACTCCTCAGGAGTAGGAGGCTTCCTCTTCGTTCTATCCCTTTTGGCGAGCTTTGCAGGTGTGATCTCTTCTTCCATTTCAACAGCCTCTTCTTCCTCCATTTCAACAGCCTCTTCTTCAGGTGTGGCTTCGAAATGTGCTTCCTTAATCCTCTTACCACGGCTTATCTCTCTTCTCCTCCTAGCAAGACGTTCAACATCGTCATTTCTTGAGCTCGAGGAGCCTCCTCGACGTCCCTCCTCGACGTGACGTCGAGTAGGCTCATAACCTGCCTGACTCAGCACCATTTCGCTTCCTTCATGTTCTGGTCTATCTTCTCTCACGAAATTGGCATGACCGGTCCAAGCAGAGGCTGGAATCCTCTTGTTGATAATAGCAAAACCACGTGCAGCGTTTCTTGCAGCAATTTTCTTTCTTTCTTGGTCACTATCCATGGTGTTTCCTTCAAAAGAAGAACACAATGAGCAGAGTAGATCAAATGAGCAGAGAATAGAGTTTTTAAAAGAAGAGAAGTGAGTTTTAAACTTTGAAATCGAGTTTTAAAACCAAAGTTTGAGAACTTTAAAAGCTTTAAAACGCAAATGCAAAGGAGAAATGAGAGAACTAGAGCTTTAGGTGAAAAAAATGAGAGAATTTGAAGAAATGAGAGAGTGAGAGGGATGAGGAGTGCTTCTTCCCTTTTAAAGACGCCCAAGGAGACCAAAAGCAAGGGTGGAGCGTGTGGGAGCAGGGAATGTCGGATCTGGGATTCAAATTTGAATTTTGAACGGTTTTGGCGTTGTCTCGACGTGTGGGCTCGACGTGTGGGGTCGAGTTGACTCATTGACCGGATTTGAATTTGAATTTTGGCTCCAAGGTTGACTTGTTGGAAGTTTGACTCGATTTAAAAGGCTTGGTGGTGTTGGGCTTTGCTTAGCATCGAGTTGGGCTTCGTTTAAGGTTTGGAGTTGGTCCATTGGGCTAGCTCTATTGAACCAAATGATGAAAGTGTTCTATCTAGACTCGACATGAAGTCGAGACCGTCCGTACACATGAAGTCGAGACTGTCCGTACAAGAGGCCGTCCGTACGAAGTTGTGCTCGGCCCATTGGGATCCTCATAAGCCTCTTAGGCTTATCCAAAGTCCCTCAAAGCTTCTAGAAGTCTCCGGATCCTTCCCGAGCCTTCCCTTGTAGCCGTTGCGTGTTCAAAAGAGGAAGAAGACAAGAGTTGCTTTATGCTTTACCTTTTGATGTGGTCCTCTACTTTATGACGCGTTTTGGCTCCTCTTTTGGGTCTTCTTGACCGTTGTAAATAGGATATCCTCCTTGGATATTCCTTTTGTATCCCCTTTAAAAGGGAACCTATGTTATTACCAAATTAAGAAAGAAGAGATATTTCTCTCTTTCTCATCATCAAATCTTTTCCTCTTTCACTCTTATTTCCGCACCTAATCTCTCACCCTTGGTCCCATTCTCGCAAACCTAATCTCCACATCCTTACATGGTATCAGAGCCATAAAGCTCCACATACTCTATTCTCCGAAACTCTCCTTGCAAATCTTCTTCTTCTTCTACAATCTCCATTTTCTTTTCGATTAAGTCTACACTCACCATGGAGAACACCAAGATTCGTGCTCCGGTTACCCTCAAAGGAGGAAACTACTTGCTTTGGGCAAGAACCATGAAGACCATCTTGTGCGGTCGTGGATTCTGGCCTCACATCATCAAGAGTGAAGCGCCAAGAGAGACAACCACGAACGAAGATGGCTTGGAGATCGCCCTTGTTGATGAAGACAAGTGGTTCCAAGAAGACCAAATGGTCTTATCCGTTCTCCAAAACTCGCTTGAAGCATCAATCCTTGAAGGATACTCCTATTGTGAGACTCCCAAGGATCTTTGGGAAACTTTGCAAAACGTCTTTGGAAACCAATCCAACCTAAGCCGTGTTTTTGAGATCAAGAAAGCCATCAACGAGCTGACCCAAGGAGACATGGAGTTTACTCAACACTTTGGGAAGTTTCGGTCTCTTTGGGCCGAGCTTGAGATGTTGAGACCCAACACCCTTGATCCGGCGGTCATCAACGAGAGGCGTGAGCAAGACAAGGTCTTTGGTCTACTCTTCACCTTGAGTCCGGCGTACAACGACCTCATCAAGCATCTCCTCCGTGCCGACAAGCTCCAAAACCTTGAAGAAGTGTGTTCTCAAATCCAAAAGGAGCAAGGATCTCTCGGGTTGTTTGGTAGCAAAGGAGAACTTGTCTCGGGCAACTCAAGTGAGCTTGCATCCGCCAACCGTGGGAACTTCAACGCCAACCGCGGGAAAGCTCCATGGTGTGATCATTGCAAACGGAGTGGACATGCCAAAGAGAAGTGCTGGATTCTTCACCCTCACCTCAAACCAGCAAGGAGGGAGCCAAGAGCTAACCAAGCTACCGGAGGGAACCTTGGAGGGCAAGAGCAAGCCGGAGCATCAAGTCAAGCCTTGGGAGGAAATGGAGCTGCAATGATGGCTTCTTCCGACCTAGTGAGACGCTCCGACCTCGATGCACTCATCAAGGCTCTCAAAGAGTCTTCCGGTAACGCTTATCATGCTCTTAGTGCTTTAAAACCTCTCATTGTTGATTCGGGAGCATCTCACCATATGATTAGTGACTCTAAATTGATGAACAACATTGAACCGGCTTTAGGAAATGTCATAATTGCTAATGGTGATAAGATTCCGGTCAAAGGAGTAGGAGACTTAGAATTGTTTAGCAAAAAGTCTAAAGCTTTCTATATGCCTACTTTCACTTCGAACTTGTTATCCGTTAAGAAAGCTACTACCGATCTTAATTGCTATGCTATATTTGGTCCTAATGATGTTCATTTTCAGGATATTGAGACTAGTAGAGTGCTTGGTCATGGAGGTACAAAGGATGGTCTTTATGTTCTTGAAGATACAAAGCTTTCTACTCCTCTATCTTCTCACTTTAGCTCAATTCTTGTTAATGCGAATAATGCTATTTGGCATGCTAGATTAGGTCATCCTCATTCTCGTGCTTTAGGTCTTTTGTTACCAAGTATTTCCTTTAAAAATAATGAATGTGAGGCTTGTATTCTTGGTAAACATTGCAAATCCGTATTTCCCAAGTCTAGTACTATTTATGAGAATTGTTTTGATTTGATTCATTCGGATGTTTGAACTTCACCTTGTTTATCTAGAGAAAATCAGAAATACTATGTCACATTCATTGATGAGAAGTCTAAATATACTTGGTTAACTTTGTTACCTTCTAAAGATAGAGTTCTTGAGGCCTTTATCAACTTTCAAAACTATGTCACTAACCATTACAATGCCAAGATCAAAATCTTTAGGTCCGATAATGGTGGTGAATATACAAGTCATGCCTTCAAGCAACATTTGGCCAAGCACGGGATAATCCATCAAACAAGCTGCCCTTATACACCACAACAAAACGGAGTAGCGGAGAGGAAGAATAGGCATCTCATGGAAGTGGCAAGATCGATGATGTTCCACACCAATGTGCCTAAACGCTTTTGGAGTGATGCGGTGGTCCTAGCTTGCTACTTGATCAACCGGACCCCAACCAAGATCCTACAAGATTCCTCTCCCTTTGAGGTACTTAACAAGAATAAACCGTCTATCAATCACTTACGTGTGTTTGGTTGTGTTTGCTTTGTCCTTATAGGTGAACAAAGAAACAAACTCGAACCTAAGAGTGTCAAGGGCATGTTTATCGGGTACTCAATCACACAAAAAGGATACAAATGCTATATACCGGAAACAAGGAAAGTTCTTGTTTCAAGAGATGTGAAGTTTGTTGAGGGTAAAGGTTACTATGAAGAAAAGAATTGGGAAGACATTCAAGATCTCACCCATTCACCTTCGGATAGAGCTAGCAACCTCCGAATTATCTTGGAAAGACTTGGTGTAAGCAACTCTCAATGTCACACCAACTCACCAAATCCTAATCCGGAGCCTACTCAACAACAAGAAACATCACAAAATGAGGAAGAAGAACATTTACAAGAAGAAGAAAATATTCAAGAAGACAATCTTGAAGAGGGAGAGATTCCAAGTGATCATGAGGAAGAGACTACTTTATCCGAAGAGGAGAATTTGTCTACATCGGATCATAATGAAGGCTCTACATCCCAAGAAGCTCCTAATGAAGGCTCTACATCCCAAGAAGCGCCTATAGCCCTAAGAAGAAGTCAAAGACAGAAGTTCCCTCCATCAAATTGGAAGAACACTCGGGTTTACTACAATAGTCAAGCCGTGGCTCATCCTATTCAAGCCGTGTGTACCATTGCTCATTTTCCCGAAGAACATCAAGTCTTCCTTGGACAAATTGACCAGCATTGGATTCCTCAAACCTATGAAGATGCTATCCAACATCAAGTATGGAGAGAAGCTATAGCCGCCGAAAGACAAGCTATGGAACATAATCATACTTGGGAAGAAGGAGAGTTACCTAAAGGCAAGAGAGCTGTGACATCCAAGTGGGTCTTCACTATCAAGTACAAGAGTAATGGGGACATTGAACGCTACAAAGCTAGGCTTGTTGCAAGAGGGTTTACTCAAACGTATGGGGTGGATTACTTGGATACGTTTGCCCCGGTTGCAAAGCTTCATACGGTTAGAGTGGTTCTCTCTCTAGCTACCAACTTGGAGTGGGACCTATGGCAAATGGATGTTAAGAATGCCTTCCTTCAAGGAGAACTTGAAGAAGAAGTCTACATGAAGCCACCACCGGGTCTTGAAGATCATAATGCACCCGGGAAGGTCTTTAAACTCAAGAAAGCTATCTATAGTTTGAAGCAATCCCCGAGAGCTTGGTACCACAAGCTTAGCACAACCTTGCTGGAAAGAGGATTCAAGAAATCGGAAGCCGACAACACCCTCTTCACTCTCCCAAGCAAGGAAGGTATAGTAGTCATTCTCGTTTATGTAGATGATATTATCATCTCCGGGAATGACAAGGTAGGGATTCAAGAGACTAAAACCTTTCTTAAGAGTGTTTTTGATATAAAAGACCTTGGTGAACTAAAGTACTTCCTTGGGATAGAAGTTTGTAGATCAAAGGAAGGTCTCTTCTTATCTCAAAGGAAGTACACCCTTGATCTTCTTAGTCAAGTAGGTAAGCTTGGAGCAAAACCGGCTAAGACTCCCTTGGAAGATGACTACAAGGCCAATCGTAAGGGGGAGCTTGACAACAAGCCTTTCGAAGATGTCACACAATATCGAAGACTTGTAGGTAAGCTCATTTATTTAACCATTACTAGGCCTGACATTTGCTTTGCTGTGAATGTAGTAAGTCAACACATGCAAGCTCCCACGCTACATCATTGGAACATGGTGAACCGCATCCTCAAATATCTCAAAGGAGCTCCGGGTCAAGGCATTTGGATGGGATGCAACAACAACACGGAGCTGGTAGGATATTGTGATGCGGACTATGCTGGAGACAAGAAGGATAGGAGGTCAACCACCGGCTATTGCACATTCATTGGTGGCAACCTAGTTACTTGGAGAAGCAAGAAGCAAAAGGTGGTCTCCCTTTCAAGTTGTGAAGCCGAGTACCGGGCCATGAGAAAGCTCACAACTGAACTTATGTGGTTGAAAGCTCTCCTCAAAGACTTCGGAATTGATACACCAAAGCCAATCACCATGCATTGCGACAATCAAGCCGCCATTCACATCGCCTCAAATTCAGTGTTCCATGAAAGAACGAAGCACATTGAGGTGGATTGTCACAAGGTCCGAGAACAAGTTCAACTTGGAGTAATCCTACCTTGCTACACCGATACTGAAGAACAATTGGCCGACATCTTCACCAAAGGAGCTAGCACCAAAGTTTGTGAGTACATTCATCACAAACTTGGCCTCGTTGACATCTCTCGGCCATGATCCTCTTAGCCAAATATCCCATACTCTTTTTCCCTAAGTGTAGTTTTATCCCATGAGGTTTTCTACACTTAGGTTTTTAATGAGGTGGTTGAATTTGGATCCAAGCTTAACCTTGATACATCCACGGTTAGCTTGAGGGGGAGTATTGAACCAAATGATGAAAGTGTTCTATCTAGACTCGACATGAAGTCGAGACCGTCCGTACACATGAAGTCGAGACTGTCCGTACAAGAGGCCGTCCGTACGAAGTTGTGCTCGGCCCATTGGGATCCTCATAAGCCTCTTAGGCTTATCCAAAGTCCCTCAAAGCTTCTAGAAGTCTCCGGATCCTTCCCGAGCCTTCCCTTGTAGCCGTTGCGTGTTCAAAAGAGGAAGAAGACAAGAGTTGCTTTATGCTTTACCTTTTGATGTGGTCCTCTACTTTATGACGCGTTTTGGCTCCTCTTTTGGGTCTTCTTGACCGTTGTAAATAGGATATCCTCCTTGGATATTCCTTTTGTATCCCCTTTAAAAGGGAACCTATGTTATTACCAAATTAAGAAAGAAGAGATATTTCTCTCTTTCTCATCATCAAATCTTTTCCTCTTTCACTCTTATTTCCGCACCTAATCTCTCACCCTTGGTCCCATTCTCGCAAACCTAATCTCCACATCCTTACAAGCTCGACGTGTGGTCGAGTAGGGCACGTCGAGTCTGGCTTGTTTCTATTCCTCTGACTCCAATTCGAATAATTCCTGAAAATCACAGACACTAAAAAAAACACATTAAAAATAACAAGAGATAAAGAGCTATTTACAAAGATAAACATGGGAATTCCTCCCAAGTGAGCTTGTTTAAAGTCACTAAGCTTGACTTTACTACTCTTTTAGGCGAGTTGAGGTTCCTGAAGATGAACCGTAGATCCTTCAAGAATGACTCTATCCGCGAGATACTTCTTAAGCCGCTGACCATTCACCCTAAACTCTGACCCGTCCTTAGTAAATAGCGATACCGCGCCAAATGGTAGAACCTCTTTGATAGTGAAAGGACCTGACCACCTAGACTTGAGCTTTCCGGGAAATAGCTTGAGTCTGGAGTTGAATAGTAACACTTGGTCTCCAGCCTTGAAGTCCTTTGGTGAAATCTTCTTGTCATGGAAAGCTTTTGTTCTTTCCTTGTACACCTTTGAACTCTCATAAGCTTCAAGCCTTATTTCCTCAAGTTCGTGCAAGTCAACAGATCTCTTCTCTTGAGCTTCTTTGATATCCAAGTTCAGCAACTTAGTAGCCCAGATTGCTTTGTACTCTACCTCAACTGGAAGATGACATGACTTCCCATACAGCATCTGAAATGGCGTCCTTCCTATCGGCGTCTTGTATGCAGTCCGGTAAGCCCAAAGTGTTTCATCTAACTTGGTAGACCAGTCTCTCTTTGAAACACCAACAACTCTAGCAAGTATGGCTTTGATCTGTCGGTTGGATACTTCTACTTGCCCGCTAGTCTGAGGGTGATAAGGAGTAGCTACCTTGTGCTTTACACCGTGCTTCTTTAACAGACTCTCAAAGACCTTGTTGATGAAATGAGAACCTCCATCACTGATCACAGCCTTAGGGATACCAAATCTGGGGAATATGATGCTCTTGAACAGCTTTAAGACCACTTTATGATCATTAGTTGGAGATGCAATGGCTTCAACCCATTTGGAGACGTAGTCCACAGCAACAAGGATGTACTTATTACCATAGGAAGCAGGATTGAATGGTCCCATGAAATCAATTCCCCAAACGTCAAAGACTTCAACTTCCAAGATCGGGGTCTGTGGCATTTCGTTCCTCCTAGTTATGTTCCCCATTCTCTGGCAGGGATCACATTTGGCAATGAATCCATATGCATCTTTAAACATGGAAGGCCACCAAAGGCCGGCCTGGAGAACCTTCTGTACTGTCTTGAAGGTAGCAAAGTGACCGCCATAAGCAGAACCATGACAGTGTTCCAGCACTCCCTGAACTTCCTCTTCAGCAATACACCTTCTAAATAGGCCATCAGTACCTTTCTTATACAAATAAGGTTCATCCCAGTAGTAGTGGTTGATGTCGCTAAAGAACTTCTTCTTCTGGTAAGCATCAAGGTATTTAGGGATTTCTCCGCAGATCAAGTAGTTCACAAAGTCAGCATACCATGGAAATTTCTCTTCTTCTACAGACAATGCTTCATCGAATTCCTTCTTGTTGTACACCATTTTATAGCACTTGACGGCTAACAGGTGCTCTTCAGGCATTGAATCGTTTATAGGGATTTCATCTTCAATCCGCATTCTGGACAAGTGATCAGCTACTCCGTTCTCTATACCCTTCTTATCGACAATCTCCATATCAAACTCTTGAAGTAACAAAATCCATCTCAGCAGTCTAGGCTTGGTGTCCTTCTTAGCATAGATGTGCCTCAAAGCTGCATGGTCTGTATAGACAGTAACCTTGGATCCAACCAAATAGCTCCTGAACTTCTCAAATGCAAAGACCACAGCCAGCAACTCTTTCTCTGTTGTAGCATATCTCACTTGAGCATCATCCAAGGTTCTGCTTGCATAATAGATAACATGGAGCTTCTTATCTATCTTCTGACCCAGCACAGCCCCAACCGCGTAGTCTGAAGCATCACACATGATTTCAAAAGGATGATCCCAGTTTGGTGCTTGGACGATTGGAGCAGACACTAGAGCTTCTTTAATCAAGTTGAAAGCTCTCATACACTCTTCATCAAAGATGAATTCGGTCTCCTTACAGAGAAGTCGAGTAAGTGGTCTAGCAAACTTGGAGAAATCCTTGATGAATCTCCTGTAAAAGCCGGCATGACCCAGAAAACTTCTGATATCCTTCACGCTTTTTGGAGGCTGCAACTGCACCATCACATCTATCTTGGCCTTATCAACCTCAATCCCTTTCTCTGATATCTTGTGTCCCAATACTATACCCTCTCTGACCATGAAGTGACACTTCTCCCAGTTCAGCACTAGATTGGTCTCCTCACACCTTGTTAGAACCCTGCATAGATTTAACAAACAAGAGGAGAAAGAGGAGCCATAGACAGAGAAATCGTCCATAAAGACTTCCACTGTCTCCTCAATTAAATCCGAGAATGTTGAAGTCATACACCTCTGAAAAGTAGCAGGTGCATTACACAATCCGAAAGGCATTCTTCTATAAGCAAAGGTTCCATAAGGGCAAGTAAAAGTGGTTTTCTCTTGATCATAAGGGTGAATTGGTATTTGAAAGAAACCACTATATCCATCAAGAAAGCAGTAGTACTGGTGATTAGCTAACCTTTCAAGCATTTGATCAATGAATGGTAAAGGAAAATGATCTTTTCTAGATGCAGCATTCAGCTTTCGATAATCAATGCACATTCTATGTCCTGTTATAGTTCTTGTAGGGATTAATTCATCTTTATCATTCTTTATAACAGTCATACCTCCTTTCTTAGGCACACAATGAACCGGAGATACCCAAGTGCTATCTGAAATAGGGTAGATTACACCCGCTTCCAATAGTTTAAGTATCTCCTTTTTAACTACTTCTTTCAGATTAGGATTCAATCTCCTTTGAGGTTCAATGCTAGAATGAGATTCATTTTCGAGATGGATCCTATGCATGCACAAACTAGGTGAGATTCCCTTTATATCAGACAATGAATAACCAATTGCTCTTCTATACTTTTTAAGTTCAGACAACAGCAAATTCACTTCATCATCATTCAATGCAGCATTAATGATCACAGGGTAAGTAGAGTTTGTTCCAAGAAATGCGTACCTTAGCCCTTGCGGAAGTGGTTTGAGGTCTACCTTAGGTGCGTTGAGCTCAGACCAGTCATCTGAGGTAGGAGAAGGCCATCTCGACGTGTCGTCGAGCTTGCAGGTCGAGTCTGCTTCCTTGACTTCTTCAGGAATTGGGCTGGGAAGGCCTACTCGACGTGTGGTCGAGCAGGTAGGTCGAGTCTGTTCTGAAGCGACTTCTCCCACTGTACTGACTTCTACTACTGGCACCTCTAACTTCTCAAAGTATTCTGATGATTCCTCTTCCTTATGGGAGTCTAGCAGCTTCTTATACCCCAATGTCTCTAAGTGTAAGAACCCCTCTTCCCCGTCTTTGGTAAGAGCACTCTGTAGGTAGTCTTCTTCAGTAAGCTCTTCAAGTAGTTCGTCAGCTAAACGATCCATTTCTTCTATGTAGAAAACTTGTCTGTCAATAGTAGGTTTCTTCATCGTCTTAGTGATGTCGAATGTCATCTTGAAATCTTCACCGAGGTTTAAGTCGATCTTACCTCTTCTGACATCAATGAGAGCTCCAGCAGTAGCTAAGAAAGGTCTCCCTAGTATGAGAGGGTCCTTTGGCTCTTCATCCATTTCTAAAACAACGAAGTCTGTAGGAATCTCTACCTTTCCTATTCTGACTGGTAGATCCTCTAACATACCATGAGGGACTCGTACGGATCTGTCGGCTAAGATTAGTTGGATTTGGCAAGACTTGTACTTGATGAAACCAAGTCTTCTTGCTACTGAGAGTGGCATCAAACTGACTGATGCACCTAGATCACATAGGCATTTGTCGAAGAACAAAGGGCCTAGTGAACAAGGTAGAGTAAATGAGCCGGGATCCCCAAGCTTCTTCGGTATGATCTTCTTCTGTATGATAGCACTGCATTCATGGCTCAACACTACCATTCCTTGTACTTCCTGAATTCTCTCCATTATCATGTCCTTCAAGTACTTGTGAGAATCCGGAATCAGCATGAAAGCATCAATGAGAGGCATCCTCAATTCAATCTCCTTGATGTGTTTAGCAAACATGGCTCTGTACTTCTCAATGATATCCCTCTTGAATCTTCCTGGGAATGGTATTTTGGGCTTGTAGGGTGGTGGAACGAAAACTTTCTTCTTACTCTTATCAACAACTGGTTCTTTGATTTGGGGGCTCTTAGCTTGATCCCTAGGTACAGCATCTTGGTCAAGCTTAGTGGTGTCTTCTACTTGAGTCTCATTCTGAATAGAATCCTCCCCTTCTTGAATCTCACTGTCCTCAGTGACAGGAGCTTGGTTAGGTCGAGCACGCAGCTCTCGACCACTGCGGAGTTGAATAGCATGAGCATACTCTTTCGGATTCTGAATAGCTTTCCCTGGTAGTTGTCCGGGGTGTGTAGGTTCAGAAGTAGAAGCAGCTTGGCTTTCCATGTACTTCACCTTGGAGTTTAGAGCCTCAATCTTGATTTGAATCTCAGCCATCTTCTTTTCACCAGCTACTTGGCCGTGTAGAATCTGCTGAAGCATTTGCTTCATGTCTTGATCTTGGGCAGGTGGAGCTGGCTAGGGTTGCGATGCAAAACCAGGTGGGGGATTTATTGTGGATAACCGCCACTAAACTGCTGCTTTGGGACAAAGCCTTGATTGTACGGTATGAAAGGCTTGGACTGGTTCTGTTGTTGCTGAGGGTAAACCTGATCTTGAGGATTTGCAACATTCGTGCTCCGGTAAGATAGATTAGGATGAGCAGGCTTGTAGGGGTTGTAGCCCTTGTTGTAGCCACCTTGGTTCTGAACGTAGGTGACTTCTGCAGCCTGAGTGTTCTCCCCCTCTTGGATTTGATAGTACTCTTCTTCAGTGATATAGTGGACTGGTTTCTGGTTAGTAAGCAGAAATTGATCCAGCTTGTCATTGAGAGCCTTTACCATCTCTTTAGTATGCTTTGCATCCGGATCTCCAATGCTTCTGTTGGAGCGATCAAAATCCTCGTTATAGTTACCATCAGATAGAGCTAAGTTCTCTATCAACTCCCAGCCTTCCTCAACATCCTTATTCAAGAAATTCCCATTAGAGGCAGTGTCTAGCAACATTCTGATCTTGGGCAAAACTCCCCTGTAGATTGTGCTGAGTAGTGAAGCCTTCTTGAAACCATGGTGTGGACACTGTATAGTGTAGCCTTTGAATCTCTCCCAGGCCTCACAAATTGATTCAGACTGCTTCTGTATAAAACTGGAGATTTCATTTCGTAGACGTGCAGTTCTTGAATTGGAGAAGAACTTTGTTAAGAATGCCTTCTTGCAATCATCCCAAGATGTGATGGAGCCAGCAGGTAGTGTCTTCTCCCAGTGGTGTGCTTTGTCTCCCAGCGAGAAGGGAAACAGACGTAGCTTGAAGCTGTCTTCACTAACACCATTGATCTTGGTGAGGCTGCAGAGCCTATCAAAATTATCCAAGTGATCCAAGGGGTCTTCCAGAGGCAACCCGTGGAACTTGTTACCTTGAATCATTGAGATCAATCCACTCTTGATCTCGAAATTGTTGTTCTGGACAGGAGGTGGAACGATGCCCTGTCTCTGTTGATGGTTGCGTGGTGCATCACCATCACCAATGTTCCGTGGTATACCAACTCCTTGATTATCGTGATCTTGTGGTTCCATGGCGACTGGATTGTGCGGTTCACAGTAGTCTCGGGCTCTACCTTCTCTTAACTCACGAGCTAACTGGTTGATGTTGTCTTTGTAGCTGATGAGGTTGTTGGAGCCTTTAGATCGAGTTTGCATGCAGAGTGATCAGACTCGATGTGGCAGTCTCGGCGTGAGGTCTAGATGGTCCCTAACAATGCAGAGTGGCAGACTCGATGTGGCAGTCTCGACGTGAGGTCGAGATGGTCCCTAACAATGCAGAGTGGCAGACTCGATGTGGCAGTCTCGACGTGTCGTCGAGATGGTACCTGGAGCACAAAAACAAGCAGATGAAATGAAGAGTTAGTAACCAAGGTAAAGAAAGAACTTGATCTTAAACGTTTCTGAAATCTTAAATGGAACAATGCAACACAAGACTGGCAACGGCGCCAAATTGATAGTAAGATTATGCTTTATCTAACAGGTATCAATCCCTAATACACATGCCATTGTAGTATATTAGGTTATCAATCCAATCTCAGTGTGACTGCAAGCATTCAAGATATGAAACAGAAAGCAAATAAGTCAAGCCAATTGTGAAAGGGTTTTGTGTGTTTCTATTGATCCTAAACAACCAAATTAACATGCAAATACCGGATTTAAAAGCATAGAAAGAGAACTAAACAGCAATTAAACAAGAACAAGAAGTAAACTAAAGACCAGAAACTATCATGCATAAGCTTTGGAAAAGAAACTAGCAACCTAACAATGCAGAGAAACGATCTAGGCCTAACAGGTCGAGCTAAGCAACAGAGACTAACAAAAACAAGATTTAAACAATCAATAGAGATAAAGGGTCCTGAGGAATGGGGTAATCGATTATGGCAGTCTCCTTAGTCTACCTAGGTGGTTAACAAACTCAATCAAGCTATCCCTAGACAATAGATTCGAATACAAATCAATCCACTCTCGTGACAGAGATTCTCAAGCTAAATCACTTTCATACTCAATTCTCATTGAAGAAATATAACATAGCAGGCATTATGATTCAATCTAATAAAGTCAATAAGCATTCTAAACATCCAATCTCTTGGGCTAGAGTATGCAAATCTCTGGAATAGTTGGTTCAGACATTTCATCAAACACCTTTTGGGTGTGGAAATGTCTGAGATCAACTTCCAATTGATCAGAGAGGAAGTAGCATTAAGATCTACTAAACAAGAAGGGAAATCAAGCAATTCTACACTTAACCACCTAAATATACTAAGGATTCCACACCTAATCTATCCCATCCTCAAGAACCCTAATCCACTACTCAAGAACACTGAAGAACATCATGCATAAAAACCCAGAAAACGTTTCAAACCCAGAAATCATTAAAAAGCAAGTATGTTATAGATAAGAGGCAGATCTACAACTTTGATGAAGAAACGAAATCCAAAAACTCAAAGGATCAACAGGAAAAACGATTACAAAAACTAGGGTTTATGAGAGAAAAGAAGAATATCTGCTGGGTAAAAGGAATATCCGCTGGATAATAGCATGTACCCATATTTATAGGAAATACTAGGTTGCCCTAATTGGCTACAGGACAAAATAGAGAGTCGGTGGAGGCCATCTCGACGTGTCGTCGAGCCTGCCACGTCGAGACCATGTGATTCTCAAAGGTGGTGCCTTGATGTCCATCTCGACGTGACGTCGAGCCTGTCACGTCGAGTCTGCTCCCAGGCTGCTTCTTGGCGTCCTACTCGACGTGTTGTCGAGTCCGTCTGGTCGAGTCTGCTCCTAGTCGGCTTCTTGGCGTCCTACTCGACGTGTCATCGAGCCATGACGTCGAGTCTGCTCCCGGGTCATCTTGACCGACTTCAATCCTCTCCAATTCGATCCCAGGTCTAGCCCCAAGGTCGTGTTAGTTCCTCCTTGCTCCATTAAGTCCCAAATAAGATCCAAAGTACCTAAAACTCATCCAATATGCAACATGCTATGCCATGCAATGCAAATCGTACTAAGTGATGAAAATCTTATGAAAAAGGACTATTAATGCAGTGAAACAGAGAGGAAACTAAGCTAAATGCATAAGAAATGTGTGCTAAAAAGAGGTAAAATACAGAGATATCATACTTTAGCAATGAGGATCCGGGTTGCATTTCTCTTTCTTATGCTCAGTCATACACACCAATCTTATCATATTGGACTCCAAGAATACTACACAAGCTTTTTATGGCTACCCCAAGTTTTGTATGGGAGTACGAAGTCCCTCTGAGTGTTTTTGTATTCTATCTATGCTACTTTAGCAATCAGGATCCAGGTTGCATTTCTCTTTCTTATACTCAGTCATACACACCAATCTTGTCATATTGGACTCCAAAAACCCTACACAAGCTTATTATGGCTTCCCCAAGTTTTGTAAGGGAGGACGAAGTCCATATGAGTTTTTTTTTATTTCATCTACGCTACTTTAGCAATCAGGATCCGGGTTGCATTTCTCTTTCTTATACTCAGTTATACACAACAATCTTGTCATATTGGACTCCAAGAACCCTACACAAGCATATTATGGCTTCCCCAAGTTTTGTATGGGAGGACGAAGTCCCTATGAGTGTTTTTGTATTCCATCTACGCTACTTTCGCAATCAGGATCCAGGTTGCATTTCTCTTTGTTATACTACGTCATACACACCAATCTTGTCATATTAGACTCCAAAAACCCTACACAAACTTATTATGGCTTCCCCAAGTTTTGTATGGGAGGACGAAGTCCCTATGAGTGTTTTTGTATTCCATCTACGCTACTTTAGCAATAAGGATCCGGGTTGCATTTCTCTTTCTTATACTCAGTCATACACACCAATCTTGTCATATTGGACTCCAAAAACCCTACACAAGCTTATTATGGCTTCCCCAAGTTTTGTGAAGGAGGACGAAGTCCCTATGAGTGTCCTTGTATTCCATCTACGCTACTTTAGCAATCAGGATCCGGGTTGCATTTCTCTTTCTTATACTCAGTCATACACACCAATCTTGTCATATTGGACTTCAAGAAACCTACACAAGCTTATTATGGCTTCCCCAAGTTTTGTAAAGGAGGACGAAGTCCGTATGAGTTTTTTTGTATTCCATCTATGCTAATTTAGCAATCAGGATCCGGGTTGCATTTCTCTTTCTTATACTCAGTCATACGCACCAATCTTATCATATTGGAATCCAAGAACACTATAGAAGCTTTTTATGGCTTCCCCGAGTTTTGTAAGGGAGAACGAAGTCCCTATGAGTTTTTTTCTTTTGCATCTATGGTACTTTAGCAGCTAGGTTCCAGGTTGCATTTCTCTTTCTTATACTCAGTCATTAACACCAATCTTGTCATATTGGACTCCAAAATCCCTACACAAGCTTATTATGGCTTCCCCAAGTTTTGTAAGTGAGGACGAAGTCCCTATGAGTGTTTTTGTATTCCATCTACGCTACTTTAGCAATCAGGATCCGGGTTGCATTTCTCTTTATTATACTCAGTCATACACACCAATCTTGTCATATTGGACTCCAAAAACCCTACACAAGCTTATTATGGCTTCCCCAAGTTTTGTAAGTGAGGACGAAGTCCCTATGAGTGTTTTTGTATTCCATCTACGCTACTTTAGCAATAAGGATCCGGGTTGCATTTCTCTTTCTTATACTCAGTCATACACACCAATCTTGTCATATTGGACTCCAAAAACCCTACACAAGCTTATTATGGCTTCCCCAAGTTTTGTATGGGAGGACGAAGTCCCTATGAGTGTTTTTGTATTCCATCTACGCTACTTTAGCAATAAGGATCCGGGTTGCATTTCTCTTTCTTATACTCAGTCATACACACCAATCTTGTCATATTGGACTCCAAAAACCCTACACAAGCTTATTATGGCTTCCCCAAGTTTTGTAAAGGAGGACGAAGTCCCTATGAGTTTTTTTGTATTCCATCTACGCTAATTTAGCAATCAGGATCCGGGTTGCATTTCTCTTTCTTATACTCAGTCATACGCACCAATCTTATCATATTGGAATCCAAGAACACTATAGAAGCTTTTTATGGCTTCCCCAAGTTTTGTAAGGGAGAACGAAGTCCCTATGAGTTTTTTTCTTTTGCATCTATGGTACTTTAGCAGCTAGGTTCCAAGTTGCATTTCTCTTTCTTATACTCAGTCATACACACCAATCTTGTCATATTGGACTCCAAAATCCCTACACAAGCTTATTATGGCTTCCCCAAGTTTTGTAAGTGAGGACGAAGTCCCTATGAGTGTTTTTGTATTCCATCTACGCTACTTTAGCAATCAGGATCCGATTTGCATTTCCCTTTCTTATACTCAGTCATACACACCAATCTTGTCATATTGGACTCCAAAAACCCTACACAAGCTTATTATGGCTTCCCCAAGTTTTGTAAGTGAGGACGAAGTCCCTATGAGTGTTTTTGTATTCCATCTACGCTACTTTAGCAATCAGGATCCGGGTTGCATTTCTCTTTATTATACTCAGTCATACACACCAATCTTGTCATATTGGACTCCAAAAACCCTACACAAGCTTATTATGGCTTCCCCAAGTTTTGTAAGTGAGGACGAAGTCCCTATGAGTGTTTTTGTATTCCATCTACGCTACTTTAGCAATCAGGATCCGGGTTGCATTTCTCTTTCTTATACTCAGTCATACACACCAATCTTGTCATATTGGACTCCAAAAACCCTACACAAGCTTATTATGGCTTCCCCAAGTTTTGTAAGTGAGGACGAAGTCCCTATGAGTGTTTTTGTATTCCATATACGCTACTTTAGCAATCAGGATCAGGGTTGCATTTCCCTTTCTTATACTCAGTCATACACACCAATCTTGTCATATTGGACTCCAAAAACCCTACACAAGCTTATTATGGCTTCCCCAAGTTTTGTAAGTGAGGACGAAGTCCCTATGAGTGTTTTTGTATTCCATCTACGCTACTTTAGCAATGAGGATCCGGGTTGCATTTCTCTTTGTTATACTACGTCATACACACCAATCTTGTCATATTAGACTCC
>NW_003302533.1:25115-35300 GCF_000004255.2 Arabidopsis lyrata subsp. lyrata | reverse complement strand
TGAGGACGAAGTCCCTATGAGTGTTTTTGTATTCCATCTACGCTACTTTAGCAATCAGGATCCGGGTTGCATTTCTCTTTATTATACTCAGTCATACACACCAATCTTGTCATATTGGACTCCAAAAACCCTACACAAGCTTATTATGGCTTCCCCAAGTTTTGTAAGTGAGGACGAAGTCCCTATGAGTGTTTTTGTATTCCATCTACGCTACTTTAGCAATCAGGATCCGGGTTGCATTTCTCTTTCTTATACTCAGTCATACACACCAATCTTGTCATATTGGACTCCAAAAACCCTACACAAGCTTATTATGGCTTCCCCAAGTTTTGTAAGTGAGGACGAAGTCCCTATGAGTGTTTTTGTATTCCATCTACGCTACTTTAGCAATGAGGATCCGGGTTGCATTTCTCTTTGTTATACTACGTCATACACACCAATCTTGTCATATTAGACTCCAAAAACCCTACACAAGCTTATTATGGCTTCCCCAAGTTTTGTATGGGAGGACGAAGTCCCTATGAGTGTTTTTGTATTCCATCTACGCTACTTTAGCAATAAGGATCCGGGTTGCATTTCTCTTTCTTATACTCAGTCATACACACCAATCTTGTCATATTGGACTCCAAAAACCCTACACAAGCTTATTATGGCTTCCCCAAGTTTTGTAAAGGAGGACGAAGTCCCTATGAGTTTTTTTGTATTCCATCTACGCTAATTTAGCAATCAGGATCCGGGTTGCATTTCTCTTTCTTATACTCAGTCATACGCACCAATCTTATCATATTGGAATCCAAGAACACTATAGAAGCTTTTTATGGCTTCCCCAAGTTTTGTAAGGGAGAACGAAGTCCCTATGAGTTTTTTTCTTTTGCATCTATGGTACTTTAGCAGCTAGGTTCCAACTTGCATTTCTCTTTCTTATACTCAGTCATACACACCAATCTTGTCATATTGGACTCCAAAATCCCTACACAAGCTTATTATGGCTTCCCCAAGTTTTGTAAGTGAGGACGAAGTCCCTATGAGTGTTTTTGTATTCCATCTACGCTACTTTAGCAATCAGGATCCGATTTGCATTTCCCTTTCTTATACTCAGTCATACACACCAATCTTGTCATATTGGACTCCAAAAACCCTACACAAGCTTATTATGGCTTCCCCAAGTTTTGTAAGTGAGGACGAAGTCCCTATGAGTGTTTTTGTATTCCATCTACGCTACTTTATGATACTAGGATTTTACTATCAATTACCCTAATATACTTTCATGTCATTGCAGTATAAGAGGTTATCAATCCAATCAGGTGCTCTTACTATCAATCAAGATGTGATCAGAGAATACTAAGTCAAGCCAAGCAGAATAGAGGTTTGTTTATCTAACAATCCTAAGCGAACATGCATAAAAACGATAAAACTACAGAACAGGAACGATCATGCATAAAGAGAAAGAACTATCAATACTAAGCAGCAATAAGCAACAGGTAAAGAGACAAGCAATCAAATGAGATAAAAGGTCCTGAGGATAGGGTAATCGATTATAGCAGTCTCCTTAATCTACTTAGGTGGTTAACAATCCAAACAGGCTATCCCTAGACAATAGATTCAACTACAGATCAATCCACTCTCGTGACAGAGATCCTCAAGCAATACCAGTTCCAGACCTAATCATCATTAGCGAAATCTAGCAAAGCAGGCAATAAGATTCAATCTAATATAGTCAATAAACATTCTAAACATCCAATCTCTTGGGCTAGAGTATGTAAATCTCTGGAGTAGTTGATTCAGACATTTCATCGAACACCTGGTGGGTGTGGAAATGTCTGGGTTCAAATCCCAGTTGATCAGAAAGGAATAAGCACTAAGTACTACTAATCCAGAAGGGATTCAAGAAATTCTACACTTAACCACCTAAATAAACTAAGGATTCCACACCTAATCTATCCCATCCTCAAGAACCCTAATCCACTACTCAGACATGCTCAAGAACACAAACCCAGAAAATTGCATAAACCCAGAAATCGCTAAAAACTTCATATGTTATAGATCAAAGCAAGATAAACAACTTTGTAGAAGGAAATTATTGCAAAAACTCAAAGGATCAAAAGTAATTTGGATTACAAAAGTTTGCAGAAATATTGTTCAAAGGATAAAAGCGAGATCCTTTGGGCAAAGCCCTAAGAGGTCTATTTATAGCAAAAGTAGAAAACCCTAGTACACAAAACGACAAAATAGAAAGTCGGTTTAGGGTCTACTCGAGCTGGTACTCGAGTGGCTTGGTCGAGTAGTCCATTCTTCAAAGGTTGCATCTTGCTCGGGTAAGTCTCTCAGGTCCAGTTCGAGTAGCCTGTTCGAGTGGCTTGGTCGAGTAGTCCATTCTTCAAAGGTTGCATCTTGCTCGGGTAAGTCTCTCAGGTCCAGTTCGAGTAGCCTGTTCGAGTAGGTTGGTCGAGTATGTCTTGGTCTTCTCTTCAGAAATCTGCTCGAGTACACTTCTCTGGCTCTGCTCGAGTACACTGCTCGAGTACACTACTCTGGAACTGCTCTGGCACTGCTCTTGCACTGCTCGAGTACACTGCTCTGGCACTGCTCCTTAGTACCTGAATGTACCAGATACAACTCCACAATGCAAGAATGCATGCTATGCTAATGTAGAATACTCATAAGTATGCAAAGTGATGCAAAATGACTCAAACTAAGAGTTAAAGACATGAAACAAGGATGAAACTAGACTAAATGAGATGTAAATGCATGGTAAAAACTAGCAAAATACAGACATATCAACTCCCCCAAACTTATTCTTTGCTTGCCCTCAAGCAAACAGTAAAGATCAAGCTGGAGGAGAGGTTTGAAAGAGGAGACTCAGAACCAAAACATGCATATAAAGTAAGTGAATTCAATGTCCAGGTTGCTAATTCTAGAATGCATGGTTGACTGATCTCTACCTTAAAACTTTAGCCATCTCCTTCACATCTCAACCTAACTTCTGCCTTAATCAATTCAAGCATTCAAATCAGCACATTCCCTTTAACATTGATTAAGTAGGAACCGTGAATCATACTATGCATTGTATAAGAACACATTTGGCTTAAGGGTAGAGGTCTAGAGACAAAGATGGTCCCTTAAAGATCTGGTTTAAATCGCAACAGGGGATCTCTCAAGAATGATTGAGCTTTAGTAGAATGCTAAAGGTGAGTTCCAAGTTATGCATACAAGGATAAGACCCCATCTACCCAGAATGTAATCAATATCAATCCAAATGGAAGTCCTATTTCTAATCCCAAAACATGAACTTAACTCTACCCTTTTGCATTCAAAGCATTTCTATCTTAGGAGAAGCTTTCTTTTTCTTTGCTCTATCTAGCGGATTAGGATTTCTTTAACAACTAGGGTTCCTTTTTCTTTCTTCTTATAACACAAGGCTTTTTGGCCTTTCTCTTTAAGCTATTACAGAACCCTTTTCTTTACTTTAACACTCCCAAATCCTTTACTAGACTTTATTTTACTTTAGCTACTTCTCTTAAGGACTCATTTCCCTTTTCTTTTCTTTCAGTGATGAACACAACCTTTTCTTTTCTTTTAAGCACAACCCAAACCCAGAATTAAGCACCCACCTAGTCCTATCTAGTCCAGATAACGTGAACTAGAACTACATGAGATACTATCCTTGTCGGTACAGACCTAACACTTTCTACCAAGCTCAATCGAAATAAGGCCTCACAGTCACACACAAATGATAAATGGCTTGAAAGAAGGTTAAGGTTTAGGGTAGGGAATAACTGCTCCAAAGATGGGAGTCAGCTACTTGGACTAGCAAGAGGGATCAAAAAGTAAAAGAAAGTCCAAGTATTTTAAGGTATCCATGAGTTCATAAAACAATGCATAGTATGATAATTGCAAGTCAAAATTCAGGTTCAAATTGATAGGGAAAGGCATCAGATCAAAGCGAGTTTCAACTAAGAACAAGAAAATCAAGCGTTGAATTCAAAAGATGGTGCGGTCTTACTTCAAGTTCAGTCGATTATGCATTAGAGAACTAACAACCTGGGCACTGAGTTCTACTTAGTGAATAAGCATATTTACAAGGTTATAATCATCATAATCTCCAATGAAAATGCATGATGCAACAGCCCTAAGTGAAAGCATACTAAAACAATCCTAAAGTGACAATGCAAGCTATATGAACACTCTGTTTTTGTGAAACAATTTTCGAAAATTTTCAAATTTTTATGGTTTTTCTATGCCTTAGATGCAATGATGCAAAATTTGAAATAAGAAAACAAAACACAATGTCAAATACTCCCTGAGCCCTCCCCCAAACTTAAATTACACAGTCCTCTGTGTAACAAGCATTTGGAAGAGAGTACTCAGGGCAAACCAACAGATAAACAAAATGAAAGATGATATAAACAATGGTGAAGTAGAGTTGTTACCTGGTCTAAGTAAAGAAAGCAGAGACGTAGTCATCCATGCTCTCACTCGTGTAGCTCCAAGGTACTGGCTGGGATGCTCTCGGAACAGTGGGCTCGGGTTGCTGCTCAAGAGTGTGCTCGGGTGGTGTACTCGAGTACAGTACTCGAGTACTGTAGCGTTTCTGCAAAAAATTTCTGAGCTTTTCCTGAACCAAAACCTTCCTCTTTTTGCCTGTAAATCAAAAACACTAAAGAAACACATTAAAAATAACAACAAATAAAGCATTATTTACAGAGATAAACATGGGAATTCCTCCCAAGTGAGCTTGTTTAAAGTCTTTAGCTTGACTTCTCACACTGAATAAGCTTAGGGTGGGTTGTAGAGAGGAAGTGAGGTCTCCTCTGTCATGCAGGTGGATGAATCATCTGGCTTAGCAGGCTCTCTTGATAAATCTGCAGTTGAGTACTCAATGGCCCTTTTCTCATAGTAAGCTTCTTGTGGAGCAACTGGATAGTCTTCTTCTGTAGACCATGCTGAAGTGAATTCACTCCCCATTTTGCTGACCAGAGTGGATGCTTCATCAGTTGGGACGTCCTTGATTGGGAGTGGTACTTGGTTGGCTATCCCATGGAGCTTCTTGATTTGATCCTTCAGCTCTCTCACAGTGCCTGTTAGCTCCCTTATGGCTTTATCCTGCCATTTGGACCTCTCCTTGAGTTCTAACCAGCCATCTGGAGCAGAATTGCTAGACTCTAGCAGCTTATCAAGATGTTTGGTCGAGCTAGAGTTCTCCAGACTAGTTGAGGGCTTGCTCAAGTGTATACTCGAGTAAGTTGGTTGAGCATGTGTTGAGCTTGCTTCATATGCCACCTTAACCTCTGTTTTTGACCCAATCAAGCCTTTAAAGACCTCTGACCCTACTACTTCCTTGTGTGAATCTAGTGACTTACCACAGCTCAAGGTTTCAGTGAGAAGATATCGTGCTTCACCACTCTTAGTCAAAGAAGTTTGTTGGTGATCTTCCTCAGCAATCTCCTCTAGCTGTTCATCAGCTAGGCAATCCATTACCTTAACTACGAAGGTCTGTCCTTCAATTGTTGGCTTCCTCGTGGCATCATTGATGTCAAACTTCATTTTGAAATCATTTCCCAGATTAAGATCAATCTTCCCATTCTTAACATCAATGACAGCTCCAGCAGTGGCTAAGAAGGGCCTTCCTAAAATTAAAGGATCTTTTGGTTCATCCATTTCTAGCACTATGAAGTCTGTAGGGATTTCAGCATTTCCAATCTTAATAGGCAAATCTTCTAATAACCCATGAGGAAATCTGATAGACTCATCAGCCAGGATCAAGGAGATGTTGCAAGGTTTATACTTGCTGAAACCCAGTCTCTTGGCCACGGAGAGAGGCATGAGACTTTTAAAAGCACCTAGATCGCAGAGGCAGTTACTGAAGGCTAATGTGCCTAGAGAGCAAGGTAGAGTAAACGAACCAGGATCTCCCAATTTCTTGGGAATAATCTTCGTTTGGATGATTTCACTGCACTCATGACTCTCCATCCCTTGCACTTCCTTAATTCTCTCCATTACCATGTCTTTAAAGAACTTGTGAGAATCCGGAATAAGCATGAAAGCATCAATGAGAGGCATCCTTAATTCAATCTCCTTGATGTGTTTAGCAAACATGGCTCTGTACTTCTCAATGATATCCCTCTTGAATCTTCCTGGGAATGGTATTTTGGGCTTGTAGGGTGGTGGAACGAAAGCTTTCTTCTTACTCTTTTCAATAACTGGTTCTTTGATATGGGGGCTCTTAGCTTGATCCCTAGGTACAGCCTCTTGGTCTAGCTTAGTGGTGTCTTCTACTTGAGTTTCATGCTGAATGAAATCCTCCCCATCTTGAATCTCACTGTCCTCAGTGACAGGTGCGGGGCTAGGTCGAGCTTGCAGCTCTCGACCACTGCGAAGGTGAATAGCATTAACATGACCTTTCTGATTCGGAATAGCTTTCCCTGGCAGTTGCCCTGGATTCGTAGGCGCAGAAGTAGAAGCAATTTTGCTCTCCACGTACTTCAACCTGGAGTTTAGAGCCTCAAACTTGATATTGAGATCATTGAAGGAGCAGTCTACTTTGTTGTGGATCTCAGCCATTTTCTTATCACCAGCTGCTTGACCGTGTACAATCTGCTGAAGCATTTGTTTCATCTCTTGATCTTGTGCAGGTGGAGCTTGTTGGGGTTGTTGTGCAAAACCGGGTGGTGGATTATATTGTTGATAACCGCCATTAAACTGCTGCTTTGGGACAAAGCCTTGATTGTATGGTATGAATGGCTTGGACTGGTTCTGTTGTTGCTGAGGGTAAACCTGATCCTGAGGGTTTGCAACATTCGTGCTCCGGTAAGATAGATTTGGATGAGCATGCTGGTAGGGGTTGTAGCCCTTGTTGTAGCCACCTTGGTTCTGAATGTAGCTGACTTCTGCAGCCTGAGTATTCTCCCCCTCTTGGATTTGATAGTGCTCTTCTTCAATGATATAGTGGACTGGCTTCTGTTGAGTAAGCAGTAATTTATCCAGCTTTTCGTTGAGAGCATGAATCATCTCCTTATTATGCTTTGCATCCGGATCTCCAATACCTCTGTTGGAGCGATCAAAATCCTCGTTATAGTTACCATCAGATAGAGCTAAGTTCTCTATCAATTCCCAGCCTTCCTCAACATCCTTATTCAAGAAATTCCCATTAGAGGCAGTGTCTAGCAACATTCTGATCTTGGGCAAAACTCCCCTGTAGAGTGTGCTGAGTAGTGAAGCCTTCTTGAAACCATGGTGTGGACACTGTATAGTGTAGCCTTTGAATCTCTCCCAGGCCTCACAAATGGATTCAGACTGCTTTTGTGAAAAACTGGAGATTTCATTCCGTAGACGTGCAGTTCTTGAATTGGAGAAGAACTTTGTTAAGAATGCCTTCTTGCAATCATCCCAAGATGTGATGGAGCCAGCAGGTAGTGTCTTCTCCCAGTGGTGTGCTTTGTCTCCCAGCGAGAAGGGAAATAGACGCAGCTTGAAGCTGTCTTCACTAACACCATTTATCTTGCTAAGGCTGCAGAGCCTATCAAAATTATCCAAGTGATCCAAGGGATCTTCCAGAGGCAACCCATGAAACTTGTTACCTTGAATCATTGAGATCAATCCACTCTTGATCTCGAAATTGTTGTTCTGGATAGGAGGTGGAACGATGCCCTGTCTCTGTTGATGGTTGCGTGGTGCATCACCATCACCAATGTTCCGTGGTATACCAACTCCTTGATTATCTTGATCTTGTGGTTCCATGGCTACTGGATTGTGCAGTTCACAACCGTCTCTAGCTCTACGTTCTTTCAACTCACGGGCTAACTGGTTGATGTTGTCTTTGTAGCTGATGAGGTTGCTGGAGCCTTGAGAACGAGTTTGCATGCAAAGTGGCTAGTCTCGACGTGTAGACTCGACTTGAGGTCGAGTTGGTACCTGGAGCACAAAAACAAGCAGCTGAAGAGAGTAGTTAGTAACCAAAGTAAAGAAAGAACTTGATCTTAGCAATTCTAAAATCTTGAATGTAACAAGCAGACACCCAAACGGCAACGGCGCCAAATTGATACTAGGATTTTACTATCAATTACCCTAATATACTTTCATGTCATTGCAGTATAAGAGGTTATCAATCCAATCAGGTGCTCTTACTATCAATCAAGATGTGATCAGAGAATACTAAGTCAAGCCAAGCAGAATAGAGGTTTGTTTATCTAACAATACTAAGCGATCATGCATAAGCGATAAAACTACAGAACAGGAGTGATCATGCATAAAGAGAAAGAACTATCAATACTAAGCAGCAATAAGCAACAGGTAAAGAGACAAGCAATCAAATGAGATAAAAGGTCCTGAGGATAGGGTAATCGATTATAGCAGTCTCCTTAATCTACTTAGGTGGTTAACAATCCAAACAGGCTATCCCTAGACAATAGATTCAACTACAGATCAATCCACTCTCGTGACAGAGATCCTCAAGCAATACCAGTTCCAGACCTAATCATCATTAGCGAAATCTAGCAAAGCAGGCAATAAGATTCAATCTAATATAGTCAATAAACATTCTAAACATCCAATCTCTTGGGCTAGAGTATGTAAATCTCTGGAGTAGTTGGTTCAGACATTTCATCGAACACCTGGTGGGTGTGGAAATGTCTGGGTTCAAATCCCAGTTGATCAGAAAGGAATAAGCACTAAGTACTACTAATCCAGAAGGGATTCAAGAAATTCTACACTTAACCACCTAAATAAACTAAGGATTCCACACCTAATCTATCCCATCCTCAAGAACCCTAATCCACTACTCAGACATGCTCAAGAACACAAACCCAGAAAATTGCATAAACCCAGAAATCGCTAAAAACTTCATATGTTATAGATCAAAGCAAGATAAACAACTTTGTAGAAGGAAATTATTGCAAAAACTCAAAGGATCAAAAGTAATTTGGATTACAAAAGTTTGCAGAAATATTGTTCAAAGGATAAAAGCGAGATCCTTTGGGCAAAGCCCTAAGAGGTCTATTTATAGCAAAAGTAGAAAACCCTAGTACACAAAACGACAAAATAGAAAGTCGGTTTAGGGTCTACTCGAGCTGGTACTCGAGTGGCTTGGTCGAGTAGTCCATTCTTCAAAGGTTGCATCTTGCTCGGGTAAGTCTCTCAGGTCCAGTTCGAGTAGCCTGTTCGAGTAGGTTGGTCGAGTATGTCTTGGTCTTCTCTTCAGAAATCTGCTCGAGTACACTTCTCTGGCTCTGCTCGAGTACACTGCTCGAGTACACTACTCTGGAACTGCTCTGGCACTGCTCTTGCACTGCTCGAGTACACTGCTCTGGCACTGCTCCTTAGTACCTGAATGTACCAGATACAACTCCACAATGCAAGAATGCATGCTATGCTAATGTAGAATACTCTAAGTATGCAAAGTGATGCAAAATGACTCAAACTAAGAGTTAAAGACATGAAACAAGGATGAAACTAGACTAAATGAGATGTAAATGCATGGTAAAAACTAGCAAAATACAGACATATCACTTTAGCAATCAGGATCCGGGTTGCATTTCTCTTTATTATACTCAGTCATACACACCAATCTTGTCATATTGGACTCCAAAAACCCTACACAAGCTTATTATGGCTTCCCCAAGTTTTGTAAGTGAGGACGAAGTCCCTATGAGTGTTTTTGTATTCCATCTACGCTACTTTAGCAATCAGGATCCGGGTTGCATTTCTCTTTCTTATACTCAGTCATACACACCAATCTTGTAATATTGGACTCCAAAAACCCTACACAAGCTTATTATGGCTTCCCCAAGTTTTGTAAGTGAGGACGAAGTCCCTATGAGTGTTTTTGTATTCCATATACGCTACTTTAGCAATCAGGATCAGGGTTGCATTTCCCTTTCTTATACTCAGTCATACACACCAATCTTGTCATATTGGACTCCAAAAACCCTACACAAGCTTATTATGGCTTCCCCAAGTTTTGTAAGTGAGGACGAAGTCCCTATGAGTGTTTTTGTATTCCATCTACGCTACTTTAGCAATGAGGATCCGGGTTGCATTTCTCTTTGTTATACTACGTCATACACACCAATCTTGTCATATTAGACTCCAAAAACCCTACACAAGCTTATTATGGCTTCCCCAAGTTTTGTATGGGAGGACGAAGTCCCTATGAGTGTTTTTGTATTCCATCTACGCTACTTTAGCAAT
>NW_003302533.1:17805-24499 GCF_000004255.2 Arabidopsis lyrata subsp. lyrata | reverse complement strand
GGGAGGACGAAGTCCCTATGAGTTTTTTTCTTTTGCATCTATGGTACTTTAGCAGCTAGGTTCCAACTTGCATTTCTCTTTCTTATACTCAGTCATACACACCAATCTTGTCATATTGGACTCCAAAATCCCTACACAAGCTTATTATGGCTTCCCCAAGTTTTGTAAGTGAGGACGAAGTCCCTATGAGTGTTTTTGTATTCCATCTACGCTACTTTAGCAATCAGGATCCGATTTGCATTTCCCTTTCTTATACTCAGTCATACACACCAATCTTGTCATATTGGACTCCAAAAACCCTACACAAGCTTATTATGGCTTCCCCAAGTTTTGTAAGTGAGGACGAAGTCCCTATGAGTGTTTTTGTATTCCATCTACGCTACTTTAGCAATCAGGATCCGGGTTGCATTTCTCTTTATTATACTCAGTCATACACACCAATCTTGTCATATTGGACTCCAAAAACCCTACACAAGCTTATTATGGCTTCCCCAAGTTTTGTAAGTGAGGACGAAGTCCCTATGAGTGTTTTTGTATTCCATCTACGCTACTTTAGCAATCAGGATCCGGGTTGCATTTCTCTTTCTTATACTCAGTCATACACACCAATCTTGTCATATTGGACTCCAAAAACCCTACACAAGCTTATTATGGCTTCCCCAAGTTTTGTAAGTGAGGACGAAGTCCCTATGAGTGTTTTTGTATTCCATCTACGCTACTTTAGCAATGAGGATCCGGGTTGCATTTCTCTTTGTTATACTACGTCATACACACCAATCTTGTCATATTAGACTCCAAAAACCCTACACAAGCTTATTATGGCTTCCCCAAGTTTTGTATGGGAGGACGAAGTCCCTATGAGTGTTTTTGTATTCCATCTACGCTACTTTAGCAATAAGGATCCGGGTTGCATTTCTCTTTCTTATACTCAGTCATACAAACCAATCTTGTCATATTGGACTCCAAAAACCCTACACAAGCTTATTATGGCTTCCCCAAGTTTTGTGAAGGAGGACGAAGTCCCTATGAGTGTCCTTGTATTCCATCTACGCTACTTTAGCAATCAGGATCCGGGTTGCATTTCTCTTTCTTATACTCAGTCATACACACCAATCTTGTCATATTGGACTTCAAGAAACCTACACAAGCTTATTATGGCTTCCCCAAGTTTTGTAAAGGAGGACGAAGTCCCTATGAGTTTTTTTGTATTCCATCTACGCTAATTTAGCAATCAGGATCCGGGTTGCATTTCTCTTTCTTATACTCAGTCATACGCACCAATCTTATCATATTGGACTCCAAGAACACTATAGAAGCTTTTTATGGCTTCCCCAAGTTTTGTAAGGGAGAACGAAGTCCCTATGAGTTTTTTTCTTTTGCATCTATGGTACTTTAGCAGCTAGGTTCCAGGTTGCATTTCTCTTTCTTATACTCAGTCATACACACCAATCTTGTCATATTGGACTCCAAAATCCCTACACAAGCTTATTATGGCTTCCCCAAGTTTTGTAAGTGAGGACGAAGTCCCTATGAGTGTTTTTGTATTCCATCTACGCTACTTTAGCAATCAGGATCCGGGTTACATTTCCCTTTCTTATACTCAGTCATACATGTTGGAATTGAAGAGACTAAGCTCATAAGAAAGAGTAAACAATCACTTGGTGATTGAATCTCCTTTTATCCACACAAAGGGAACTCATTCTCAAGAGGAAGAGACCATCAACTTGTGATGGAATCCACACCAATATAGCTTGATAGAACCGAAATCTCTATGGAGAGAATCGATTCTAGCAAGACAACTATCTCTAGTATGAAGCTAGATCCGTGGGAAGTAACACAACACTAAAGGTTTGTGTACTTAGAGAGAAACGAATCTATGAATCATTTAGCTAGAGTAAACAACATAAATAAGAGATAAGAAGAGTTTAAGGTGTATTTAAGAGTAGTATGACAAGCAATAGGCTGCCTAAAGGCAGCCCTAAATCGTGTAACACTATCTCTCTACATTGTAACTCTTTAGTTGAACACAAGTAAAGAAGAGAGAGCTACACGAATTTGATATAAGAGCTTGTCTATTAATCTTGTGTGTTCATTTACAATGAGGCTACTAGCCTTTATATAGAAGGAGAACTAGGTTAAGATGTCTCACAATTCCCTTTACTCCTAGCCCTTCTTTTCTCTCTTTAAATCTCCACCATTGAATTCAAAATAGCTTCTAGAAGGTTGTGGTCCACTTTTGTCTTCTAGTTTGACCAGGTTTGACCAAGTTTGAATTTGAGTCTCCTTCCTTTGTCTCCAACGGTTCCATGAGAGACTTTGTGCTTCTTCGGTCTTCTAGAAGGTCTTCTCATGGGCTTCTCTTATGTGACACCAATCTTGCACATTATTATCTTCACTAGGTGACACGAGTTTTGCACATTCTTGTATTCATGGATAGACTTCATTTTGCATCCTCGGTCTTGATACTTTTGACACCAATTATGCACATTAGGTCATGATACCATTGACACTAATTTTGCACATTGGGTCTTGATAACTTTGACACCAATTTTGCACATTGGTGTCTCGTCTTCGGCCTTGTCTTGAGATCTTCGGCCTTGACTCGTCTTATGTGTTTACACCAATTTTGCACTTCGGTGTCTCGGTGACTTTACACGAATCTTGCACATCCGTGACTTGGTGAGATCTTCGGCCTTGTCTTCATGACTTCGGCCTTGACCCTCCTTAGCATCTTATGAACTCCATGGCTTGTGCTCATTCGGTTCAATACTCCCCCTCAAGCTTTAATCGTAAGGGACGACGGTTAAAGCTTGGACTTTGATGAGCGTGGTCAAGTCATGCTTCCTTGATCCACACCAACTTGGCCTCTTCGGCCTCTCTCTTCTTTCCTTCTTATATTTTAATACCCTCCCGCACGCTTGATTGTCGGGACAACATGAGGACCAGAGATCAAGCGTGGACTCGTGTCAACTACCTCATTAAAAACCTTAACAAAGAAAACCACGTGGGATAAAACTTTGTTAAGGGAAAAAGAGTATAGCCTTCACGGTCCTTGACGTCGCTATGATCTTGGTTTGTAAAGAACCGGCTCTCTCCCTTTCAAGTCTTTGAACCGCTACACTGCCTTTGACTCGCTTCTCATGATCTCCAATCTTGCACTTCTCGAATTTCTTTGAGGCTCTCATAGTCTCCTTTACCCTTTAAACAAGTGATAAAGAAGAATATATAAGTGTATGCTATGAGGAATATCAAAGAAAATTTAAGAATGTGACAAGTTTAAGAGAAACATATTAGAGCATAAAGACTAGCAATTGAACTACGGTAATGAATTTAAATAGAGTAGAGTTTTAGAGCACAGCCTTTGGTTTGAATCGCCATTCTTGATGATGGCTTCTTTTCTTTATCCCTTGAGAGAACTTCTTCAACGTGAATTGAAGAGGACTTTTGGATTCATCATGATTTTAAATGCTTTGAACATTTCGTTCAAAGACATCCCATGGTTCTCTTCCCCCTTCTTTCCTCCGTGAGTCTCTTCTTCAAGGGCTTTGTTTTTGTGGTCGCCATTTCTTCTTGGAATACTCTCAAGAAGAGATGGAAGGCATAAGCCTGAGAATAAGAGACAAAAATAAGTGTATGTTACCAAGAATAAGAGAATAAAGAGTATAAAGAGTATGGACTCAAGAGTGCCAATGGACAAAGTTCTTAGCTTTGTTTTCTTGAGTTGAGGTTGAGAGTATGTGGGGTTTAGTAACCAGAATGGGCATGAGAATTGAAGCCGCTCCCTTTCTTCAACACGGGTAGCCATTATTTTCTACTCCGGGTTCTTCAAGGTCTAACTCCAAGACGCCATGATACTTCCAACGAGTACCAATCATGTTGTCTACTTCGTGGACTCCATGGCTACTCCAAACTGAACTTTTGTTGCGGTTTGAGCTCTCTTCTTGAGGTCTCTAGATCGCTTCTTAGAACATGTTAAACCATGATGGTTTTAACCCTTTTCGAGCCTTGAAACCTTGTACATCAATGACTTTGAAGTCTTGTGCACATTCAATCTTGAGCTCCGACTTTGACACTTGAATGCGTGAGCTTGATTCAACATTCCCACCAGATTTCTTCTCTAATTTGATCGTCCACCAATGTCACTTCCTCTCTAACAACCACTTGAGTTCGCTGGCCAGATTTCTTCTTCGGGTTGTCTTGAGTTTTGACTTGGTTGGATCGTCAAAATGGACTTCAAATATAGCCGGCTCTACTCTTCACTTTCTTAGTCCTTCATGACTTGTTCTGAATCCTTTCCTTGTCAACTTTTACTTCCTTGAGGCTCTCATTGGTCTCTTTGAGGCTCTTATGGTCTCCTTCACCCTTAAACAAGAGATAAAGAAGAAAAGATTAAGTTTTGCCATAAGGAATATCAAAGAGAATATCAAATGAGGAATATCAAGGCTATTAAGCAACAATTAGGAGTTCATGAATATCATCAAGCTATGAATTCTAAGGCAATGGTTTAATGAAGAATATCATGAAATGAGAGTAGAGTTTAGAAACAGCCTTTATTTGAAGAAGACTTGAACTTGTGCAGTTGGTTCGCCTAATGGACTTCAAGTATGATGGTGAATGGTTCTAACCCTCCCGCAAACTTAAAGTGCCCAGATTCTCCAGCCCTTAATCTCTAACAAATGCATTCGCCTTCTCTTCATGAGACAAGCGATTTCTTGCAAAACAGATTAGAGTTAATGGGCAACAAACAAAATTGGTGAAAGATTAGTGTAAGTGAATAGAATGGGCAGAAATAAAGGAGAATGAAGAATAGAGAGTTTGCTCAAGAGTTCAAATGGACAGAGTTTTGCTCTGTTTTCTTGATTTAAGCGGAAGCTTTAACAACCAAGGCATCCAATAATCATCAAGAGTTTGGTGCTTTAATGGCTGAAACAATATGGACCGTTGGGCAATTCATTTACCCACCGGTTTAAGACATAAACACACCGAAATAACTCATGACCAAGAGTTTTCCGGTGACTTTAAAGAACTATGAACCACGAAATACCATATTGAAGATGATTTCCGTGGCCTAATTTTAAAGAAACCATTGGAACAAAACAGTTTGTCCAATGGAATCATCAATTTCTCTTCACATGCTTGGTCTAAGAACTTTAACAAGACCAGAATCCAAGCTTTTCTCAACATTGAGCTGCTAGAGAAATGAGTTTAACAATAAAAGCTGAAACTTTAAAGAATCTAAGCAATTTAACAACTAAGAGAAATTTAGAAACAACTTGAGAACGATTTTAAGAGTTCCAAGAGAGCAACCCGCTCTGATACCATGTTGGAATTGAAGAGACTAAGCTCATAAGAAAGAGTAAACAATCACTTGGTGATTGAATCTCCTTTTATCCACACAAAGGGAACTCATTCTCAAGAGGAAGAGACCATCAACTTGTGATGGAATCCACACCAATATAGCTTGATAGAACCGAAATCTCTATGGAGAGAATCGATTCTAGCAAGACAACTATCTCTAGTATGAAGCTAGATCCGTGAGAAGTAACACAACACTAAAGGTTTGTGTACTTAGAGAGAAACGAATCTATGAATCATTTAGCTAGAGTAAACAACATAAATAAGAGATAAGAAGAGTTTAAGGTGTATTTAAGAGTAGTATGACAAGCAATAGGCTGCCTAAAGGCAGCCCTAAATCGTGTAACACTATCTCTCTACATTGTAACTCTTTAGTTGAACACAAGTAAAGAAGAGAGAGCTACACGAATTTGATATAAGAGCTTGTCTATTAATCTTGTGTGTTCATTTACAATGAGGCTACTAGCCTTTATATAGAAGGAGAACTAGGTTAAGATGTCTCACAATTCCCTTTAATCCTAGCCCTTCTTTTCTCTCTTTAAATCTCCACCATTGAATTCAAAATAGCTTCTAGAAGGTTGTGGTCCACTTTTGTCTTCTAGTTTGACCAGGTTTGACCAAGTTTGAATTTGAGTCTCCTTCCTTTGTCTCCAACGGTTCCATGAGAGACTTTGTGCTTCTTAGGTCTTCTAGAAGGTCTTCTCATGGGCTTCTCTTATATGACACCAATCTTGCACATTATTATCTTCACTAGGTGACACGAGTTTTGCACATTCTTGTATTCATGGATAGACTTCATTTTGCATCCTCGGTCTTGATACTTTTGACACCAATTATGCACATTAGGTCATGAAACCATTGACACTAATTTTGCACATTGGGTCTTGATAACTTTGACACCAATTTTGCACATTGGTGTCTCGTCTTCGGCCTTGTCTTGAGATCTTCGGCCTTGACTCGTCTTATGTGTTTACACCAATTTTGCACTTCGGTGTCTCGGTGACTTTACACGAATCTTGCACATCCGTGACTTGGTGAGATCTTCGGCCTTGTCTTCATGACTTCGGCCTTGACCCTCCTTAGCATCTTATGAACTCCATGGCTTGTGCTCATTCGGTTCAATAATACACACCAATCTTGTCATATTGGACTCCAAAAACCCTACACAAACTTATTATGGCTTCCCCAAGTTTTGTAAGTGAGGACGAAGTCCCTATGAGTGTTTTTGTATTCCATCTACGCTACTTTAGCAATCAGGATCCGTGTTGCATTTCTCTTTATTATACTCAGTCATACACACCAATCTTGTCATATTGGACTCCAAAAACCCTACACAAGC